>NW_027556098.1:166673919-167066419 GCF_003287225.1 Phascolarctos cinereus | reverse complement strand
GGCCTGGCTCAAACTAGAACCCTGAGCTGAAAGTTTCTACCACTGGCTGGACCCTCTGGACTAGAGCACTGCTAGAATTCTTCAGATATTTAAAGTTCATAGTGGCAAGATTAGCTTATTTTAGCCAAACATACTTTCTCCCTTCTTGACTCAATGAAAGTGATTTGTACTACAAGATGTCAACAATTTTATTGATACATCATATCTATTGATACGTATTGATTGATTCTGTAAATCGGTCATACAAGTGTTCTTCCCTCATAAAGGTGTTGGGGTGTAGAACATCCTGGTAATGAGGCTTGAGGTTGGAAGTGAAAGGGTGAAATTTTACCCTTACAACATTTTTGGAGTTCCATGTTTAATAAATTCCATATAGTACTAAACCTATTTAATAAAGATACAGAATAATAAGAACCAAAGGTAGCTTTCTTAAATTCTAGGTATCTTTTATCTTCCCTAAGAATGCTAAAAGGTGGAAATAAAGGGTTTAGCTGAGTTTTTTTAATTATTATTTCAGGAAATGAGGTAAGACATAAACTCTGAATATATGTTTATGTATGTATGTATGTATATATGTATGTATAGATTGAGAGTTCAAATCCTGCATCAGACACTTACTAGCTGTGTGACATTGGGCAAGTCACTTAACCCTATCTGCCTTAGTTGCCTGGCCTGCAAAATGAGCTGGAGAAGGAAAAGACAAAGCACTCCAGTATCTTTGCCAAGAAAACCCCAAATGGACTCATGAAGAGTCAGACATGACTGAACAACAGCATAAAGTTTGTCAGAACTTTAAAATTACCCAATTCTAATGTTGTAGGAAAAATAGTTTATCATTGTTTAAATAGAAAAATGCTTAGTGAACTCCTTCTCAACTCATGCCATACACACATATGTATGCCTTTTAAATGTACATAAGGCCATCATAAGGTTATTTAATGGTCAAAATGTATATGTTTCCTCAGAAGCCTCCATATCCTAAATATCTGTTAATGTTTCAACTGAATTATTGGAAGGAGAAGGAAGAAAGGAGCAAAAGAGGAGAGGAGAAAGATATTTTGGGGAAGAGCAGTAAAAATCCCTAACAAAAGAAAATGATGGAAGACACAAATAAGAATTCCTTGCCCCCACTTCCAATAGATAAAGAGTAGAGGAAGCTGGGCGTAGTGAGTATTGTGCTAGGCTTGGAGGCAGAAAGAACTGAACACAGATAAAGCACATGTCCTACCTAAGGGAACCTGAGTTTGGGTTTAGGGGAGAAGAACCAGCACTGGTTCACAGATAGATGTGTCCAGGGTTGGAGGACACCTTGTGAATTTAAGAGGTTCAGAAACCCTGGATCCACAGGGATCCAGGGAGAGCCTTCATCAGAGAGGATAACACCATCAGGGAAAGGATCTCAACCCCTGGCCCCATTGGTCAGAATACCTGAATGTTGATAATACAGAGGTGAGGTGAAATGTAGACTGACTAATCAACAATGCCCAAAACTACCTTATAATAATGTTTAAGTGCCAATTTCCCATTC
The DNA here is from genome assembly GCF_003287225.1 of Phascolarctos cinereus. NCBI lineage: Eukaryota > Metazoa > Chordata > Mammalia > Diprotodontia > Phascolarctidae > Phascolarctos > Phascolarctos cinereus. The sequence goes on along the minus strand of NW_027556098.1, from coordinate 167,064,891 downwards.
TTTAATTGCTATATAAGCTACTGAATCCTGTTTTAAACATTCATTTAAATACATACTATTACATACATGTTAAGAATTGTGTGTGCATATGCATGTGTATATATATATATATGTGTAGGAAATACATATCTGTCCACATTTCACTTACAGTATATATTGAATATTTTTATATTCTCCACTTTGAGGAGACCATTTAGGAATTAATTCATCCATTGAGCAGTTTTGTTTTGTTTTGAGGCATTAGGGTGAGAGTTTAATGAACTGAAGAATATGAGAAAAGGGAGCTGAATACCTCTTGTCAGAGGCCAGAGCTAGTCCAGACTGATGGTACAGTAGAGTGCTAGGCCTAGAATCAGGAAGACGTGGGTTCAAATGTGGCCTCAGATACTTATACCTATGTGGCCCTGGACAAGTCACTTAACCTCAGTATGTTTCAGTTTCTTCAACAGTAAAATGGGACAATAATAGCACCTAACTCACAGGGTTGTTGTGAGAATCAAAGGAGATAATATTTGTAAAAAAAAAAACAACTCAGCATAATGCCTGGCATATAGCAGATGCTATAAAAATGTTTATTCCTTTCCTTTCCCCTTAGACCAACAGGCAAAATGAAAATAGAAAGACTCTACTGGTTACCTCCTGAAAGAAATCCTAAATCCTGGGTTTTTAACCTTGTATGAATTGACTTTTTAAAAAATATTTTGATAACTCTGTTCCAATACAAGTTGTTTCCTTTATAATTCTGTCCTATGTATTATATTTTATTTACTTAAAAATGTTATTCAGCAAATATTTATCCAGATTGCTAAAGGTGTCCATGACACAAAAATATGTCCATGACACTTCTTTAATTTGATTACACCTAAGGATGCCATTGTGAAAGTTAAGAGCTTCCAGGTCAAAGAAAAAAAAATATCACAAGTAGACAGAAAGAAAGAGTTCAAGTACCAAGGTCCCATAATCAATATCACACAAGACTAGACTGCAACCACTTTTAAAGAGGAGGGAATTTAGGAATACAATATTCTGAAAGGTAAAAGGAAAAGATTTATAATTAAGAATACTTTACCCTGAAAAGCTGAGTATACATAGGAGTAAATAGTCATTTAATAAAATAGATGTTCAATCATTCCTGATGAAAAGAACAAAGCTGGATAGGATCTGTATAACACAAACAGGAATATTCATCAGAATCCTGTTGTCTTCAAGAGTCATAAATAAATATAAAGATAGGACATGAGGACAGGTTTTTTTCTGTCTTATTGCTTTTAAAAGAGGGAAGAAAATGGAAGAAAAAAAAGAATGCACTATAGATAAGTGAAGAAGAAGGGGGGAAGCTAACTATTTCTAATAATTGGAGTACTGGAGAGAATTATAAAAAAAAAAAGATACCAGTGGTATATGAGCAGCCCTTGAAAAGGGCATGGCAAGACCAGAGGTGCTGGTCCTCCTTTGTCAGACACTGAAGATGCCAAGGTCATCCACTGCATCCTAAGCCATCAGTTTTGACTTTTTGACATCTTGCCACTAGATTTGGATGACTCTGGAAGAGAGAATGAGGCTGTTGACTTCATGCAACTCTGCCTCACTTATATCCAATTCATATAAAAGTTCAGACATCACCCTGTTATATCATTGGTCCTCTTTGAAAACAGAGAACAAAAGAAAAATAAAGGTAGAATACAGGGAAGTTGGCATCTCATGAACCTAATTCACATAACGTGGGCAAAGAGTCTCTTAATATACATTCATAGACATGAGTGGTATAAAAATTCATTAAATAGCAAAAAGAAATAAGCAGGGAAAGAAGAGCGGATGGGGGTGTGGAGCATTAAGATGAAGGACAAAGTTGGGGAGGGAGTGGTGCGCAAGCAAAACAAAAACTTCAACTTCAGAGTTTGGACCCATCAGGAAAAGGGAGGAATCAAAGTAGAGAAAGTATAAGAACCAGCGGTCAGGGTCTGGGTTGAGTGAAGAGAAGAGGGGCAAAAGAATAAGATCAGACCATTTCAGTTATAAATTACTAGTGTTAATCACATTGTCTTTCTTTCACTTCCTCCATTGAGGGAGATGTTGAGCAAAGAAAAAGCAATGAAGATATGATAACAACAATCTTAACTATGAATATGAATTGAATAAACTAACTACCACCACCACCACCACCCCTCAAAAAGTAGAGTAGCAGAAGAGATTGGAAAGCAGAATCCGATAATAAATTGCTTTAAAGCAACATATGTAAAACATCAACATTGAACTCAAGTCCTATATTTCCAACTTCTTACCTATGTCCTAGAGATAGTTGAAACTAAACATGTCCCAGACACCACTGATTACTGTCCCTACTAACTGCCCTCTTTCCATTGACATCCTCACCATTATTCCAATCATTCAGGCTCAACACCTCAGTTATCTTTGACTTTTCCTTCTACCTTAATCTCCACAGCCAATCATTTGCTGCTCACCTCCTCTTCTTACTTTCTATTTGTTCTCTCCTAGACACATAATTGTGGTCCTGCTTGTATTATAATTATCTATATATGCATCTCATCTCATTTACTGGATTGCTAACTCCTTGTGGGCAAGGCCTGCGTCATTTTGCAGGTAGACCCCAGGACAGTGACTTGCACTGTGTGTTTGGTGAATTGAATTCATTCAAGTCTATACCTTTAGCACTTGCAGGGTGAGCTTGGATGACTGCCTATAGTGACACTTAATATTTAATTGGAGAAGACAATTCCATCCAAGAGGCAGATGTTTCTTAACACAATAAGCTAAAAAAAAACCCCACTGATTACTACATTAGAGGGGAAAAAGACTTGATGACTTTATTAGAAGAAACATCTGAATATTACTTAGTAGGTTTAACAGTGTTCTGAGACATAAAAACATGTAAATACTGATTTCTTTCAAAGGAAGAAAAATACAAATCAAATCCCCAGATTACAATTAAAACATTCATACAAACAACCAAGTTTTGGAGAAAATAAATTTAGGTAAACCCTTCAATTAATTTTCTTGTGGTCCAGGAAAGTAAACCTGTGACAGATATTTTGTATTCAAATTTCTTATTTCTCTTGGTTCTAGTGTTTTTATACATATCCCCAGCTTTTCCATGATCTTAAAATTCAATATATTTGTCCCCAAAATAGTTCATTAATATATCAAGAGTCAACACATGGAATGAGAAACCCAATGAAAATTTTTGACAAATTGACAAAATTGAAAAAATTTTTGACAAATTGTCAAAAAGTGACAGAGGAAAAGAGAAAAGAGTTGGAAATCTATTTTCCTACAATTCCCAAATTAATCATCTTATTCTTTTTTTCCTATTCCATCCACCACAGAAGTATTTAGACAGAGTAGGAGTGAAAATTTGGGCCTTCCCAGAGCTTTAACTATAATCTCAATCTTCTTTTGACTCACCTTCTTTTTCTAATCCTACAAACTACCAACTCTTCTCCCAACCACAAGATTATGTTTTCCCAGACCAACTAGAGATATTAGAAGAACAACCTCCCTGTACCCACAATATCACATTCTAAAGATTTTTTTTTCCCCAGGAGGCTAGGACCATTAAGTTTGAGGAAAAGGACAATAAAAAAAGGAGACATTTGTCAAAGTCAAGAATTAACTTTTGAGTTAGAATTTCGCTCAGTTTATAGTGGTAAAAATTTGAGGAAATAAATATGTGATCTTAAATAAGCACCTAAATTTTCTCATCTCTAAAATGAAGAATTTGAATAAGGATTACAGTGTAAGGATATTGAATTTATCTACAAGGTCCATCTCATGGAACATGTATGTTATTGCCATTCCTGGTTCCATGTTGGAACAATGGGACACATTTCTGGCCATGTGGTGACATAATTTGAAATTGTTTTGTATTCTGGCATGAAGAAGCAATCCCTGGAATTGTCTGTTGGTTGCCTCTCACCACCACTGCCACCACCACAACATTCTGTAACAGTGGTCGACAATGAGGTGCTGCATCATTTAAAACAAGAAATATTGTGCTTCTTGCTTAGATTCATGGCAGCTAGAGTGTTCTGCCTCTAGGCTCCCTGTGAAGGGAGTGTATAAGATGGACAACTTTCTCATATGGACATTTTAATCTCAATAGATTTAGCCTACAGATTTAGACCTAGCAGGGTATTTATAAGATATCAGTTACAACCCCATGAAGTTACAGATGAAACAACTGAGGTACAGATTGGTGAAGAAATTTGTCTGAGTTCACATAAGGATTAAGTGGCAGAGCTGAAATTCAAACCCAGGAACTCCATCTCTAAATCTAGCATTCTTTCCACTCTACCATGCCATCTCAGACCTTTTATACTCCAATATTTTAAAGAATCAAAAATTTGTTACAAACCAAGACTCTTAAGGCTTTAAGACACTCCCTCATGAAATAAAACTCTCCCCATTCAGAAACTCCTCACTAATTCCACTTCAGGCAATACTCACCAACTTACCAGGTTCTCCCCTGGGATTTAGTCCTTTATCTCCTGGATTTTTTGCAGAATTTCAATAAATTTTGAAAAGTTTGACATATGCAAGCCCACTCAGATTTCTAAAGAAATAAGCTCACTCTTCATTGAGTAATAAAAGTGGTAAGGATTTATAGTTATCTCTCAGAGAAGGCATGGGAGAAGCAGAGGGAATAAAAATCAAAATATGGAAGAAAAAGAGAAACTAATGAAAGAAGTACAAATTGCCCAGTCAAAATACCCTGACTGAATACTGAAAAGCATTGGGAATCCTCTCATTTATAAATCTTAAGCAGGGTAAAAATTGCCTGTCATATCTATGGACAGGGGAAGACTTTATGACCAAATAAAAGATAGCGATGATAACAGGAAGCAAAATTGATGATTTTGATTATGTGAAATTAAAAAAAAAAGATTCTGTACAATCAAAACCAATGCAGCCAAAATTAGAAGGAAAGCAATAAACTAGGGGAAAAATTGTAGCATGTTTCTTTGAAAAGGCTTCATTTTATATATATATATATATATATATATATATATATATATATATATAGACACACACACACACACACACACATAGATATATAGATACAGATATAAAATATAAGGAACTAAGTCAAATTTATAAAAATAAAATACATTCCCCAATTGATAAGTGGTCAAAGGATATGAATAAGCAGTTTTCAGAAGACATCAAAGTTCTCAATAGTCATAAGAAAAAAATGCTGTAAATTACTATTGATTAGAGAAATGCAACTTAAAATAACTCTGAAATACCACCTCACACCTATCAGATTGGCTAACATGACAGAAAAGGAAAATGGCAAATGCTAAAGGGGATGTGGCTGTTCTGGGTTTGTGAACTAATCCAAGCATTCTGGAGAACAATTTGGAAATACACCCAAAGTGCTATAAAATTGTGTACATCCCTTGACCCAACAATTCCACTACTAAGTCAGTATCCCAAAGAGATCAAAGAAAAAATAAAAAGGGTATGTATGTACAAAAAATATTTGTGGCAGCTTTGTTGTGATGGTAAAGAAATTGGAAAAGGAATTGGGGGAATGCCTATCAAATGGGGAATAGCTGAACAAATTGTAGTGTATGGTTGAAATGGAATACTATTGTGCTATGAGAAACGATGAGGGAAGATGGCTTCACAGAAACCTGGAAAGTCCTCTATGATGCAAAGTGAAATGAGCAGAACCAGAAGAACATCCTATACAGTAACAGCAATATTGTAATGATATCAACTGTGAAACTGTGATTTAACCACTCTTATTAAGAGGACTCCTGATGAAAAATGCTATCTACCTACCTTCTCTCAAAAGAGAGAACTGGTGAACTTGAAGGGCAGGTTGAAGAATATTTTTTGGCTTTATTTTTCTTGCTTTCTTTTTGCAACATGGCTAATATGGAAATGTGTTTTGAATGATTTAACATGTATAATTAAAATTATGTTGCTTGCCTTCTCAATGAGTTGGGGAGGGATTGAAGGGAAGGAGAGAATTTGGAATTTTTAAAAAAATGTTAAAAAATAAGAAAACTATTCCCTAAAAATTAAGCATGCCAGTAAAGTCTGCCCACTGAAAAAGTACTATTTCTCAGGAAAAATGCTAGCAACCAAAACACTCCCTCAATATTGGACTCCTCTATGGAGGCATATGCCTCACATCACCCTACTTCTACTGTAGTATGGCTTAGTAAACTGCAGCACCCCATCCAAGCTGCACACCTAGATACAAACGTGGATATCACAAGTACCCTCTCTTACCCCTTTCCATAGGTAATAGTATCTATATTTGTGTGTGTGTGCGTGTGTGTATACACACACGCACACACACACATATACATACACACACACATAGAAAGAGTAAACAGTACATATACAACAGTATGACAGTAAATGGGGTGCTTAGTTTGGATCACAAAGAATTGGGTTCAAATCTAGTCTCTGACATTTACTAATTGAATGACTTTGGACAAGTCACTTAACTTCTGTATGCCTCAAGAAGTTCCCTAGGATTTATCATCTAAATCATAGTAGGAAAATGGTGTTGGTGGAAGGATTTCACACCCTGGGAATTTCTAAGTTGACTAAATCACAGATCCTTCTCATATTCACAGAATTACTATTCTCTTGTCTACCTATTTACTATCTCTTAAAGAATGACACATTCTAAGCATCTTTTTAAAAATGTTTAAATAATTTGTGCTTTCATGATTAAAATTTATTAATTCTAAAGGGGAAATTACTTAGGTTTTGTTCTCTGTGGAAGTTAACATAAAGATTTAGTTTCTGAGTAACGCTTTGGTTTTTCACAAACCCCTAAAGTAGTCTCCTATTTCTGTGCTTTGCAAAACTAAAGCGAAATGAACTAAGGGAAGATATAGTTGATTTAATTCAAGAAAACTGTAATAAGAACCTACTGTCTATAGGAACTGAAGGAGGGAAAAATAAGAGGAGCAAGAAGAGCAATTTATATAATGACCACAATAATAACTTGAAGGGAAACAATTTTGAAAATCCTTAGAAAATTATTTCTATTTGTTATACCAGAGAACTTTTACTCAGAGATGGGAGCAGGGAGAGATGATAGTGAGTAGTGATAGATAAGAAAAAAAATCAATACAAACTTTTTTTTAAAATGCACTCACCAAAAAAGTACAGAAGAAGACTCAAAGGGAGCAATTTTGTTATTATCTTGTTAAAATATATTTCTATATAAATATATATGTGTATATATACTTATTAAAACATATGTGTAATAGAAATTTACAATATCTTATATAGTCTTCATTCATATTCTTTGTAAATTGGAAATATGTGTGTAAGATTAAATTCACAATGGAAAAAAATTTTAAGTGAGCTTACTATGTGCAAGATGTCATCACTTAATGAACTACAAACAATCAAAAAGCTGCCTATGAACTGGGCCCTGTGGAAAGCTAATAGGTAGCAGGGAAATAGATTTCTGCCTTGTCTAATATGTTTTAAGCAAATCAACCTTTCCAACAGAGAAATGGACTCTCCCCATCGAGCAGTGAGTACCCCACCATGAGAAAGTTTTTAAGTAGAAAATGGACCAACAGGCCAATAGTACAAGTTGTAGAGGGGCTTCCTATTACAGAATGCATGAGTTCTAAGAGCTTTCCAAACTAAGAGTTTATGATTCTCTTAGTATGTCTGTTTTGTATTTTATCTTAGCCATGAATTACAAAAGAATCTTAGCATCCCGATCACATGCAAATCTTAAGAGCAAGCAATATATTTAACTTCATTAACTTTTGAGGGAGAAGAAGAGGTTGATCTCAAGAGGGATTCTTACAAGGTACATCAACCCAGATTATCTCTGGCAAACACACTCACAAAAATGTTCTTGTTAACTGGGCAACATGTTTTGTAAAGGTGCAGAATGCACTTTGTTTCTATCACTTGTCAAAGTTAGGAATAAATAAAGTACAAACAAGCACTCTGTGCCAGGATGAAATGTAGTGTGTGTTTATGAGATACTCCCAGAATTTGACAGTGTCCCTCTGTTAAGTATCCTTAGGCCATAACTATATTGGCCAAATTGTACATGAGATACATGAGATCATTTCACGTTCATTCTTTCTGTATTAGACTTAGAATACCTTAAAAATGTGACCAGGATCATGATTTGTTTAAAAGAGTGCACTCACTTTCTCTAAATTGTATATAAGAATAGGTCATTATAGGGCAGCTAGGTGACACAGTGGGTAGAGCTCCAGCCTTGGAGTCAGGAGGACCTGAGTTCAAATCTGGCCTCAGACTCTTGACACTTACTAGCTGTGTGACCTTGGGCAAGTCACTTAACCCTGATTGCTTTACCAAAAAGAAAAAAAATAGGTCATTATATATAAAAAAGAAAAATCTTACATATAACAATAGATTCATAGCAGACCTTTTCTGTGGTAGTGAAGATCTGGAAACAAAGTAGATGCCTATCAGCTGAAGAGTGTTTAACCAAAATGTGGTATAGGGATATAATGAAATATTAATGCACTTTAAAAATGATTAATATGATGAATACAGAGAAGTATAGAAAGACCTACATGATGCTTATTTGGTGTCATCCCAAACAAACTATCAATGGATTATTTTCTACAATTAGATAAAATAGTAACAAAATTCTTTGGAATAACACAAGGTCAAATATTTCAAGGGTAAAAATGGGGAGAAAAAAAGTAGGGAGGAATGGGAATTTATCGGTACTAGATTTTCAACTCTAAAGCTGTGGTAAATTAAAATGATAATGATTAATACAATCTAGTACTGATCTTAAAAAATTAGGAGGTTGATCAGTGAAGCAAGTTCAACACAGAATATAAAAGCGAACAAAAATGGCATCATAGTGTTTTATAAAGTCAAGGACTGTAGTTACTGGGTAAAGACTCACTAGTTGATAAAAACTACTGGGGAAACTGGAAAGTGGTTTGGCAGAAATTAGATATAAGTCTAATCTCAGACTGTATATCAAGTATAGTCTCTGAATACATGGCTGAAATGTAATAGATGACATCATAAGTCATTTAGGTGAACAAAGAAAAAGTTATCATTCAAATATAGATATGAGAAGAGTTCATGACTAAACAAGAAACCGAATGGATCACAGAAAACCAAATGGCCAATTTTGATTACATAAAATTGAAGGTTTTGCACAAGTAAAGCTAATGTAGTTAAAATTAGGAGAAAAATATTTACAGCAAGGTCATCTGATCAAAGTCTCATATTAAGTTATATAAGGAATGGAATCAAATTTAAAAGACTAAGAATCTTTCTCCAATAAATAAATAGTGAAAGGATATAAGTCCATTTTCAAATCATATTAAAAATGTTCCAAATGAATGATAATTGGAAAATTCAAATAAAAAAAAACTCCAAGCTTTCACTTCTCACCCATCATATATGCAAAAGGTGACAAAAAAATAAAAATGAAAAGTGTCAAAGTGGTAGAAGGAAAATAGGCATACTAATGCCCTGTTGGCAAAGTTCTGAATTGATCTATGAATTCTGGGAAGTTATGTGGAACTAAGCCCCAAAAGTTACTAAAACTATGTATGCTCTTTGATCTAGCTATACCATTACTAGACCTGTACCCCAAAGATATCAAAGAAAGAGGGGAAAGACTTATATGTAAAATAGATAGATAGATAGATAGATAGATAGATAGATAGATAGATAGATAGATAGATAGATAGACAGACAGAGAGACAGACAGACAGACAGACAGACAGACAGACAGACAGATAGATAGATAGATAGATAGATAGATAGATAGATAGATAGATAGATAGATAGATAGTAGCTCCAAGTGAGAAACTAAAGGGGTTCCTGCTAACTGAAAAATGGTTAAACAAATTATGGCATATGACTGTAAAGATAAAATGTTGTAGAGAAAACTGAGAAGACCTCTGTGAACTGACACAGTGTGAAGTGAACAGAACTGGGAGGATAATTTATGCTACAATAATATTATAAAGAAAAATAATACTGAACACCTTTAGAACTCTGAGCAATACAATGATAAACCATGAGTCCAGAGGACTGAAGATGAAACATGACATCCACCTCTTGCCCCAGAGATGATGAATTAAAAATGCAGAATGAGACATGCATTTTTGGACATGGACAATTGAAGGAATTTGTTTTGCTCAGCTAGACTATGCATATTTATTACAATCATTTTTTTTTCATTTTGCTTTTAAATCATTCAATGGGGAAAGGACAGCAGAATGGAAATATAAAAAAAACTTGTAAAAATAAATTTAAGCACTAAAAAGATATATGAGTGATGTAAAATACACAATGGAAGGAAGAAAAATAAAATAGAACTGAACATTGTCAAATTATAACTTAAACTCTAAAGAGAGATAAGAAGATATCTCTTTATACTACTTTACAGGGTAGGGGCTATACGTGTGAAACGCTGCATACAACATCAGAAGTTTTTAATATGTTGGCAAGTTTTGCTGATTTTTTTTTCATTTCTCCTGTTTTTTTCCCTCTTCAGTAAGAGGGATTAATCTGGTGGGGGATTGGAGGGAAGAGAAGAGATATATGGGAAATATAGCTGATCTAAAAACAGAATACTAAAAAAAAAATAGGGAGAATTGAGTAACGAAGAGAGAGCTAGATATAAAATCAAGAAGACCTGGGTTCCAGTCCTGCCTCAGACACATAACCAGTTGTGTGACCCTGGGCAAATCACTTAACCTCTCAGTGCTGTCAGCGTCTCTTTAAGACTATATATTACAAAGAAGCTACCTACCTACATCAATAGGTAGAGTTTCCTCACTTGGGAGTCCCCTGTGTCAATAAAATGATAGGACTAGTTTATGGCGTAATGGATAGATTGCCATGACTGGAGTCAGGAAGACGAGTTCAAATATGGCCTCAAACACCAGCAGCATGCCCTGGGCAAGTCATTCAAACCCTGGCCTCAATTTCCTCATTTGTAAAATGGGGGTAATAATAGCATCTATCTCCCAGATTGGTCATGAAATTAAAATAACAAAAGTAAAGCACTTAACACAGTGCCTAGCACATCATAAGTACCTTACAAATTTTAACTGCTAGCTTGCTGCTACTACTAACACTTCAGAAAGAGATATAGAGACTGAGACAGACACAGAGACACAGAGTTTGACTGTGGTGCAGTAGACAGAGTGCTGGGCCTGGACTCAGGAAGACTCCTCTTCCTGAATTCAAATCCAGCTTCAGACTTGGGCAAGTCTTTTAACCCTGTCTGCTTCAGTTTCCTCATCTGTAAAATGAGCTGGAGAAGGGAATGGCAAGTATCTTTGCCATTTTTTTATCCAGTAGCTTTGCCAAGAAAACCCCAAGTGAGGTCATGAAGAGTCAGGCACAACTGAAAACTACTGAATGACAACCTCATTATTAACCTTGGGCAAGTTGCATAGTCTCTCTAAATCTGTCTGTAAAGCAGGGATAATAATAATGATAATTTCACTGCCTATTCTCAACTGCTTTATTGGGAGGAATGATACTTCATGGTTTTTTGGGGGGGGTTGTTTGTTTGTTTGTTTTTTGGTGAGGCAGTTGGGGTTAAGTGACTTGCCCAGGGTCACACAGCTAGGAAGTGTTACGTGTCTGAGGCTGGATTTGAACTCAGGTCCACCTGACTCCAAGGCCAGAGCTCCATCCACTGCACCACCTAGCGGCCCTGGTACTTCATGATTTGTCAACCATTATAGAAACATGAGCTATTATCATAATGATTAAGAGCTTTCTCTGACTTCCTTAAACATGCTCCATAAATGGATGACTTCCAGGAATCCTTTTCAAAAGTCTGAGGCTTCCAAAAGATCACCATTTCTGCTCCCTACATCCAAGAAAATAGTGCCCCAATTCTTATTTGCACATCTCAGTGGACCTTCCCCTGTCTCCTTGCCAGCCACCATCACTGACACTTTGTGTCAGCAGGCAAACCGGAAAGCAAAGCTATGCGGGACTGCTGCATTCCTCACAGCTCTCACAGGGAACTCATAACATCACTACTAGAATTTAACAAGGGAATTTTTAAGGATGCTACCTCACATGCGGCATCTCGGCTCATTAAAGGGAAGACGGCAGCTTCACCAGTGGAAAGATCCCTGGATTTGAAGTCAGGGGACCTGGATTCAAACATATCTTCTATCATATAATATCTGTATGACCCTGGGCAAGTCATTTAACCTCTCAATGCCTCTGATTCCTCATTTGTCAAATGCGGGAGAGGGAGGGGGATGGCATGGCTTCCAATTTCCTTTTTGGCCTTTTTAAAACCATGAGATTCTGACCATAGTTGATTGGTGTGGACATAAATAGTTCATTTAACGGTCATTTTATAGAACAAAACATGCTCATTGTGGGACAGTAATCTGTGACCTTCCCATTTCGGATGTTGTTATATAGGGTTGTTGTTGTTCAGTCTTTTCAGTTGTGTCTGACTCTTCGTGACTGCATTTGGGGTTTTCTTAGCAAAGTTAGTGGAGTGGTTTGCTTCAGCTCATTTTACAGATGAAAAAACTGAGACAAACAGGGTTAAGTGACTTGCCCAGGGTCACACAGCTAATATATATCTTAGGGCACATTTGAACTAAGTTCTTCCTGATTCTAGGCCTAGTACTCTATCCACTCTAAAACCTAACACAAAATTCACCTCTAACATCACTTTGGGAGTTTTCATTACATAACCCTTGCTACTTTGGATGTAAAATTTAACTTCTTCAACATTTTCTCATCCATCTTTTGTTGAGGATTCAGGCTTTCACATCTGAAATAAATTCCCTATAGTCTATACCTAATATTATTATATGCTAGAGGCAGCACCTTGGATTGCTAGATAGCAATCTAAGCTCAAAGTCAGGAAGATGGCACTCATTAGCTGTGTCACCCTGGATAATTCTCAGTGCCTCAGGTAACTGGCTAGCACTCTCTCTGCCTGACCTGTGGTAGAGCTTTCGGAGATTGTATTGGTATGATCAGCCACAGCCAGGCCCACTACATTGATTCTGACCTTGTGATGCCATTTTGGTCCTCTTTGAGCACGAACGACAAATAAGCACAATAGCATGCATCTACAGTTACAGCCTGGCTACCGTCTGATCCAAGTTGATAGCAGAAATTCTCTCTGCCAATGAAATCACAGATCCTTCACCTCTTCCACTATGTGAGGAAAAACATCCTGCTTTTCCACCAGATAACTATTCCAAGATGTTGCTATCATGAAGTATAGATTAGCACAATGCCTGGTATATATTATCTACTTAATAAATGTTTATTGAATTGAATTTACCATTCAAATAACTTTCTTTTAAAAAAAAAATTTTCAAAAGTTTGAAACAAATAGCACTAAAACTCCTAATGTTCAAATTTGGGGTATAAAAATGTCCCTCTAAGTAGAAGTGTTGTAGCTATATATATGTGCGTGTGTGTGTGTGTGTGTGTGTGTGTGTGTGTGTGTGTATTAGTGTTTTACTTGACTGTGAATTAAATAAATTTGTATTTACTTTCAGGTTTGGGTATTGGGTTTGCTTTTTTGTTTTGCTGGGTTTGGGGTTCTTTTGGGGGTTTTTTTGCCAACACTTTAGTCTTCTTATAAAAGCTGTAAGTGTTAGGTGATAGTTTTGTAATTTGGAATGATGGTCTTTCTCACTTAAAGTAATACATTTTAGTTATATTATCTGGATGGACTCAAGCTTGGTAGGTCATTAAGTACAAAAAATGGAGACAACCGTCCCTCCCCTTCCCAGCCCCCCTCTCCCTTCTCTTCCCCATTACCAACCCCTGGGCACCAGCACACACACGCGGGCGCGTGCACACACACGCGCGCACACACACACACACACACACACACACACACACACACGTCTTTGCACAATATCTGGCAGTAGGCACTATAAAATACTTATTCCTTCCTCCCCCCACCCCCTTTTGTATCTTTGCAAGGCTCCATTTTGTTTATGATGGCATTTGCAAAATAAATTTCTAAGACAATTAGTCTGAAATAACACCTCTAAAATTCCATTCTTCCTTGCCCAATCTTTTTTTTTTTCTGCTTTTAGGCAATTGGGGTTAAGTGACTTGCCCAGGGTCACACAGCTAGTAAGTGTCAAGTGTTTGGTCTGAGGTCGGATTTGAACTCACGTTCTCCTGACTTCAGGGCTGGTGCTCTATCCACTGTGCCACCTAGCTATCCCTCCTTGCCCAATCTTAAGATACACAAAGTTGATAATTACTTATTATGCACCTGCTGTATGCCAGGCACTCTGCTAAATGTTGAGAATATAAATAAAGGCAAAGGACAGCCCCTGTTTACAAAGAACTCACAGTGTAAACACAATCTTCTTAAAAAAAAAAGACACTCCCGATTTTTCTTAATGCTAAGTGCTTTTCCTCTGTGGATTATCTCTAATATATCCTGCCCATATCTTGCCTGCACATACTTGTTTGCATGTTGTCTCCTCCATGAAACTGTAAGCTCCTTGAGAGCAAGAACCATCTTTTGCATTTCTTTGCATTCTCAGCACCTAGACAAGACCTATACAAGTTAGTCCTTGAGAAATGCTTATTGACTGACAACAAATAGAAAATAAAAAATAATACCATTGATTAGACTTCACAGGTTCAATTCTTCCACACGTACATATATATGCAAACATATATATATATATATATACATACATACATACATACATATATATTTACATACACACATACATACATATATATGTATGTATGTATGTATGCGTGTATGTATGCGTGTATAAATGTGTATGTGGAACCAGACTTGTTATTTCATTGGTATAGGGAACTTTGAGTAAGGGAACATCATCTAAAAGAGCATATGAACATTTGTTCTGCAGTTTTAGGTGACTTGGCCAGGGTTGCTAAGCAAATAAATGATTGAGACAAGATTGAGCCCAGATCTTCTTGATTCCAAGGCTGGCTCTCTATCTACCCAATGCTGCCTCTCTTTATTATATTATTATATAACAACATGTTATGTCATAATTAGCACTTACCTCATGCTTAAAGTTTTGGAAGTGCATTAAGGGCATTATTTCATATTATACACTTTATCTTATGTGTATAATTAAAGTATATTAATTAATTAATATAAAGTATGATATAATCATATAAAGTATAAAGTATATTAACTACAAGCCAAATATTTAAGGTAAAGCCTATTCTGCACAGAAATACTAAAAAAAATTGATGAACCAGATTGAACCAAGAATATTTAAAGATCTCAAAATCATAAGCAAATGGTTCTCTCATCACCAAGCTCTCACAACTTCTTTGGTTGACTTCTCTGATGATAAAGATTGCAAATCATCCACTGCTTCCCATCCGGTGTGACTTTTGTCCACATTCTTCCCTAAATTTACCACACATGGTACAGCATGGCTTTCCTCTCTTCATCCTGATATCATGGAACACAAGCTATTTACCTGTCATCTTTTCTTCTCTGAATCAAATACCAAAAGTTCTTACTCAGTCATTTATCTGGTTGAAAAATTACCTCAATTATGTAAAGTCTGGAGTTAATTACTTCTTTTCTCTACTAACTAGGTAAGAGCAGGAAACAGCAAACCCAGTAGCATTAATAATAGAATTAAAGCATTTTCACATCATCAGTGTTTACTGCTCTTATCCTCACACATACATACACACACACACACACACACACACACACACACCACACACACACACACATACACACAATCATCCCCCAGGAAAATGAGGGGAGGAAGGATGGCATGAAACCCTTTCTGATCTCTCCTTTCCTATGTTTTTATCAAATTCTAAATACTATTATATTTTTATGTATATACTTCATATTTTCCTATTTCTCTGTTAGATTTTTAAGATTATTGAGGGCAGGTATTTAGCAATATGCTTTTAATAAAATCCTCTTTTATGCCAGTGAATGTGTGGAAGGGTCTACTAAACCAAAAAGGCTTTAAATATGGGCCCAGTGATGGACTGTCTGAAGAGTGCCAGTCTAGATTTAGAAGAAGTCTTCACTGGGTCAGTTGCATAATGATACATTCTTTACTCCCAGCTACTCTTGTGCAGAAGAAAGGGTAGAGAAAATAGCTGCACTGTCAAAATCAAGATACTTTAAATAACTGAATCAGCAGTTCTCAAACTTTTTAGTCCCATGGACCCTTTACACTCGTAAAAATAATTGAGGATCCCAAAGAGCTTTTGAACAAGTAGATTATGTTACCACATTAGAAATTAAAATTGATAAAATGTATAAGTATTTATTTTAAATGTATTTAAAACAACATTGTATGTTAACATGAGAGACGTTTTATGACATTGTATTTTTCCAAACAGAAATAGTGAGGAAAGTGGCACAGTTTTACATCTTTTTACAAATCTCTTTAATATAGAGCTTCAGAGATGGCAGTTGGATTCTCATAGTTGTTTCCTCATTCAATCTGTCATGATACACTGTGTTTTTCGAAGTATGCAAAGAAAATCCAGCCTCATACAGATATATAGTAAGAAAAGGGAGAGTCATCTTAATAGGCAAATAACAGTCAGACATTAACCCTGTATTATCATGAAAACAGTTCTAAAATCATGGACCCTCTGAAATGACTTCAAGAATACTCAGGTATCCAGGCCCCCATTCCTAGAACTCCTTGCATTGAAGTATCCCTGACACCTAGAACAGTATCGTACAAAGAGTAAATTAACATTATGTTCCTTGACTTGTTTGTTAAAGTAAATAGATGTATAACTGAAACTTGTTCCTTTCCTCTAGGGCAAGTTCTCAGCTCTATAATAAATAAGGAAAATATAATAAAAAGCGGTATCAAGGAAAGAGTACTAGTCTAGGAATCAGGAGATCTGGGTTTGAATCCCAAGGGCTACTCACTACTTGGGTGGCCTCAGACTATCCTTTTTTTGTCTTTGCTTCCAGTTATGTAAAATATCGGACTAGATCAGTGGTAGCAAACACCTAACAGGCCACATACTGGCCACATACTCCTGAGTATGGCCTGGACCAAATTAAAATGTAATTGGGAAATATTGAACAAAATTTTTTAAAATGCAATAAAATATATGGTTTTCTAAATCAATATGTGTAAGCCGGAATCCTCATGTATAGTTTAGTGGCCCACTCTCTATTTGAGTTTGACACCATTGAACAATTTTATTTCAATAACCCCTTCCAGCTTTGAAAATAGGTGATTCTATGAATGTACCACTGTCAAGACAGTGTTTAGCACTGTCCCCTCCTAAGCTTTGAAAGTTATATAGACAGGATGGAGCCAAGAAGACAGAGAAAAGCCAGGGACTTGCCTAAGCTCTCCTAAATTCCTCTCGAAACAACACTAAAATAACACCTCAAAATGAATTCAGGAATGACAGGAACAACAAAAGTACAGGATAAAACAGTTTTCCAGTCCAAGACAACTTAGAAGGTCATCAGGAATGGTCTGTCTCATCATGGTGAGAGTAGAGTGTGGTCCAGCACAGGCAGTGCTTAGAACAGGCAGCAATAAGCCCACAGCCTTAGCATAAAGCCAGCAGAGAGGCCCTGTGCCCTATTAGCTGTCAGAGAGGCCCCTTTGGGGATAACTGAATCAGCAGCAGCAGTTTGCAGAATTCTCAGCTCACAGATGGTAAGGGGGTAAGACAACTGGTCAGAAGGAAATTTCAGGACACCTTTTGCTGGCACTCAGGGTAGGACACTGTGGCATTGCCCAAATACAGTTCCAGATCTCAGTCCCAGGGCGAGGAAGAACACTAGCACATTAGAGTTTGCAGCCACAAGGGATGGGGAGACCCTGGTCACAGTTACAGGGTAGAAAAGAGTGCTTGTGGTAACTCAGATCAGAGCATAGGCCAGGAGAGCAGCGATTATATCTCTCCTTAAATCATACCTCCTTGGAAGTACTGAAAATTTACAGATCTCCAGATATAGCTCTGTAAACAGCAGCATAAAAAACTTGAAGTTTAGGAGAGTGACCCCTTTACCCCAGAATCAGATATCCCAAATTTAACATAAAGTTACAAATCAAGAAATGAGCTGGAAAAATGAGCAAACAACAAAAAAAGAACTTGAGCATTGAAAGTTACTATTGTCAAAACTGGTACATCCAAACCTCTTCCCCCCCCCAAAAAAAATTAAAATATGAATTGATATTAAGCCCAAAAATACTTCCGAGAAGAGCTAAAACAAGAATTTTTAAAATGAAGTAACAGAAGTAGGGGAAAAATTGGGGGGGGGGGGCGGGGATGAGAGTGGTGTAAGAAAATCATTAAGAAAGAGTCAAGAGCTTGGTAAAGGAGGCACAAAAAAATACTGAAGAAAATACCACCTTAAAAAACAGAATTGGCCAAATGATAAAAGAGGAACAAAGATCCACTGAGGAGCAAAAACTTCTCAAAAGTAAAATTGGCCAAATGGAAAAGGAATACAAAAGCTCAATGAAGAAAATCATTCCTTAAAAATTAGAATGAGGCAACTGGAAGTTAATGATTCCATGAGACATCAAGAAACAACAAAACAAATTCAAAAGAATGGAAAAAATAGAAGAAAATGTCTCATTAGAAAAGCAACTGACCTGGGGAAAAATCCAGGAGAGATAATTTAAGAATTATTGGACTACCTGAAAGCCACAATTAAAAAAAAAAAAAAGCTCAGACATCATCTTTCAAGAAACTGTCAAAGAAAACTGCTCTGATATTCTAGAACCAGAGAATAAAATAGAAATTGAAAGAATCCACCAATCATCTCCTGAACGAGATCCAAAAATGAAAACACACAGGAAAATTATATCCAAATTGTACAGCTCCCAGGTCAAGGAGAAAATATTGCAAGCAGCCAGAAAAAAATTCAAATATTATGGAGCTACAGTCAGGATAACACAAGATTTAGCAACTTCTATATTAAACTATCTCAAAGCTTGGAATATGATATTCTGGAGGGCAAAAGAGCTAAGGTACGACCAAGAATCACCTACCCAGCAAAAATGAGTATAATCCTTCAGGTGGAAAATGGATATTTAATGAAATGGAAGAGGTTCAAGCATTCCTGATGAAAAGACCAGAGATGAATAGAAAATTTGACTTTCAAATACAAGACTCAATCACAAAAAGTAAGTTTTTCTGATAAAGCCTCATTTCTCAAATGTATAAAGAACTGAGTCAAATTTATAAGAATACAAGTCATTCCCCAATTGATAATGGTCAAAGAATATAAACAGATAATTTTCAGATGAAGCTTCTGTAGCCATATTTTTTAAAATGTTCTAAATCACTATTGATTGGAGAAATTCAAAGTACAACAACACGGAGGTATCCTCTCACATCTATCGGATTGTCTAATAAAACAAAAGAAAAATGACAAATGTTGGAGGGGATGTGGGGGAAAAAATGAGACACCAATGAGTTGTTGGTGAAGTTGCAAACTGACTCTACTGTTCTGGAGAACAATTTTGGAACTATGCCCAAAGGGCTATAAAACCATCCATACTCTTTGAGCCTGCAATACCACTTCTAAGCCTATACTCCAAAGGGATTAAAAACAAAAATGAAAAAGATCACTATGTACAAAAATATTTATAGCAGCTCTTTTTGTGGTGGCAAAGAATTGGAAATTGGGGACACACCCATCAATTGGGGAATGGCTGAACAAGTTGTGGTATATGATAGGGATGGAATACTATTATGCTATAAGAAGTGATGAACAGAATGCTCTGAGAAAAACCTGGAAAGATTTACATGAACTGATGCAAAGTAAAATGAGCTGAACCAGAACAGTGTATATATTAGCAGAAATATTATATGATGACCAATTGTGAATGACTTAGCTATTTTCAGCAATACAATGATCTAAGACAATTCTGAAGGACCTATCATGAAAAATACAATCCATCACCAGAGGTGGATGCAGATCTGAATACAGATCAAAGCACACTTTTTTTAACTTTATTTTTCTTGTTTGTTTGGGTTTTTGGTCTGTGTTTCTTTTTACAACATGACTAATATAGAAATATGTTTTGCATGACCCCACACATATAACTTATATTGAATTGCTTGCTTTCACAATGAGTGGGGGAACGGAAGAAGGGAGGGAAGAATTTGGAACTCAAAATTTTCAAAAACAAATGTTAAAGGTAGTTTTTACATATAATTGGGAAAAATAAAATATTTTAAAGGAAAATAAGTTTAAAAAACTATATAGGGTCCACATATATGAATATCTAAATCTCGCAATCTTTACAACTGAAAATAACCTTAGTCCAAATCCCTCATTTTTTTGGTTTTTGGGGAGGGTTTTTTTTTGGGGGGGGCGGGTTTGCATGAGGAAAATTGAAAAAAGTGACTTATTCACATAAGCAGTTGTAGCAAATCCAGGGCCAAATTAGGCAACTGGATTGTTTTGCATTTCCAATTGTAGCTGAGTCTTCTTTGCTGCTTTTCATTCACAAATACAAAATAAACATCAGTTGTGAGGAGGATATTGGCTTCCAAGGAAACAAATCTATTTTGGAACACTGAGGCTCCTGACTTTAAAATTCCTTAACCTAGAGCTTTAATTCATTCGTATGAATAGTAGTTTTGCCTTGCAACTTGAGAGACTGGGGCTTTTTGCTATATGATAAAATGTGATAGAACAGGAAGTGATATTCCCGTCTGTTATATACACACATTTCATTTTTATGCTACTTTTTAGAAAATACATGATAAGTGATAAGTAGAAGCAGAGCAGGTATTTGTAATTGCTCATGAGTCATTTGCACTCATGTAATTTAATAGCCACATATCTTTAATATTTATAACACATGCTGAAAGGATTTAACATATGTAGTGATCTTCACCAAGTAGCTCTCTACTCTTCCTGAATACAAAAATCTGAATTTTGTCACCATTTATGCAACCTGCTAAAAGTCAAGCTACTAATTCACGTGAATGAGTTTTTCCTCTAAAATTTTAATTAAAACACAACTGCTTTGCACACTTCAAACTGTAATATCCTGCATATGTACAGAGGGGGAAGGGAAGGACTATTCAGTAAGATGCTTTCTCCCATCTCAGGACTCTATGCGATTTGCTCCCTACATGTGACAAAATCATTCAGAAGCTCAATTGATAGTACCTGCACTAAGTCTGCAATAATGACCACAGACCTTTCTAATTCAGGGGATAGGTCCCAACGTGTCAAAACAAAGAGGATTTAAAGAAATATTAAGGTACATGGAGATTATAAGATAGACTTTGTCTAGAGCAGAGTGAAATTTTCATTTTGTAACCTCTTATTTTCCTGAAAGGTGTTAGACTTTTCCCTCCAAGCTCTAACAGCAGAATAACAAGAGGCTCCCCTATTGACTTAAGGTTTAAGGGGAAACCGTTTTCAAAAGTGTTTCTTCTTTAAAGAATCAACAGAAATAGGAAATTAAACCAAAAAAAAAACCTGAGAAGTGACTTATGGTTTCTGTAAACTCTATTCATTTGCAGGATATTTATAATATGAGTTGAGCTAATAGCAAGTAATTCATTTTTGTCTAGATTATTTTCAACCCCCAAAAAAGCTTTTCAATAGGATGTAGACCCTTAGGATGCTTTAATTATTTAAAAGGCACTTTTCAACATGTTTTGACATTTTCCACTTTTAAAATACCTAATAAAGGTATTTCTTAGAGCAGCTAAAATTTCCCCTGGTTACATAATAAAAGTGGCTATAGGAATATGGTGCGATGAATTACTTTACACTCTAGAGGCTTAAAAATCACATCCTTTGTTTCTCTGAAACATTTGTTTTGGGCAACTTTTCAGCTGTGTCATTTTTCTGTACAGTAAATCATTATAATACTATATGTTCTTTCACCATACACTTTTTTAATACTTGCCAAGAGTTCATCAATAATTATGGGCTATTAGAAAGCATGCAAGTAAAGATTTTTCCAAATCCATTTTTCAAAACAGGAGTGCGCATTTTCCTGAAGGGATGAAAGAGGGAAATGTTTGATTAACTGACACTCAGAAATCATTCCTAAGCAATCTGTTAGGATTTTTCTTTCCCTTGTAATGTTTTCTGTTCTGTGCTATCAAGAACTATGAATCATAACTTCTGGCAGCCAAAACCAAAGGAGGTGAAAGGCTCTATTAACATCCTAAAAATATGCATGTCCTAATGCTATCGAAGATGTATGGTAAGCATTGCTCTTAAAACATTTCTTCTCAGAGATGTTTCAGATTTTCCCAGCCAAGGAAAATGACATTAGCTAAAACCTTGCCAGGAATATTTGCTTATTTTAGTCGTCTTTGACAATGCAGTCCATAGCCCCAAAAGACTGTTACTCTATAGCACATCAGTTATCCTTTCAGATTCTGGATTTGTTATGATAGCTTCTTAATATTCCACATCATGTATGCAATCTATTTATGAGAGGGAAAATATGTATAATGAGATGAGAAAGAGTCATTTCTAGAAACAGGGGGCTTTGCCCTTTTTCTCTTCTCGAGAGCAAAGCTAAAATAATTTCAACCTGAAACTGGAATCCTAGAGAACCGTTGTAGATTGAAGACAGCCTGTGTCATTTTCCTAGAGCAGTGTTTCTGAGAAACAGGCTAAAGCGATGCTAGCATATTTCTTGTATTTAGCAGTACTTAGCAAAATCTGACCAGATTTACATCTTCTCATTGCAAGTATCCACAGCTTACCAGAGGATTCCAGGAAGAACTTGCTGCAAGAAAACAATAACTGGCACCTTGTTTAGCTGACTCTAAGTAAAAAAGAGGAATGGGAAGGTGAAAGGAGGTCAGATTTGTCAGCATTAGGTGTTGTCATTCTGGTGTTATACCTTGAGGAGAAGGCCTGACACTTTTCAGGAAAATGAAAGGCAATAAAAATGAAAATTTTCCTGGTCTACTGTAGGAGATAGTAGTCATTGCATTAATCCCCCAGCTGCTGGTTCCCACCTCCCTCTGAAAATTACTTTCACTTTATTTTTTATTTACTCTCTATATACTTGTATATGTGCATATAGTCTGCTACTACTGAATGTAAGCTCCCTAAGGTCAGGGACTTCTTGAGTGTTATTGCATTTTTATCCCCAGGGCCATCTCCAATCTGTCCTAATCTATACCTTGCCATTGGACCCAAATTGTTCTGGAGGAGAAAATGAGACTGGTGACTTTGCAAGCCAATTCACTTGCAAGTCACGGTGTCACCTCCCTGATGTCATGGTCCTCCTAGAGAAATAAGGACAAACAACATTTGTGTCCCCAGCACCTAGAAGAATACCTGGCACAAAGTGGGCACTGAATAAATGCTTGCTGATGGATTGAAACATAGTATCTGTGCATTTTATTCTTTCATAATGTCAAACATCTTGCATAAATACTCAGAACCGCCTTTTCCAGAATTGTTAACTACTAGGTCATCTGTCTGCTTCCAAAAACTAAAACATACTTCAAAAAAGATAAAAACTGAAATGTTTGCTGGGCTGAGTGGGTACCTTGAGGAAGTATCCAAGAGATAAGGAAGAAAATCATTCAGTTCCCAACTATTGTGGAGTTAAGTGCCACAGGAGAAATCATATCATCCACAGCCTTTCATTAGTTCAGTTTACTTTCCCCTACTTTAAGGCCAAGACTAGAAACAGTAAGTTGCCAAACACCGAAGGGTCAAGAGGGTTTTTTTGGAAAACTGGATACAGAAAATTTAGTAATGAAACATGCAGCTGTATGTATGACTGGAAGTCAGGAATCTTGGGTTCTTGTCCTATTTCTAATACAAACAGCTATGTCTATATCTTTGTGCAAGTCTAATAACTTCTCAGAGCCTCAGTTTCCCCATCTGTAAAATAAAGGGATTAGATTAAGTAATCTAGCTCTAAAACATGAGAGCCAGGTGACACAGTGGCAAGGGTCCTGTATTTATGTAATAGGACATAGACACAATACCACCATTAATCAGCTTTTTTCATTTATCTGTGTGAATTTGGGCAAATCACATAACCCTTCTATGACTTCAGTCTTCAGATCTGACAAGTGATAGGATTAGTATACATGACCTCTGGGATCCCATCCAGTCCTAAATCTCTGGTCCCATGGTCTCTAAGTTCTAATGCAGTTCTCAAAGTCTCTGATTCTCTAATTCTGTAACTCTCCATAGAAGATTTACTATCTATCCAAAAATACATCAGTTACTTCACTTCTTTTTATCCAAAGTTTGAATAGAAAATCAGGTGTGGAGGATTCTTGCTCGGAAAGGAAACAGTGTCAGAGTAGGCATTCAGCAGTCAACAAATAGAAAAAGGGATCACCAAATCAATTTACTGAACATCTTGTTTTGCTTTAGAAATTGGGGTTCTATGAGAGAACTGTAATAAAGTGGAGATATAGGTGACTTCTATTACTTTTTTATGCTGTTCTTTGAAAATGGTGACCTTGGAAAGTTTCCACGTTTTTCTCTGTAATATTTATGCAACAGTGGCAGGAGATTTGTAATATTAGCATAAGCCCTGGGAGAACAAAGATTAGCCTAGCATAGGGGGAAGTCCCTTAGAGAGGACTGGTGAGCACTCAAGACCTTATGAAGTGCCTTCCTAAAGGCAACTCTCTGAGGTGGGCAAAATAAGCATTAATAGTCCCATTATACAAATAAAGAAACTGAGGCTCACTATATCAAATTGCATGCTGTCTTGTGGAGGGAAGTGGTGGGGGGAGAAATTTAAAACTCAAAAGCTTATGGAAGTGATTGTTGAAAACTAAAACTAAATTATTTTTAAAAAAGTAACTGAGGCTTAATGAGTCTGAATGACCTCTTGCCCAATGATACCTTGCCCAAGATCTCACTGCTATAAGATCCAGAGGGAGGATTTACACAGAAATATCTCCTGATTCTAAGGTCTAGTACTTTTCATTATACCACTGGTTGTCAAACTTTTTAGCCTCAGGATCCCATCATATACTTAAAAATTACTGAGGTCCCCCAATAAGCTTTTGTTTATGTGGGTTCACTCTATCATTATTTACCAGATTAAGAATTAAAACATCTTAGTGTTATTATGAAAATTAGTTTTGACCTTACATAACTTCTTTTTTTTTCCTTGGTGAGGCAATGGGATGAAGTGACTTGCCCAGGGTCACACAGCTAGTAAGTGTCAAGTGTCTGAAGCCAGATTTGAACTCAGGTCTTCCTGAATCCAGGGCCAGCGCTCTATCCACTGTGCCATCTAGCTGCCCCAGACCTTCTATAACTTCTGAAAGGGGGTACCCAAACAACATTTCTAGAACCAATGAATTACACCATACATGCTCACAGCATAGGATTTAGAGCCAGAAGGGACCATAAGAGATCACCTGGTCTAACCTACGCATTTTACACGTGAAAAAATTTGTTCCTGAAAGGTTTAAGTGACTTGGCTAAGGCTAATCTGTGGCAGAAGAAAGATTTTAATGTATGTGTCCCTGACTTCATCCACTGGTTTGCTGTATCTCATTCAAAGTTAAGCTTTGTTTTGTTAATTAACAAAAAGGGGGAATCCTTTTCAAAGTAGTTTTTGCTAAAGGTCTTTGGTGGAGGCCAAGCTGAAAAATGGTTAGGAGTCTCTAGAAAGATAAGTAAATAAACCATTTAATTGTATGTGAATTTCAAATACCTGAAGGGAAGGGGAAAGCTCTGGCATTTGTTATGGGGAGGGAATTACTCCCTTCTGATTGCAAAAGAACTATTATGGATGGTTTTGGCTGCCTAGGTGCATGCATGGGAGTAGTTGTAATTTCTGTCTTCTGTCTTTTATAAAGCCATTCAATTGAGTTCATACCATGTGGAGCAAAAAGTCAATTTATCCTTCATGCAAAGGTCAGAGAGGTACTCATTAGGAGAGCTGACTGGGAGTGCGAAGAGAACTAAACATTTCTTCTCTGTTAAGTTGTAAACAGGTATTCAAAAATTGGTTTTATTGGGGAAGGAGTGGGGCACATACGAAGGACTGCTTATAAGAGCTTTTGACCCTGAAGTCCCAATGCTTCTGAGCCAAGAACTGGAAATACACCCTAATAAACTTTTGACTAAGATTGAGAGTAAATTTGAAGGTCAGGCACTACTTAGATCTAAATGCAAAGTTGTAAATTCTGGGAATTCTGGAAGTGTTGCACGTTGGGTTGGGAAACCTGAAAGAGGCCAATATGTGTAGAATGATGTCACCTGTTAGAGGCCAGCCACAGAAAAGTGAACAAGGTGGCACCACTTTAAAGAGACACTCACTTGGAAATCCCACTGCCAGATTAGGGCAGATTTTACTTTCACTGCATTTCAGGTGGCATCCCTGTAAGGCAAGCTTATTTAGATGAAGTCACTTTTGGAAGACAGAAAGCCTCCTTTTGTCCCTAATAATAACTATCTTTTATATAGATTTTCAAAGTTCTTTAGATATGTTAGCCCATTTGATGTTCACAGTAACCCTGTGAGGTAGATGCTATTATCCCTATTTTACAGATAAGGAAAGTGAGGTACAGAGAGATGGAGGACTTGCCCAGGGTCATCCAACTAGTGAGTGGTTGAGAACAGATTTGAATATAGGTTTTCTGATTCCAAGTTCAGTACTCCATCACTACACCTCTAGCTGCCCAGGGTCCCAGCAACCCTAGATACACCCCCACTAAAAGAGACAGAAGAAAAGGAGGTGGGAGGAAGCCATGGAAACACCATTCTTGGATCTGGGAATGCAGCAGGAATGTGCAGCAGATAGGGCAGGTTACTGCCTCTGTAAAGAAGTTATTTAAGAGCAGTGGCTGACCAGTGTGAGAGTCGGGGCAATTGCTGTGGATGGGGGTAAGAAGGGGGAGGTGACTCAAGACAGTGGTTAGCACTGGCTTAGCAGATGGGAGTATGGATCCCTTGGTGTGAGCTCTAAATCCTCAGTTCTACTGGAATAAGAAACCATGATAAGTTTAAATAGAAATGTTAACTATTGGGGAAAAAAAATTTTGTTGTACTTAAGTGGTAGGTTCACTGGAAAGAGGAGTGGTTCTATAGTTAAAGGACCAGGGTTCAAATCTCACCCCAGTTGTTTATTAAGGGTATGACTTAGCCAAGTCAATCAGTTTCCTTGGTCTTCAGGCCCTTCATCTTTAAGATGAAAGGGCTGAACTAGATGACCTCTGAGTTCTTATACCACCTTTGATCTTAGATGGGTTTTTGATTTTTCCTGACATGTGACTTCATCATTGGACCAGAGGAAACTCTATTAATGATACTCCCTCAACTAACACATATGAACTAGAATTTCCACTACAGAAATTCTATTTGGAGACCTCCTCATGGATATATGTTATCCTGATGTTATGCTAGTGAAGTAAAAGTTCTGTCAGGAACTATGCCAAACAGGCAAGGTTTGAGTTACAGATGGGAGATGACATATTTGCTTTCCAAGGAACAACCTAGCTAAAGTGGAAGGGCTCATCTCCAAAAGATTGGCCACTGAGGCAATGAACATTTTCAGTCATATTAGTTCATAAAGATAGTCAGTCAATAAACATTTGTTAATCCCCTACTATGTGCAAGACACTGTGCTAAGTACTCAAGATACAAAGAAAGGCAGAAGACAGCCCCTGGCCTCAAGGAGCTCACAATCTAGTATGGAAAAATGACACATAAAGTGAAGCTGAAAAGGGGAGAAAATATAGAAGGAGTTGGGTATGTATCCACAGAGTGGAGTGCCCTTGATAAGGAAATCACAGAGGTTACACTCACACACATCGTTGGAAATGGATGGCGGTTTTACTTAAAGGTGACTTTGTTCCTTCTTGTTGGTGTTTTTGGCCACAGTAGCCCATTACACTATTGTTTTCAAGGAGCATTCTAAATTAACTCCAAAGTCCTTTTCCTGAATCAGAAATGACAGCTCACCATTACCATAAGTGCAGTTAGGATTTTTTCCCCACAGATGCACTAACCTGACATTTGCCCACAATGAAACTCCTTTACAAGTTATATATGTTCTCACATAGTCACGTGAAATATTCTAGCAACTTTAACCCAATCATTTGTGGATTCCACTAACTAGAAGACCCTCACTATCTTCTACAAACTTGGGCATTTGCCAGCTTATGTGCCAAAAATATCATTTATCAAAAATTGTCAAATTTGTCAAAGTCCTCAAATGATATAAATCCTAAGATTGACCCTTAGAGAACCTTACTGTGCTTCTCTATCCAGAGGCATTCCTCTTTATCCCTGCCCTTTGGTCCCTAACTTTAAGATATTTCTCGATCCAAAATAAAACTCTTCTCCAAATCCCATGATGACTCAGTGGTGACTCAACTGAGAAAACAATAACACTTCAATGTGGAATCTTGTCAAGGATTGTTGGACAATCTAAATAGATTAATTTTCAAAAATTTATTTCTACTCACCTTGCCATCTTACAAATTCCATGGAAAGAAGTGGGGGGAAATTTTTTAAAGTAGCTAAGCATATATTTCTTGTTTAAAACGACCATCTGTCTTTTGTATTTGCCAAAAAATGCCATACTGCATATGAATCTATTCTGTTTCTCCATCCTTTTTCCTCTTCTGCATGCCTGTCTGCATTAATTTATCCTTGTTAGAATGGAAACTTCATGTGGGCATGGAACACCATTGATCTAAAAATGTCCATCAGGGTATCACACACTGAGCACTAGGTCAGGCAGCCCTGAGTTCAGCTCTGGCCTCAGATACTAATTAACTATGTGACCCTCAGCAAATCACTTAACCAATATCTGTCCCAGTTTCTGAAACTGTAAAATTAGCATAATAATAGCAACTACCTCACCGGGTCCTTGTGAGTATCAAATAGAGTAATATTTGTAAAGTGCTTAGCACAGCACCTGGCAGGTAGAAGACACTTAATAAAGGCCCTTTCCCTCCTTCTTAATAAATATTATATTTGTCATGGATTACCTATATTGATAAAAGCCATGTTTTAGCATTTGTGTCTTTCCCCATAGCTTTCATCTCACCTCTTTTCCTTGCATTTGGGGAAAGAGCATAAATGAATAAAGGTATGGTCACTAAGTGGGAAGAGACTATCCCACATCAGCCTCTGTGTTCCTCTGGTTCTACATGGTTCTAGGTTCATCATCAAAAATGGGAGGAAGCCAAGAGATTATATCTTTAGTTAGGGGGACATATTTCTTTCAATCTCTTCTGTGCATTCTATGAAAATCTTTGATGTTCTGGTTCTAAAAAGTTGCAACAAATGGTAGTTACCTAACATAAGGCCATTTCCCTACAGTTGGGGAAAATGGATTATATAGATTTGGCATGCGTGGATGTAGATTATTAGAAAGATATTAGAAAGATATTAGCAAATGTAAACTGTACAAAATTAGGAATAAGCATTTATTCATTTCAACTGTTGGCTCTTTTAAACCTGCTTTAAGCTGATCTAATGGGCAGGTAAGTTTTATTTAATTGGTAGAAGCATCTGGCCTAACCCTAACCCTAACTCTAACCCTAAAAAGAGATATCACTTTACCCGGTTTCCAACAACAGG
This sequence comes from Phascolarctos cinereus, assembly GCF_003287225.1. Classification (NCBI taxonomy): domain Eukaryota; kingdom Metazoa; phylum Chordata; class Mammalia; order Diprotodontia; family Phascolarctidae; genus Phascolarctos; species Phascolarctos cinereus. The sequence goes on along the minus strand of NW_027556098.1, from coordinate 167,035,358 downwards.
TTTTTTTTTAAAAAATAGTAATAATTGGCTGATTTGATAATTTAAACAATTTTACCTGGGGTCAATGCTAGGCAAAATTGTGAAACAGATTGTCTTTCATCAGCATTTCTCTCCCTGTCTGCCCTATTCAAAGCTCCCCCCTATCAGCAGCTCCTTTTTGGATGTCTCCTCCCCTACTTCCAGAATGTTCCCCCAAACTAAGACTTCTTTTCTTTGCTTGGTACCTTCATGCTATATCCCTCCCGTGAAAATCAACACTTTGCCTGTGACGAATAAAATTTATTTGTCTTGTATCTCATTCATTTAGAGAAGCTCCTATGTGTTTCCTGTAAGATCTTGATCAACTGTCAGGGGCTGGCAGCGAAATACCTCCTTCAAAGGCCCAAGAGAGCAAAGGTATCAAACCTATCTATCTTGCTGACTGCCATATATCTTCCTGCTTTGATTCGGTACCTGTCTTGTGACTACAAAACCCTATACTTCTCATTGCTCCGGATTCATTCATCCCAGATCCTGTCTGCCTCCTTGCCATGGTTTTATGACTCTTCTGTATGTTTTGGAAGTCCTTTCCTGTTTATTCCCACTGACTTTTTCAGATAAGGACACCCTAGTCCCACACCAGCATTTGTACCTCAATGTTCTCTTTCTGCCCATGTCCCTTCCAAATACAGCAAATAGTAGTCCATTCACTGGGGGGGCCCAGGAGAGGCTTGTGCTATCCTCTGCTACCACCATAAAACCTCAGAGGCCACTCACCCCTCTTATTTGCTTGACTTATTGCTAATTTTGTCCATTTGGTATTTCTTCTTCAGGTTATGACATCTTCCATTATAAAAAGCTAATATAATCAACTAATCTAGTCTCTAGGCCAATGGCTATAGGCTGGAATACTGTGCCTACGTGGCAATTATGCATTTTAACAGTGATCTTGTAGAGAAAAATAAAAACTATTCCAATCTGTGTTATCTAACCTGTAAAAGTATCTAATGAGGAAAACGTCTATTATTTTGGGACAGGCCGGGGTCCCTCATCTCAAATAGCACATTGGCTACCTATTTTGTTTACATGGAGGGCCTATGATGATTTCTCCTTTGGAATAAGCCTTGGGCAAAGTCTGCATAAACACAAGTGAATCACACCACTGTGAAAAATCACAGGATCACAGAGTTCAGAGGGAGAAGCAACCTTAGAGATTTTTATTTAGTTCAACTGTCTTGTATTGAGGAGGCTCAGAGTATTGGAGTGCTTTTCTCAAGGTCTTACAAATGCTAAATGACAGAGCTAGGATTTTAACCCAGGTCTTCAGACTCCAAATCTGACATTCATTCCAATATTTTCTCAATTCTTCATTATCCACTGATTAGAGGAAGCTAAGAAAATCTTGGTGCAACAAAGCAGACAAAAATTTCTATCCAATTCAGCCTAAAAATAGAAAGTTTTAGCTCCAAGTTTGAGTCTCTATAGCTGCTCAATCTAGAGTCTTTAGATTTTATTCTCCTTCAAGCATTTATGTAGGCCGAAATTCATTTAAATTCCATAGGATTTCCAAATTTCCCAGTAAAAGACAAATGCATCATAAGTTGATATTTTAATTACTCATGAGTGGGATTGATACAGAGCCCTGAGTGTACTTAGCAGGTTTTGTTTTTCAAGAAAGCCTTCCTTTCAGTTGACATTGGAAGTCATATTAGGAACTGTAGCACCAGGGCAGCAATTATCCCAAATTCAGTCTGGGAGGGTAAAAGTGCTCAGTAGAGAGCAGTTGCCCTTGTGAGGATGGAAGAAGTAAAGAAAGGAGAATTGGTTGCATATTAGATCTGTGCAACTCTGGGGAGCACACAAGCTTCTGACAGACAAAAAGTGGCAAAAGAACCACGTAGTGAAAAACCTAGGGTCTACCCTGGTGCAGCAGGCTATGGGGGGTAAAGAGTGAGAGAAACATCCAAGCTACTAACAAATATTTTCTCTTCTTTTTCAGGAGAAAGTATAAACATATTGAGGCCACACACGTTTTAATTTATTCTAATACTTTCACTAATTAAATAGTTTGGGGAACTCCCTTTTTAAAAGTTGCTGCATTTCAGCCTCCACTTGGGATTTAAATGCTAATTGCTTTAAAGACTGGCATTTGAGGGAACTGATCATATGTCAATGCTGCTGCATAAATGCCCATTGATCATAAGGACAGTAACTTCCTTACAAGCAATGTGGGGTAATATACAAACATATGAAGTCTAGTGCCATATATTTAGAAAACACCACTCATTCCAAATACTCCCTTAATGTGTGAAAATGAAAAAAAAAATAACCATTCCATGATGTGATATAAAAATGTACCAAATGTATTTCTCCACATTTGCGGGAACCTGTGGATTAGCCTTCCCACAAGAGCTATCCCAAGGCAGGAAAAATCATTTCCTCCTACTTTTCCCACGAATTCTGTTGCAATTTGCAGGACATTATGGGAAATTTGCCACAATATGTGGGACACTTTGGTCCCTCACTGGGATTTCGCAGTCATGCACTACAATAGTTTGAAGCACGAATCAAGATATTCATTTCATATGGTGAAATCTAAGCAGGATGCTTCATGTGGGGACCAGGAGCTTGCTTCTCTCATCCAAACTCATTAGAAATGACAGTATAGCACATTCACATAGTCAGCCTGTGGACTAGAGAGGCATAACCATTAGCTACAGATATCCCTGCTGATTTAACAGTGCTGGATTATTGCAACATCATATATCTGCACTACGGGGGAGGGGAACCAGCTGTAGAACCCAGCCAAAAATGGGTTCTCCCCATAGAACCGAGCAGAAACTCTGTTAAGTTCTATTTGGCCTGGCCACAACAGAAGTTCTGAGCTTCAACGTGTTTTTTTTTATTTTATTCCCCTGCTAGATCTAGAAGTAGGGAAAGAATTACTTTCAAACAAAAATCATTATTGTTTACATAGCTGAGGCTTCCATTTAGTTAGAAGAAATAAAACATATTTTAAAAATTAAATTTCCCTTAAAAACAATGGTATAATGGGGGGAGTTGTTCTGTTAAGCAGAAAAATGCAGAAACCTAATTTTTGGAAAACCCAAACTAAAGAAGGAAAAGTCTTCAGGAGTTTTGCAAAACCTTTACTTCTGAGTTTTCCCTTCAAATCTCGACAAACATATTTTTCTTGTAAAACATATACTAAAGAATTTATGAAAACATAGTAATGTTCCAACTTACATGCCTCAAAGCAAGCACACAGGGGGTGCTCAGTAAATGCTCTGTGCTGGTACTGGAGCTCCCAAAGACTGAGAGATTGTGACTAAAAGACAGAAATGGCCAGTCTCCTACAGGTATAACAGTTGATTAACAGTGCTACTCACTCAATCTAATTATCCCTATATAACTTTGTCATTAGAGTAGATCAGGCCAATTTATTAATCACCAAATGGTCAGTCAATCCTGCCATAATATACAGACATGGCAGTGGTTCCAGAGGAACTAGTAGTAAAAGAACATTTTTTTGAACGTCCATCTACTTTTTCCACAGTCTTTACTTCCTGATTATCTCCTCTAGATGTAAAAGAGCTAATCAAATACTAACTTTGAATTTTTTTAATTCTGATATTTTGTGGCTACAGATCAAACACTGGGTAATATTTGCAGTACGGAAGAACAATTAGGAAAAAACAAACAAACATGATTTAGGCTCCAATGCCAGAATCTAGTTGTTTTATTTAACTAAAAGGTTATACCTTGATGAGAGGTCATTAGGGACTATTAATAAATGAAACTGTGCTTGGATTTCCTCCAAAGAGGTCAAAACCCTATGCAACTGGGTGTTTCATCATAAGACTATTAGCCATTTAAGTTGCAAATTGCTATACAATTACGGTTACATCAACTACCAAGCAAATTTGCTTACATAACAATTACTACTAAACCATTAAAAGGCAATATCCCCTTAATAGTTCTAGTGGTGGAAAAAGATTTCAGGACTCTAGGCTCTCCCTCTTAACCTCTACTCTTAGAATACCCTGCTTCCTTTAAGATGTAACCCAAGTGCTACCTCCTACAGGAATCCTTTTTCAATCTTCTCTCTCTCCCAGTTGCTATTGCCTTCTCACAGATGACGTCCTCTCTACTCTATATTTATCTTGTATGTACCAGTTTATTTATACATGTGTGTATACATATATACATATTATATATGTGTATATATATACATATATATGTGTGTATATATATATGTGTATGTGTATATATATATATATACACATACACATATATATATACATACATACACACACACACACACACACATATACATATATATAGTGTCTTTCCCATTAGAATACAAATCCCTCAAGGGAAGTGACTATTTCTGCATTTTCTTTGTATCCCCAGCACTTAGCATAATACCTGAAATACAGTAAAAACTTAATAAATGCTCATAGATTTATTGATTGTCTCTTAGGCAGGTATTTGTATTCTATCTTTCCAAGAAATGAGACTTGAAAAACTAAGTAGTTATCTAAAAAGGCTGATTGTCATAGAGAAGTCTAGACCATGCACAGAGTTGCATTTTTCCCCCTTCAATAGAAATGTTTTTGTCTTAATCATCTGGAAAACTTCCTATACTCTCCATTCCAAGCTGTTTATGCTTTTATATCTTCAGAATGATGTCAGGCAAAAATATTTCCCTTCAAGAGCATAAGTACTAACCAGACAACTCCTAAGGGATGTGTGTTCTAGGTAAAGAAAAAAAGACTGAATAAAGAGAGCATTTCTGAGACTTGCCCACCCTCTCAATATTACTTCAGCGTATAACATTTACACTTTTTTCTTTATTCTCTCATTTGGATGCCTTTGTTCCTTCTGAGAGGTCTTCATCAGAAAATAGCCATCAAACACTCTGAAATTTTAATGATCCCGGGTATGCAATGTGCTTAACATATTTACTACCCAGAAGACACTAGTTGACTGAGATCATAGAATGTGTCATTCATAAACAGACATCTCCTATTCAGAGCCCACCATGGTCAATATTAACAACTTATGCTGTATGCAGCTCTCAAAGGCAAACAATTACTATGACTGAAACCATATAACCTTCTAATATTCCTCCATTGCTATTTGTCAGAGCAAGTGAGGGTGTATTTCTGATTTGCTTGTCAATCCAATTATACCAGATTGTAACTGTTTTATGTGCAAAATATTTGGAAAGCCTCTAAGAAACCTTAACAGTGGTGATTGCTGTGCTTACAACTAGACCTATAGCCAATTACATAAAATGCAATTTTATATCATCATCCTAGGTTGTTTATTATGTAATAATACAAGGTTGTTTCAAGACAACATTGTTAATCAGCAATGAGTAGAATTTAAAAAAAAATTCTGCCCTTTCTTTCTTTTCTATCTCTTACTGGCCTTCAAAATGCAAATGATGTCCAGAAAGCTGTCATTGGTTTATTTAAACTCTCAGAAAGTTGGTTTCTTACAAACTAAAACATCCAGCCGACTGGACGTGTTAGTGTCTTCCTGGAGTGTCTGGGCACTAAAAATTTGGCCTTCTGCTTTCTTGTGCTTTAAAGCAAAGAGTTCAACTTTTCAAACACATGAAAACAACAGTAAAGCCAGAAACCAGCCTGCTTAGTACAGAGAGTCAGATTGTACTACTCTGTCATTCTCCCCAGCTATTCAATTTTGGTGACTCATACGTGAACCAAGGCTAGTCGGCACAAAAGCAGCCAATTTAAAATGTCTCCAACACACAGATTTTCTTCTTATTGTTATTTCCAAGTAGCAAGTTGTAAAAGTGTAACTACACAACAGAATATAGTAACACTGAACAAAACAAAGAAACAAGAATCAAGGATTACTTCCTATGCCGCAAACTTCACATGCCCACACCCATCATTCAGTACACATTTTCCAGCATAGCTACCATAAGGTGAAGCTGTGTAAATGCTAACAAACTGAAACCATGACTTCTTAATATAAAGTGGACTATACCAATCACTAAGTCATGCAGGGGCAAGCAAAGGAATCCTAACCCGGCTCAATAAGACAAGTGAATAGTAATTTCTCCAATGTTTGTGTGTAATTTTTTCTGACCTCTGCATTTGTGAGATATTAATTATTCAACATAAATTCCTTATCTGTCAACTAAATTTTGAAAACATACAATTTATTGTATATTCTATTTTGATAAGTCCTATGAAGATGACAGCTGATCCTGTTTTAAGAAACTTGTCACTGTTTCAACAGAAGTCATGCAATACTGAAACCTAATGATGGTTTTTACAACTGTTTTCCAGCATATTTTTACATTGCATGCATTTTCACTTACAGCAAAACCCATGAATCTAGTACTTAACAAGACAGAAAATTAATAATTCAGCTGAACATGTTTAACCAGGTAATGTAATAACATGCTAACTCACTGGCTGAATGAGTTTTATTTTGCTTTCTAGATAGGACTTTCAAGCTATCGGTTTCTGCGACCAAGCCAATGTAATATAATAACAAGACCACAAAAAGGTACAATAGGAAAGTGCAGGCTGGGTACCTGATTTAATGCTGAGTTGAGAAGGGAAGGGAGAGGAGGGACAACATAAATGCTAAACTGACACTCCATCCTTAACTTGTTCCAACATACCTAGTGATTGCAGCCCATATGGTATATACCATACTGATCTGAGATCACTGCAACACATAAGAACAGCAGAAAAAAAGTGAGGAATTAAGTGTTAGCCTTCACTTTGAGTTTCCATGTTTTCGTGGATTCATGCAAGAGTATTATTTAAAAGTTGTTAATTTCCTTTTATAACAGTTCCCCCTTCCCTTAAGGAAAAAAAAAAAGAAGAAGAAGAAGAAGGAAGAAGTTCCTCATAGAAGTGTAAAGGAGATGGCCAGATAAATTGGAAGGCTTCTAAAGATGTGCAACTACACATTTATGGACTTTTTGAAATTCAGATTATGCAAATGCTCATCAAGGACTCTAAAACATATATCGTTGATCCAACTACAATAATTGTAGATTTGGGATTTTTCTTGTTAGTGCACAGACGGGACTTTTTAAGTACTGCTATTTACCTGGCAGGTTGTAACATGTCCACAGGAACAATTATGCTCAGTTGTATAAATAGACATTAGATCATTTTCTTTTTAAAAAACTGCATTTTTTAAAGGCATGCATGGAAAAATCCTCTTGCTAAGTTATTCCTCTATAGCAGCAGAAGTAAAACTAGGATTTAAAAATCAGAGGCAACTTCAGCATTCTACTGCCTTATTCAGGGTTAACAGACCTCCAAAAAGCTAGGCTGGAAAATTCCTATGATAGCAGACCACAGGAGACATCTTTTTTGGCAGTGACTGGCCACTGTTATTACCCCCCCTTCTAAAAAAAAACATGTAAAAAGTGCAGGTGATCCCACAAGTCACTGGCAAAAAGCAGCCAGAGTCTCTCCGAGGGAGTTTGACCCTCTTATACTTACCCTATAAGTTTTAGGTCACAATCCTTTACTCAGGTCATGTAATTCTGAAATACAGACATAGCTATGTATTAGTACAAACCCTGAAAACTAATACCCTTATAGAACAATTCGATGGCTGTCAAAAGAATAATGCATTTTATATAATTCATTGAGGAGGTGAGAGAGATAATATGATTTCATTGCCTTAGAACAACTTGGATGAACAATGAGGACTTATCGTGCAGATATGTGAAACTTGGCTTGTTCCCTTTAACGCATTAGAATACATTAAATTAAATTTTAAAATAAAGACATTTCATCCTAAAAATCTCTATTTTACATCTCATACAGTAATAGCATATGAGATATTATATGAATGTTTTAAAATGAAGATATTTTGCAATTCTAAATAATGTGTGTCACCTTTCACTGCAACAATTTAATTAAGGATGTGAGTTTTAATGCATTCTTTCTAGTTTACTTTCTTCTTAGGCAATCAGTACATTCCTTAGTTCCCCAAACTCTTTCATTTAACACATGTTTTATTATCATTTGGAAGCATTTTAATTTTAAAATAAATTTTACACTTCACTATGTATCATATTCATATTCAAATATTCATATACAAAAGAAACCCCAAACAAAATATCATTTTGTGTACATTCTATGTATTCTTCCTGTAGGTATTTCACATCGTTTTCTGTATACTATGGATCCCTGCATGCATAGAGACAGCATAGACATATAAGCAGAATAAAACATATTACAGTACGTAGTATGCGATGTGAAATATTTACACTAGTTACAAAGGACCTTGTAACTGATGAGTGAAAGAGAAATAGGTTACTTAAAGCCATTCCCAATCTCAAAATGTTTCTGGTTGTACCCTTTGTGCACCTACAGACAGAAATAATGCAAGAAATGAATGAACTAATTTAGACTCCCCTCTCTTAAAAGTAGCTGTCTTGAATGGAACCCAAACTTTTGGTTCACAAGGGAGACTATCCTGAATGAAAACATGATTTCCTGGAGAAAGAACCTTCAAAACTTTATTATATGAGCTCAGAAGTTTCTGAATATTACATGAATCTTCATAAGTAATATTGTGATGCAGGAAGCATACTAGAAACAAGTATCTATGAATGAAATTTCCCTTATGCTACTTTTTTTAAATGAAGAGGGAAAGTGTTTAACAAAAAATTTATCAAACACAAATCATTTTTAAACTAGCTAGTGATATTAAATGAACTCAAAAAAGGAGTAGTGTTAGCTCTTCTCTCCAATGGAGTATACATCTTTTAAATGTCATCGCTTGAACAGTACACATGTGTCAAATCTCTGTATCAGAATTATTTTCACTAGGTCAGTACCATGGTCCAAAACATAAACCTATAGTGATCTTTTCTTTCCACTGAGACCCTAAAATCAAGCAGCCACAATCTAGAGGTGTCACCCCTTGAGAACGAAAATAAAATCAAACCAATCAGTCACCCTGAGAATTTCCTAAGTATCTAGCTTGCTATTTCTTTTACCATTGCACAAGATACAGAAATACATCTAGGTCCCAATTAATGCAAGTGGTGAAGCCCATTACGTGGTTGCATTATTGAAATTCTCACTGCCGATTTCCATTGGTCTGGAACCAATTATCATATTTTACAAAATTATACCATAAAGAGTGCAAATTCAAGTATGTGCTACCACTTCACAGGATTCATATTATTCACACACTATGTAATAGTAACATATATATATATATATATATATGTGTGTGTGTGTGTGTATGTGTGTTTATATATATATATATATATATATAAAATTTTGTTTGTAGAGTTGATGTTAAATTGATTTCCCCAAAGTCCTAAGATCATAGATCTTATAACACTCCTAAACCAATATCATTTTATTGATGAAGACACTGAGATCCAGAGGGAATAAATGATTTATCCAGGATCACACAGGGAGTTAGTGGCAAAACTAAGATTCAAACCCAAGTCCTCATGACATAACCACTCCATCTCCATTTCTTTCATTATCTTTTTTTCCTTTTTCTGGCCTCTTAAGGTGCCTTAAGGGCAATTGTTCTACAAAATTCTATCCTAATACCTCTTCTGTTCTCTTCTCTTTCTAACAGTTCTCTCTATAATCTCATTCATTACCATAGCTTCATCTGTCACTTGTATACAGATGAATTACACATTTGTGTGTATATGTGTATATCCATACACACATGTATATATATTATATATGTAATACACACACACACGCGTATATAGGAACAGGTATAGGTGTATATCTGTATCCCTGATCTCTCTCTCTCTCTCTCTCTCTCTCTCTCTCTCTCTCTCTCTCACACACACACACACACACACACACACACACACACAAAACAAAAACAAAAAAGACCTTCTAATTTCCCCAAATGGGCAGCCCAGCAAAGGTTCTAACATTTCTGATTTAAAACATTCTCCACAAACTTATGTTCTCCCAGAAGTGGTAGGGAGTAGGTTAGCATTCTATCACTGTTATCATGAAGACATGTTTCTACACTATAGGATCTACAGAAAGTCCTTGTAGAATCTTCAAATTTTCTATTAACTTGTGTTGTAGAGATGATAGAAACAATCTGTAATCTGTCTAGTAAAAATGGTGAATCTCTTTTAATAACCAACAATAGACCTAATTTTTGTTTAACAAAGGACCTAGTCTATATTGTCATCAAACAGTGGCAATTTTTATTTGTCATGGGATCTGAAATAATATTACGTTGTGTACAACTCTGGAATAAATGTGGTAATTTTAAACTGTAATAAATTTGCTTTCAAAAAAACCTTTGATGCACGAAGATATTCATTTCATTTCTTAGTCTTTCATTATTAGCTAAATCTTTCTGTTTTTCTTCAGTTTGATATTTGCCCCTTGTATATACTACTCACTTCTGTTTCCTTTTGAAGGAATGACTCAACTACTTCACCTTCAAAGTCCAATTTTTTAAATTAATTATCAGGCTCAGTTTTGCAACATATGCTATTCAAACCAATATTTGTTTTTCAGAATAATATATTCCATTTTTAAAAATATTTTTCCTTGGAAAGAAGGAAATATTTTTGTCCTTGACTGCCTGCAATATTTGTTCTTTGATGTTGCAATTCTGAAATTTTATGACTTTCTAGGAAAGTTAAATTTTGAATTACTTTTTTGTTGGTAGTCTATGGATCCTTCTCAATCTACATTTTGCTGTCTGCTTCCAATATCACTACACAATTTTCCTCTTTTATTTCCAGAATTTTAGTACTCAAATTTTTTTCCAATGTGTTTAATGGAAAAACTATACTTTTTAGAGTCTCTTCATATTCTATCTTCAACTATTCATATTTTTAAAGCTCTTATGCATTCCTCCAAACCTGTTGTCTTTTGCCTTTGTCCTTATTTCTCTGTATTTTTTAGTTCTCAATTTCTCTCTCTCTCTCTCTCTCTCTCTCTCTCTCTCTCTCTCTCTTCTGTGTGTGTGTGTGTGTGTGTCTCTCTCTCTCACACACATACATACACACACACACACACACACAAAAAAAAAACTTCTTTTGATTTCACTATATACAGCAATAGTACTACCATTCACCAAAGTTCCACATGTCCGCAATCTTGGTGCTATCTTTGACTTCTCATCACCTCTAATAAGTTAATGAATTCTGCCAATATTTTTCATATCAGTCCCCTTTATGTGTTTTTACTACTCTTAATCGCGTTACTAACTGCCTCTACTATCAAAACATCCTCCTAAATAGTGCTTCCAATTTCCTGTCTTCCACTTCCCACCTCATTGCAAGCTAATTTTCTTATGCATTGATTTGGTCACATCATTCTGCTGCTCAAAAATCTTTAGTGGTCCTGTACAATACTAAGGCATCCTCAACACCACCAACACCAGCCACCACACAAATGCTAGCAATAGTCAAGTTAGCCCAAGAATCTTACAAATAGAAGTATCCCCCCACCCAGAGCACCAATCCTACAGTCATCTTGGCCCCACAGCCATCATCTTGGGGAGCAAATCTTGTAAAGATGAGATCTATTGATTGTTTTCTGCAGGTACTATGGTGCCTCCTCCTCAGCAGCCACAACCCCTGAAGATTCAGAAAAGAAAGTCTTTACTACTAAAACCCTTCACAACACATGGCACAACAGCAGAAATACAAATAGTTTGATCAATGGAAATGAATTAAGGAATATTCATTACCATGTGCTTTGCTACTGCACTCTAAGGATAACTATAGGGCTCTTCCATCTGACTTGCTGTTAAAAAAATCTGATACGTGTTGTCTCCCCCTACTCCAACATGAGCTCCCTGAAAGCAGGGTCTGTATCTTGCTTTTCTATTTGTGTCCACAGTGCTTAGCATAGTGCTTTTCACATAGTAAGTACTGAAGAAATGATTTTTCATTCATTCATTCTTTCATTTGTTCATACCAAATTAAATTTAAACTCCTTTGCCTAGCAATCAATATTTTCCGTAGTCTGGTGTTTCCTTGCTTTTGTAGCCTAGCTGACCTTTACTGTGTCTCTTTGAGTACTCTACACTGCAACAACTACCTTTACTCATATTTTTTTTTTTATAAAGGGAATGACTTCTATGACTTATATGCCCTTCTTTGCCCTTTGAATTCCTACCCAAACTTCATAGCCCAAATCTAATAATACCCACCCCTTCCATGAAGTCTTCTTTCATCCCTCACCTTCAGTAGTAATATTCTTTCCCCCTCAAACCTAAAATGGCCCTTTGTTCACACTTTTCCAAAGTACTTCACATGTATTATAGTTATCTGCTCTATTTTACACCCTTATCAGACTGTGGTATACTTAAGAGCAAGGATCATCTAGTCTTACTTAAACTTTGTGTTTTCTCCAGCAAGTACACAGAGCTCTGAATAAAATAGACATTTAATAGATGTTTGTTAAATTGAATTGGCAAGAAAGTTATACACAAATAATGCCCAGATGGAGGGAAAGATTTAAGGCAAGCACATAAGCTAGAAAGCTATTGAAGTATTCCAAATGTGAGGTGATGGGGTAATCTGCATCACTGTGACAACAATTGGAAGAGACAAAGGAGGACTACAGACATTTCTAAAGAAGAAATTACAAGACTCTGTAACAGAAGGAAAACATGATGGAGAGGAAAGAGTGCTAGATCTGGAATCAGGAGAGATCCAGGTTAGAATTTTGACTGATAGTTACAAGTTTTGTAACCCAGGGAAAAGGTTATGTGGCCTCTAAGCCTCAGTCTACTCATCTGTAAAATGGGGAGGATAACACCTGTAATTACTTGCAAGGTTGTTCTGAGGTTCAAATGAAAGAATACATGTAAAGTATTTTGTAAAGCTGACAGTAGTACTTATGTAAAGACAAAGAGACTGGATGAGTATGCCTCACACATGTAGTGAGGCTCCATGTATAGCAAGGACACTGTTTTGGTATGACTCAAAGGGAGGCAGAATAGAAATCCCTTGCCTTTTCTTCCCCTTGCTCCTACCCTTCTCCAAGGGAGACTTTCATTCTTGCCAGGAGAGGAAGTAGAAGTCTATCACTCTGCTTTTATGTAGGGGAGGGGTTACTAGACTAGAAACATATCTACAGAGCAAATTTGAATTTGGTCAAAAGATCTCAATTAAGGATCTAGGAGGCCACATTGTGGCCTCAAGTTCCCCACCCCTGGTCTAGGGGATATGATCAGGTTCCATCTAGCTTCTTATCACTTTGTCATTTTGTGGAGAGGAGAGACCCTAAGCTCTATATCCAAGGCTTGACCCCATTCTTCACCTAGTACCAGTGGCACAATGAATACACATAGCAAATAGCAAAGAAACCCATTTATCCAAATGATAGCAAAACAGAAATCAGAAAAGGAATACATAGGAATATGTGAAGTTTGACCAGTCCCAAAGGGAAGAATGCTGAGAACTAAAGTTCTGGCCTCTCAACAGCTCCACCATACCCCTCATGCAGGCCAGGACATTCATCTCCACCAATAAGGAGAGGGTACCATGACAGTGGGTCCTGGGACAAGGGTTATATATAAATGCTAGCTATTATTAGTCTGAGGTTTCTAACCACAGAATCTTAAAGAATTGATCAATCAGTGCTCATTTATTGAGAGCCTATTATGTGCCACGTATTGTGCTAGGCACTAGGAATACAACTACAATAAATGAAAAAGTGGTAGGCACTTAGAGAAGATCAGAAATTCATTTGGGAACATGTAGAGTTTCAGATGATAGTGTAATAGGCAAATAAGGAAGCCCTGCAAGTAATCAGAAACAGGGGATTTGAGCACAAGGTTTAAGGGGAATAGTAGGAGAACCAGGAAGGTGTGGAATCAGGGAAGGCAAGCAAAGAGAGAATTTCACCAAGGAATGACTTGTTAAGAATATCAAATGTCACAGAAAGATGAAGGATAATGACTGTGGCTATTTTATCAGAAAAAAAATGGCCAAAATATTTAACATAGATTACTAAAAGAGAAGAATGTTGTGTATTTCCCATCCTCAGCTAGGACTATATTTAATAGCCTTCTTATGACAGTTACAATATTTCTGCTGCAAAAAACTAATATGAATCTCATATGATTGAGTTTATATTTTTCATTACATGTATATTTATATCATATACACTATATGTATATTCATATGTAACCTGTGTGAGTATATATGATATGTTTTAGGAGAGATATAGGATAATAGGTAGTAGAGCTGGATAAATCAAGGGAGGGCTTTTTGAGGATGGAGGAGACATTGGTGCATTTGTAGATAACAGGGCAGCAGCTAGTAGGTGGAAAGAATAAAGATTAGCGAGGGAAAGTGTACAAGGGGTAATCTTCTGGTGAAGATGGGATGGAATGGGATCATAGTGTGTATGGAAAAGGTTTTACAGTGGCAAAGGGAAGGGCCACATCTTCATGTGAAGCAGGGGTAAAAAAGGAGATGGTGGAGGAAGGCATCAGAGTGATATGAGATAAGGAGGATGAGAGGAGAGAGTCCTTGGCAAATGACCTCATTTTTTTCAGTGAAATATGAGACAAGGTCTCATTTGAGAGAGTGGGGAGGTGAGCCATGGGAGGTTACTTTATAGGCTGAATATCTTTTTTGTCATTTTTCAAACCAACAGTTATGAAGCTAACAAGAGTTTGGCAAGATGCAATTCCAGGAACATCTGGACCATGACAAATAAAGAAAGCCCAATAAATAAAGTCTAATATTGATTTGTCTTTATTTCAAGGACTTCAGGTATTCTTGCTGAGCAGATTCTTGTGTGTTCTTTATGAAAACATAGCACCAGAAGATACTGGTGCTTTCTGTAGGGCCCAATCTCTACATAGATAACTCTTTTACTTCATGTTAAGGACTGTAAGGACAGCCTGACATAGTGGACAGTTCGTTGGGTTTGCTGTTAGAAAGACTTGAGTTCAAACCTCACTCTGTCATTTAATAGGCTGCTTTACCCAGAGCAAGTTTTTCACCCTTGACATGCCTCAAGCAACTCCTTAGGACTTGGTTAGTGAGGCAAATACAGGTTGGGATCTTTCATTGTTCCTCATATTGATGTGACAACAGCAACAATAACAGCAGAGCTTTTGAGCATTTGAGTATATTCAGGGACAAATGAAAGAGTTTCAACATATCTACCAATATCTGGGACCTACAGACCAATATCCTTAGATACCTAGTTCCAAGTCTCAGTCAATGTGTCAGAAGTCAATCAAACTACACAAAAATAAACCCAGACGTATAAATATTCATTGTGGAAACCTCCCCTTTATGAAACAGACTGTTTTAAAGCTTACAAATAATAAACATACTTTATCTCATCTGACCCCAGGGCACTTGCCTGTTTAGTCAAGTTTTATTATCTCCATTTTGCAGATGAGGAAACTGAGGCTCCAGGAGATCAAATAACTTGCCCAACTGTACACAGTTAATAAGTGACAGAACTGGAAGGTGAAACTTGGGTTTTATGAATGCAAGTAAGAAACCCATACTCAGGGAGCAGCTAGGTGGTGCAGTGGATAGACCACTGGCCCTGGAATCAGGAGGACCTGAGTTCAAATCTGGCTTCAGACACATAACACTTACTAGCTGTGTGACCCTGATCAAGTCACTTAATCCCATTGCCTACGCAAAAGCAAAACAAAACAAAAAAGACACACACACACACACACACACATACACCCCATACCCAAATGCAGGCAGGCCAAATCAACAGTTCTTTGTTATAGAGACATAGACAGGTATGGTGGTACATTGGAAAGTGGAACCTTTCAGAAGACCTAGGTTCAAATTCTGGCTTTGCTCCTTGCTCACTAGGGGGTCTTGGGCAAGTCGTTTCGACTCTTAGAACCATGGCATCCTCATTTGTAAAATGAAGGGGTTGTACTAGTTGCTCTCTAAGGGCCCTTCCTGACTTTAAATCTATGCTCCTATCATCTTTCTAAAACACTTTTTTTCCTCAAATAAAGACTGTTTTGTCCCTAGGTGACATCCTCTATGGCAAGAGTTAATTGTTTTTTTTTTCTCTTACAAAATCTTGAATTCTGTACAGGCTGTCAAATATATAGGGATTTGGATGTAAAAGAGATGTCTTCCAGGATATACTGTTATGCCAATTTTATTAGTTTTACTTAGCTTTGAATGCTAATTCTGTATCCCTTTACCTCTTTACCCAATAGGACCTAAGCAACAAGGTATTGGTGACTTGTGGGCATAACGTGAAATGTACCAGTTGACAGTGGCTATGGCATACCCTCTCCTTTTTTAATCAGAATGCCTCTCTGTGCTTCACAGATCTATAGCTGGAAGGGATCTTAGAGGTCATCTAATCCAACCCCCTCATTTTCCACATGAGTAAACTGAAGCTGAGAGAGGTTAAGTTGCTCAAAATTACATATTATATTTGTATCTAAGAAGCAATATCAATTATCATTCATCACATGCAGAAATAAAATATGTAGTAAGAAAAGATAACTAAAATAATAGATTATTGTTGATTTCTAAGTCGTGGTTAGGAGGAAAAATAGTTCATATCTCTGAAAGAGGGCTATTCCAGTCTCCTGTGTCAATAATTAAAGAAGACCTGGCCTCCTTGTTGGAATCAAACAAATGTATGAATGAGGTATGAACAAAGCCTAGATACCTCTATCAATGAATGAACCAATCAAGGGTATTAGACTACATGAGAGAAATCTTTGACCAATACGAAAAAAGTAAAATCCATTGTATAAAATGGAGTGACACTGAATAGGAGTTGTATTGAAATTGGCTGAGAAAATGTAATCCCTCCTATGGGTCCTTGGGTCCTTTACAAAATAACAAACCATAATGTAGAAATCTAATGAAGAGCCAAGTGAGAGTAGTCCCCACCAAATCTTGAGAGGGAATAATTTGGAGCAGGAGTGAAGAGAAGGAGAAGAACCTCTGTCTCCTCTGAACCACCTTAACCAAAGGAGGACCTTGTGAACATCAAAAGGTAAGAGGATTTGGACTTCTCATTAGCATCTTAGCAATGTTGTAGAATAGCAATACCAAGGCATAGTCTGTGTCAGAAGCTAAGGACAAATTAATTGCATTTCTTTAGATGTTTTCATCACACCCTCAGTGATCCCATCATTCTGCAAGATCACATTAAGCCTGATATTAATAACTTATCAGTACCCTCTTTTCCAACTGTCCCTCTGATTGGAGGGTGGAATGTGGAGCTCTTCTCAAAGTTTCCATTTAAGAAAGGCATGCAGGCAAGACACTTCATTTCCCAATAGGATGGACTCCCTTGGACTTCTTCATCATATCATCCCTTCCCTCTGACCTTTTGAGCTTCCTTTTGTGTGTCATGTTCTCTTTATAAGACAGTAAGTGCCTGAACTCTGGGTCACTTGAGTAACAAGATGAAGGACTAGACATTTTCTCTGATCTCCATGGCTTCTCAAACTTCTCCAAAAAAGAAATTATGTGCCAGTAGTAAAGCAACTGCAGTTGTCTCTATGGTCTAGGGCACCTAGAATCTGAAAGAGGATTTTTTTTAAAAAATGAACTGACCCCTGAGTCACTCTGTGAGCTTCCCCTACCTCCCATGAGGTTACAATAGATGACACAAGGATTCCATGCACAACTTGCAACAAAACCCCATACCACACCACAGTCCTCCTTCCATCTTTCTAGTACTATGGAGAACCCAGCTCCAGATTGTAGAAGTTTGCTCAGCCAGCCAGCACTGGACCAGACAACCTTATAGCACCACCACCACCACAAAGTTCTGGGCTTTCGGTTCTGGGGCAGACAGCTCCATAGGACCAATGTTGCAAAACCCTGAATTGTCATTCCTGGGTAGAACAAGTCTGTATCACCAGTGAATCAGTTCTCCAAACTACAGAACAGAGGGAGCAGGATAGAATACCAGGATAGAACAGTGTTTGGGGACAATTGTGCAACACTCCATGAAGCCTGAAGGGCAAAGCTCAGCATCCATCTGGGTCCAGTTCCGTCCATCCAAAAGTAATTTGGGACTAAGATTTAGGCTGGTGAACCATAGGTGAACAAAAACAGAGACAGGCTAGTGAATACCTAGGCTGGTGCCCAGTGTGGGAGAAGGTTGAGGTGCTTTGAGATTCAGACCCTAGGAAAACCCCAGAGAAGACAGAGTCAAAAATTGAGGAATAAGGAAAAATTAGAAAGAAAGAAAGAAAAAAAGACTATAATTACCAAATATCTTAGGGGGAAAAAATTCAAAGACCTTAAATGTAAGGATATAAATCAACAGTGAAAATTTTAACAGCAGAAGGAAATATGGCCTCAAGATCGAATAAATAAGTTTGGGCATCTGTGAATAAATACTACAAAACAAAGTAAAATGATTCAATGACACAGAGAATCTTATGGAATGTAAGGAGGATGTGGAACCACAACACACTGTTCTTGAGTGGCTCAAAAAAGAAATGAGAATTATGAGAATAAAAGTTATGGCCTTCACAGCAAAATCAACAGGCAGAATAGAAAAACTACAATCTGTGATGACAAGTCTCACAAAAGAAACCAAGGAGAGAATAACAGATTGAGAGTGTAATATATAGAAGTGAAAGAATCTAGAAAAAAAGCAAAAAAAAACAATAACACTAACAGAAAATATGTTCACTAGGCAAGCAATACACTCTGATTTCAAAGACAGGATGTATAGAACCAATCTAAGGATCATAGGTCTCCTAGAAGAGCATGACAGGAAAAAATCCTTAACACCATAATTCAGGAAATAAAAGAAGAGAGCTGTGCAGAACTTCTCAACACAGAAAACTAAGTACCAATTAAAAGAATTCATAGATCACCTCCAGAAAAAAAAAAAAGACTGCAAACTATAAGATACATAGTAGCTAAATTAATGATTTACTTCAGAAGGAACAAGTTCTGCAAGAGATCAATAGAAAGACTTTCAAATACAAAGGAAAGGAAATTGAATAATACAAGACTATTCTGCAATGAGCAGAAAACATAGGAGGGAATGGAATAATGTGTTTTGAAGTATAATGGAGCTCAGCATGGATGCTGCTCAGCATAACCAAGCCTGCAAATTTTAACTTATTCGTAAGTGAAAAAAATATAAACATCCAATAGTAAAGAGTCTTTCAAAACATTTTTTAGAAAGAAAACCAGAACTAAAAGAGTATTCACTTCTTAAATGCCTCAAACAACAGAAATATAGGAGGGGAGAATAGATGTATTAGCCAAGGACAGCAACAGAAACAAAATGATAGCAAAGAACACAGTAAAAACTTCTGTCTAAATGTATACGTGGCGAAGAAAGAAGTCTGGTGGAGGCAACAATGAAGATGCAGCCTGGGACATTATGAACAGAACTAGTGTTACCCTGCCTACAAGTCAACCAATGGTTTTTTTTTGTTTGTTATTAGTTTTGTGTGTGTGACTATATTACAAAGTAGGAGAACACATAAAAGGGAAGGAGAGAGCAGGGGGAAAGGGAAGAACATACTATTTGCCAGGGTCAAATAAATAAGATAGCAATGAGGGTGGTCTAGAAAGAGAAAAACCTACAAGGGTGAGAAGGAGGAGGGCATGATTGAAAAGAGAGTGGGGTGGGGCAACTAGGTGGCACAGTGGATAGAGTATCGGCCCTGGATTCAAGAGGACCTGAGTTCAAATCCGGCCTCAGACATATAACACTTACTAGCTATGTGACCCTGGGCAAGTCACTTAACCTTATTGCCTACACCAAAAAGAAAAGAAAGAAAGAAAGGAAGGAAGGAAGGAAGAAAGAAAGAAAGAAAGAAAGAAAGAAAGAAAGAAAGAAAGAAAGAAAGAAAGAAAGAAAGAAAGAAAGAAAGAAAGAAAGAAAGAAAGAAAGAAAGAAAGAAAGAAAGAAAGAAAGAAAGAAAGAAAGAAAGAAAAGACAGTGGGGTAAAGGAAGGAGGCTTTGCTTTAGTTCTGAGAGAAAGTTCCAGTGATGAATGTCTCTATGGGTAAAGAGAGGGAGATGGGAACCTTGCACTGTATGTGTCTTGGAGAATTTTGGTTCTTGAAAAATCCATTCTTCCTAAGGAGCGGAGGAGCTGGAACCCCTCAAACAACTAGCACCTGGGAGAGTGCAAGAGCTTAGAGCATGGAGATATCCAGGCAAACGGAGGAAAAGGCAGCCAGAGGAGGGTATAGATCATTGGTGCATAATCAGGGATGTGGTATGAGAGAGAAGGACCTTGTCATGAGACAGTATCTTCTCTGACACCTCCAATAATTAGCATTGTTTTAGAAGTAAGGCAAGATGGAAAAAGAAATGAACAGGGCAAGTTTTACAAGGCAGTGGCAGAAACTGCCTAGGTAGAAGAGCCTAGAATGGATACCTTGAGGTTTTGATCACATGGGGAATATAGAAAATAGAGACAGATCAAATGCAGGGGTCATGAATCAGAGAATGAGGGTTTAAGAGGAATGGATAGAAAAAAAGGATGGATAATGGAGGGAGTGAGACAAATCTTTTTTGGAAAGGGGCACAAAAATGAAATTTGAAGAACTAATGAATAAAACTAGTTGAACAGTAGGAAAGGAGGAGGAATCTACTTGAATAATTGAGAGGAAAAGAGGGGAGGAATTATTTAACCAGATAAAAGCAGGAAAGAAAAGGAACTAATAAGCAAAACTGCAAAACGAAAGGAGTAACAAGCAAGAGGAGAGGATCAAGAGTGAGAAGAAAAGTCAGTGATAGTAGAGCTACCTTAAAAAAAGATTAAAGGAACTAAAGGAACATAGTACTGTGATTATAGTGGAAGAAAGGGGAAATTATAACTTTAAAAAATATTGCAGAGGGAGGAAAATGTAAATCTCACTGTTAAAACTTTAAATGTGAACAGATTAAACAATCCAATAAAATGAAAAAAGGACAGATTAGATAAGAAAACAAAACCCTACAATCTGCTGCTTACCAGAAACACATTTAAAAAACAAAGATGTACTCAAAACAAACTTACTATTCATCAAGTAAATCCAAAAAAAGCAAGAATTATGTGATGTCTGACAAAGAAAAAACATTCAAAAATTAAAAGGGACTGAACAAGGAAACTACATACATTACACTGAAAGGACCCATAGACCAAAAAGATCATTGTCAGAAAGAGTTCAGGGACTGTTTCTTTTTCATATTTATATCATCAGAACTTAGCTCAAAGCCTGGCACATAGTAGGTTTTTAATGAAGGTCTATGAATTCTGACTCTAACGAACTAGGCACAATGAAAAAAGACAGTTTTAAAATTAGAAAAGTACACCATGCCTAAGGAGAACTTCATGAGCAGTGAAGGGGAACCAGGAACTATGAATTACCCTCTTGCCACATGTATTTTCTGAGTATGAGTTCATTTTCCACTGGTCTCTATGTATTTATGGGAGATCATGCCTCTAGAATGGGGGGTTATTTTGTACTAATTGCCATGATAAGCATTTTTTTCCTAATTAAGATTTATTGGATAATTGATATCAACTGATAAACAATGAGGGAAGTACATGGCTAGAGGCTCATGAGTTAGAAAATTAGAAAACAAACTCCTGACCTACCCTTCCAGGTTAATCCTAGAATCTAGGGGTGAAAAGTCGATAGCCCTGCTCTGGGTACCCAACCTGAGACTATAAGTGAGGTTTTGGGAGACAGAGTAAAAACGGTACTGTATCTATAAGATCGGTTGTAACCTCAAAATGCTTTATTAACTTCATCTACTTTGATCTACTGGGAAGATAGCAGAGTGCAGATAGTACAGGGCAAGGAAAACTGACTCTGAAGTCAGAGATCCTGACACTTCATACCTGTGTAGCCTTGGGTAAGACATTTAACCTCATAGTTCTCATCTGCAAAATAAAGGCTTGGACCAGGTGGTCTTTCCAGCACAAGAGCATAATCCTACAATTCTATGATCCTCAAAACAGTCTTGTGAGATAGGTAGGATTGAGATTATAATCTTCATTTCACAGATGAGGTTATTGAGATGTTCAGAGTTTAAATAACTTACAGTCAAATGGCTAATAAATGATGGAGTTGGGACCCAAAACCAATGTCTTCTCATGGCGAGTTCAATGTGTTTTCCTCTATATCATGCTGCCTTTGGAGTTCAATCATAGAGTAACTAGTTGTGCAGTCTTTTCCAGTGACTTTTCTAATAGTCATCACCTCAAATGTCTAAGAATTCCTACTTATCAAATATCTAATTAACCTAGTTGCATGTGATCTGCTATGTGATAGAACTCTTCATATGTACTATTTAGGGATATTCTAGCCTTCTCCATGTCCAGTTGATAGGGCTGTCTCCCTCTTCATTTTTGCTTATTTATATTTAAGTAGAACCTCTCCTCCCTCTGGGAAAATATAATAATAGCAATAATAATAACTTCCCCTCTCCTGGAAATATAAGAATAAAAATGAACCTCTTTTCTTCCAGGAAAATGTAATAATGATGATAAGGAGGAGGAGAAGAAACATAATAATTAATAATAATAATGAACCTCCCCCAGGAAAATGGAAGAAGGAAGAGGAAGAACCTCTCCTTCTCCTAGGAAAATGTAAGCTCCTTGAAGGTAAAATTCATTTTTATTTTTTAATCTTTAAATCACCAGCTCACAGTTTTCCCCAGAGTAAGCATTTAATAAACATTTGATTTGTTGAATCAAAATGATCAAAGTCCAGGCTTATACCACTGAACCCACTCTTTCTATGATCTAATCAAGATTTTATTAAAAATATAGTCAGAAGCATAATACAAAGTCATTAATGATTCCTCATTTTAGGAGTGCAATATGCAAAAGAAAAATACACAACTTCATTTTTACAAAAAACTGTACTATCAAGCAACAGCAATATGAGATCAGAAAGATATCTCAAATATACAAATAAAGTACAATAAATTTCAAAAATAATTCTAAGAATAAGGTCAAATACTATGCCAGTTGAAAGATATCATGTAGTGAGCTGGCACTATGTCCTTAGGGCGAAGGTTAATCCGAAATACAAAACATGAGCTCTATTATTAGCATTTTCTATTCCTAATCCTGTTAAATTTCTACTCTCATAAAGGCCTGGAGATTCATAGACCCAGTACACAGGTCAGATGGTTTTCATATGTCAGAGGGTTTCCATTTCAAACTCTGTTGGGGGGTGGGGGCAGGGACAGGGAGGGAGAAAGACAACAATCAAAACTGTAATCAACTTATCCTAATTTTTTATCAAAATAAAAACATTTACAGAGGAAGGGAAGTGAGTGGGGAATATGCTGGAATTTCACCTTTGTCACACTACTTTAAATCAAGTCAGAGACCAGTCATATGGCTTTCAGAAGTACAACAGCAACGTGGCTGATAATTTTAGCTGAATTCTTAGTGACTACAGTCCCTGTTGTACAATCCTATCATTTGTAGCAGAAATCTACTGTGTATGTTAGGATCTTGTTATGAGGGGCTTTAACAAGCTTAAATATTCTATCTCCAAAGAATGTACTTTAGCAAAAGGATGGAGTGATGTCACATATCCTTCAAGTAGGTAGAAAAAGAGAATCCATCCATCTTATAGAGCTCATAAGTTTCAAATTTTCTTAGTCAAGTACGGTCTACTAAGCAAATCAGTGGAGTTATCAGCTTCATCAAAGTACACACAAAATGA
Organism: Phascolarctos cinereus; assembly: GCF_003287225.1. Classification (NCBI taxonomy): domain Eukaryota; kingdom Metazoa; phylum Chordata; class Mammalia; order Diprotodontia; family Phascolarctidae; genus Phascolarctos; species Phascolarctos cinereus. The sequence continues at coordinate 167,011,711 of NW_027556098.1, read as the reverse complement.
AAATAATGCATATGTCTGAAAAAGTGGCATATGACAAGAGCATAGATGTTTCCAAGAAAGAATAGCTTCTGAATAAAGGACCTGCCTTGCACGTGTTATGCTAGAGAAGGAAAAACTAAAACTAGAGTGTGAGTGCAGAAGCTTTGATCTATGTGATAAGAGTTTAGTGGTCTCTTTGTTCTATTTTTTTTAAAATCACTGTATAATTTGAAAAGGTAACCTAGAGATTCATATCTTCCGCCTGATCCCTAGACCTTCACCATGGCAAATCAAATATTCTTGTTGTATATGATGACTTTTCACATGGATAGTATGAGCTAATCTATCCTCATTTTTTTTCTTTCTCCCAAAACTCAAGCTCATTGTATCAGTTCCCAATTGTGGATGGTGGCAGCAAAAGTAAAATCAAGTTCCTCTAGCTGTGAAATTATTTATTAAATATTCTCTTTATGAACTAATATCTTTTGAATTTTTTTAAAGACTTTGTAAGTAATGCATAGTTTGGAAAAATCCAAACCTGTTCCATTGAATAGAAAGTGCAATCCTCTATGGTACTAAAGACCGGAACTGAGATCACTTTCAAATTAAAGGACCTATAAAACATCTGTAGTGCTCTGATAATTTTAAATCACTTTCCACTGCCTAAGTCCAGATTCCCTATCACTTTCAAGCTGAAACACTTATGATAAATTTGAAGGACTCTAATAATTTCAAATCATTGTGTTCTGCACATGCCCAGAACCTTGATCACTTCCAAATTCAAAGGCATATAAAAATTTGAAGAGCTTCAATTATTTTAAATCACCATGTGCAGCATATAGAGTGATTTTAAATTGTTGTAGTGCCTCACATTTTTTTAAGCACTTTAGTTTGGAATGGAGTCAAGCTGCATTCCAGCATAGCAGTTCAAGGAGGCATATTGGACTGATTTGAAATCGTAACACTCATCAAAACTAGAAATTTATACTCCCCTCCCACCCCCCTACCCCCAAAAAGTGAGGATAGGGCAAAAAGAAAAATTGCAAAGGTTTTAGAACAAATCTACTTTTCTTTCTCCAGTTAGAAATAAGTAAGGCAAGAACTGAGGTGTCTACTAGACTAGGCCAGAGACAAAAGATCCAAAGGGGTTTAAAAAGTGAGGAATAGTTTTTCTTAAAGTTCTAGCACAATGAGATGAAAGAAACACAGCCAAGGAAGTGGAAGAAGGCTCTGAAGGCACAGCAGGCAAATTCATCCACTCCTACAAGCTGAATTTTAATGGAAGTGGCATTTCAGTGATCATGTTTTTCCTTGCCTCAATTTGCCCAGTAAAGGATAATTTTATGATTTCCTGTCTTCTGAAGCATGATTATTTCACATTATGTTTTACCAACTGATGGTGTTTGCTTCCCCCCCCCACCCCACTGCCTCCCTAAGCTCTTTTTTTCTATATTCTCTTTGTTTGGTTGTGGGAAAGGGTGAACATGGACATTTTGCCCAACATAGAAACTGGGAAGTATTAGGTTAGTTTTCAAGAACTTAATCTTTACAGGACATAAATATTATATCAAGACAATCACACTCTTTAGGATGTCCTTTCTCAAGCATTTTCCATCTCCTCATCTTGTTCTGCAATAATAAAAACTAGACCCTTCCCATCACATATACACACACCCTGGAAAGAACCAAAACAAAACAACAACAAGAAAAAAAAAGGTTATTTTTTGTTGCCTTTGGGCTTTCACGTATATTTGGCCTGGCACTGCCCAGAAAGCAGGGCATTCTCCGTAATTCTGCTTCAGTGAAAACATACTGTCCTGTAGTTAGTAGGAAAAAGGGGGGAAAAGAGCCTGAAGGCACTGGAATAATTAAGCGAATGCAGTGACAGCTGTGGCAGGTCCCGGGCAGGACTGGCTCCACTGAGCTGAATTAATGACATCAACAGCCCAGCATCTCCATTAACATTTGATCATTAATTATTACCCTCTGACAGTAAGATCTGAAACCTCCTTATGAATAGTCTCTTATTAATCTACCTTACCTGCCCTAAAAAGTGGGCATCTCTCACACCTCAGTAGAAGTAATCTTGCCTTTTTCCCCCATACTGTACCTTTTTTTTTCCTTTAAAAATCAGCAACTATTTTCATTGCCAGGGCAAACAGGGATGGCCACCAGGTTATTAAGTCTCCTTGGAATGAATTGGATTTCACTTTCTCAGAAGAAGCATTTTCATTTACAAGAGAAAGTAAATATACCTGGTTATATCAGAAAGGCTTTTCGTTATCTAGTTTGAGTGTGGTTAGAGGAAGGGAAGGGGGCACCGTGGCATTCAATCTCCTGGAAGGGCCTCCCAGGACAACACATGATTAAATCAGTCACAATGTCCTCTTACCTTGTAATGCCTGGGACAAACCAGCATGTGAATTGTCAGATGGCAGTTGGAATGCATCCTTTTACAACAGCTTATTTCAGATTCCAATTACTGGAGATATGATCAGTGTGTTAAACTGCCTTCTCAATTCTACAGACACTTAATGTTTCCTTGGCTCAAAATCCTAAGAAAACATATAATAAGTACATATTTTTAAAAGGAAAACAGCAGTGAAAAATGCATCCAGTATTCATTCCAGGGCCTTCTTCTTATTCTTTGAATTCATGTTATTTTCACTTTGAAATGAGGAATCATTATAATACATATTTTGGGCAAATCATGTAACAGATTATATTGGTTGTCCAAATGTTCTTGGTGAACCTTCAAACCCACCTTAGCATTTTGAAGTATAAAAGTTGTTTACAAATAGGAAAATGTTAGGGAAGTGAGTAACGGATAGTTGGAAGATAAATGTGGGGTTTATCAGCAGAGTGATGTCCAAGGAAGGCCTAACTTCCTCACAGTCTCCTCCCACCCAAGTTACTCTTAGAACCTTTATCATAGGAGAGGTTTGTTGGCTAAGACTGGCTCTCTGACTTGAGATGTAAGGTCACTGAAATGCTTACATTCTCTCATGTGATAAGAACCCCAAGACAACACACCTTACCTAAACCACCAATTACAGAAAAGCAGGGTGATGGAGTGGAAAGGGCACTAGATTCAGAGGACCTGGGTTCAAATCTTGGCTGTGCTGCTTACTAGTTATCTTACTATGACCTGGTATGGGCAAATGATTTCCTTTTTTTAGGTTTCAATTTCCTTACCTATAATCCAGGAAACTGGATTAGATTAGATTATCTTTAAATTCCTCCCAGCTCAAACTCCTATGACCCAAATAGCCTTTTAGATGGAATAATGTACATGAAAGTCCCTCTACAAGGTAAAGGGATGAGGACTGAACCTGGAATTTCACTGGTACATGGAACTTGTGGGTAATTCCCTCCGTAAATGTAGGTTGGCACCTTCTCTGCAAATTACCATTTTAAAAAGTTGCCTAGAGAAGTTTCAAACTCAAATAGAAACTGGGCCACTGAATTGTATGTAAAGATGTCTACAGTTGCTTATTGACTTAGAAAACTATTTAATAATATATCTATGTTCTATTGTATTTTTATTAATTTTGTTAAGTATTTTCCAATTATGTTTTGATCTGGTTCTGAAAGGAGTATTGCCCGTGTTTATTTGACACCCTTAGACTAGAGTACCCATAGATTTAGTAACTTGCCCAGGGTCAGAGTCAGACTGTGTCATAGGTAGGATTTGAACCTAGGTCTTCCTGGATCCAAGGCTGACTCTATCTGCTAGGTTGCAACTACCTCTATAAAACACTATGTAAATATGTTGTCATTATCAAAGACCAAATTGATGTACAGCATATGAATTTGCTGATTTTTGTTTCCCCACTACAAATATTAACCCATATTCACTTTCTAGACATAACACAGATATGGCAGAGCTTAAGAGTAGGGTCACTGCTGCCAATGACCAAACACAGAACCAGAAAATCACAAAGCCATTTGTAAAGGTAGTTTCACATATCAGACAAGGCAAGTTTTGCAGAATCATACCTGATCAAAGATGCAGTCAATCCACTCTGCTAGGATTTCACTAAGATGGACATCTAGAAGCTGAGTGTTTCTGGGTCCCTATAGCTAAATCAGTAAGCTAAGTCACAGTCAGCTAAGTGATACAGTGGACAGAGCTCATAACTTGGAGTCAAGAAGTCATGAGTTTGAATCCTACTTTAAACCACTTATTCATTGTGTCACCCTGGGCAAGTCATTTAACATCTTTCAATCTAAGCATTTATATCTATAAAATGGGAATAAATAACGGCATCTACTTCTTTGGGCTGATGTCAGTCAATAAATAAGGACTTACTAAACACTTAACTATGTGCCAGTCACAATGTTAAGATCTAGGGATACAAAAAAAGGGTAAATATCAAATAACATACAAAAAGTGCTTTGCAAATCCTAAAATTTTATATAAATGCTACCTACCATTATTACCGTTGCCACAGGCTGGTGTAAGCAGATCACAACAAGCCCAACCAATGTTTCCATTGGACTCACTATACCCAAGGCCTTTAAACCTGTAATAGAAACACACTGATTTACTCTAGGACAATTATCCTGATTCTTCAGAAAGCATTTCTGTCATTAATTAAGGTCAGATATTCTTAACCCATAATATTAAAATACTGTCATTCCAATAAGGCAGCCCTTCTCACCTTGTTTGGGAACAGATCCCTAGCCTCAGCCTCTTACTTGGAGCCACGGATTAACCTTCCTGAACATTCACTATACTCAGCTCCCTTGACCTAGTGGTACCCTGTCCAGTCACCACCTTAGATATGAGGCCAACTGAAAACATAAAAATATGTAAAGAGCAGTATTAACAAAATGAAAGTAAGATCACAGGGGCTGGAAAGTCACGGAGATAGAGACAGAGCATGAAACCACAGATTGACTGACATGTAAAAGAGAGAATTTAGGTGGCTCAAAGGGAGAAAAGTATGGATTCCTATCTACCACATCCTTTTATTTTCTCTAGTATCATTAATACATGTTTAGTCAATCTCCAGTAACAATCCCCTCTTGGCGACCACCAGGAGAGAGGCCCAAAAGTATTACTCTCATTCTTCCTTGCCCTCTGAAACACCCTGTTCTGTGCTAATGCTAATCCCCCTCTTATTCAATCAATCCCCTTCTGACTACTTTCATTGGGCTGTGCTTCAACTAATTACATTCAATTTTTACCTCACCATGATCCCTCAATCTTTCTCTACCCTATATTCTAATCAAAAGTCTTCCCTCTATCTTACCTGTGCATCTACGCCTCAGTCCACTAGCTTACAGAAATGAATTTTATTTGAGAGATTTTAAACAAGTGGTTCTGACTCACTACGCCAGTTAGAGAAAAATCACTCAACTTTGCCAAACTTCATGTCCTTTATGAAATAGGGGACAACAATAACACTGTGTTCAACCCAAAGCAGTTATAACATAGTCGGAGACCCTTGGATGAAAAGATACATATAAACATAAAATATTACAATGATATCCTCATGACACATCCAGATAAGTATATTAACCATAAGCTTTCCTACAGGAAAGATTAAAGACATCAACATTTTAAAGAGTCATGCACTTTAGTGCCTTATTAAAGATTTCATTGAATTTTATTCATCTTACACTAGATTCACAATGAGTCTTTAAAGAATTAAAATTTTGCATTTTGATTGCTTTTTAAAAATTATTTAGGAAAAGATTACAGAGAAGATATTGTTTGACACTGAATTTCTGTTAACCATGTCTTCCAATGAAGCATAGTTGTACACATTGTTTTAGAGCTAACATAATGAGAAATATTTTCAAAGAGGGCTGTGTTTCAAGCCAGATGGTTTATCTGCCGAAACAATTCTCCCAGTAGAGAAGTAGGGGCTGCACAGTTGCAGTAGTGTTCAGAAGCCTAGTGCAGTAGATTCATTTGGCACCCACATTTAGGAGTCAAACAAAAGTGTGGTTTGTGTGAATTTCAGACTCAGACGTTCATAAGTGAAAAAGAGTTTTCTATCATTGTACATTATGCTTTATTGTAAAGGGAGTAACATGTTTATATCACAGACCCAATGTGCAAATATCATACCCTTTTCCAGATACATGTATTAATAATTTCCCTTAAACCAAGTAAGGGGGTTGGTTCAGAAACTTGTACAGTCTTGCTAGAAAAATGGATTTCCTATTATTCATGCTGTCATGTAAATTTTAAATCTATCTTCTGGATTTAAAAGGAATAAATGAACATGTGTCCATGAGTCCAGAGTCCATTGCTGAAACTAAAAGGACTTCATAGAAGAATGAAACATTCAAGTTAAGGTTTAAAGCAATAGGCCTTTTTGTTCTAGCATGGTTAAAGGAAAGTAATGGCTTAGAGACACACAAAAAGCATGGGCAGGGAGAACATCATATGGATACTAGAGCATGCCCCTGACCCCTCTTCCCTTTTATATTAGGGTCAAGATGAACACTTCCAAACTAGAAGCATTCTCTCCACAGAGCTGAAATTGATATATTCAGACCAGAGTAGTTCCCCCAGTCACTGACTATACATACATGGAGATCTAAATCCCCAAAGCAGGACTGTGGAAGAGACAGAGAAGGAATCCAATCAAGGAAGTCCCAAGGAAGCCTTAGACATGATGGCTATAGCAGGAAAAAAGGAGTCCACAGTGACCTATGATATACTTAGGACAGCCCAAGACAGCTCTTGGGTCAACTTGGGCCCCATGGCGGGTTCCCATTCAGAGTTTTTCAAGTGTTTTTTAATAGTGGGTAGAAGGATTCTGCTCTATTCCTGAAATCACAGGCAAGGAAATGTCCATTGGTTAGGAAAATAGAAGCTTCTAACTTGGAATGTTGCAAATAAAGAAGTTTATAGCTGTGAGGTGTGGAGGAAAAAAAAGGAAGGTAAGGACCCAGGGCAAAAGAAGAGCATAGAAGGAAAAGGTACCCTAGGCATGAGGAGGAAACATGACTATTGAATAAATAGTTTGCTGGACATGTACACAAGTCAACGTGTACAAGGTGGTCTTTGCCACTCTCATGAGATGGGTTGTTTCTGCCTTCTTAAGTGGCTCCAGAACTTCTCACCTCTTGTTTTTCTGGGGTCACTTCAAGAAATGGCCTAAGGCTTCAAATTTGCTATCTTCCAAAAGACTTCATAAATGCTCCTATCTAACCTGGTTTTCTTGGATGTCTGTGTTATATGAATGCCCATTTCTCCAGCATGCCACCACTACTCACATTTTAAAAATAAAGCTGTAGAAGTAGAGAATTCCAGGAGGGGTTACCATCCTCTGAAACTTCTCAAGCATCCAGAGGGATGGGAAAATCCCTGAGATTCCAGAGATTAAAAACACACACATGGGAGGTTCTAAATAAAGAAATTCCTGGGTATGTTGGGAAAGTTGGCACCAGTGTTACAGTCCTTAGTCTCATGGACTTCACTTTTGAGTGAGCAATTTTGTGTGTGTGTGTGTGTGTGTGTGTGTTTTAAAGAGAATCAGGGAAACCAAGTGTCCCTTTTCTTCTCATGAATATCTAAGAAAGATCTGATTCTCTGCTGTTCCATTTATTTCCTATACCTTGGTTTCCTATACCTTGGTATTGTTGCATTTAAACAAGCAACCTGAATTCCAGGTCAAATTTGTAAAACTTCAATATGAAAAAATGTGTCTTTTAGGGGGAAAAAAGTGAACAGGCTGATCTGCACAAAGTAGGCTATGGCTAATTACCTCCTTACTGCATATACACACAGTGTATAGAGATTGGTTTTGTTTTGGTTGTTTTTTTACAGACCACATGGAAGAGTGGATAGATTATTAGACTTGGATTCAGGCAGACATAGTTTCAAATTCTGTCTCTGATACTACTAGTTCAGTGACCCTGGGCAAGTCACTTAATCTCTCTCAACCCCTGTTTCCTCAGTGGTATGCTGACAAGTTTAAGGAATTCAGAGCAGCAAGGGAGCAGTATGAACTTATGAACTAACATAGACCTGGCACAACATATACAAGGAATACAAAAACTTAAATGGAGTGGGGCCATAAAAGAACTCTATAAGTTTCAGTAAGAGATCATCAGCATGGCCACTGAACTCCTGACGATAATGGCAAATCTTTGCTCAAGAGAGCACATGATAAAGTATATTTCCTTCCCATCTGTGAACTCACAGGTATACTGGAAATGATTGCAATATTAAAACAAATGGGACTAATGAAACTTTAAGAATTAAAGTGCCTCATTATGTTGGTAAAGAGAAATCAAAGGTAGCTATTGTCGACATAGATGGGATTATCTTTTCTGAAATTCTCAGTTTAGCTGGAGAAGCCGAAGAATTATGGGAGGAGGCTGAGGAGGGATGGCTTCATTGTTCATGGATCCAGCCAATACTCGACCATTATCTTTATTCCCAGACACTATAATGACTATAGATCTGATTTTCTCTGGCTAAATTAACATTGATATCCAATCTAAACAAATGTTGGAGTTGTGTGCCAAGAGGAAAGTCTTTATCAACTCTAGAACATATTATGGAATATATATGTATTTTATCATATATATATAGTTACAGAATATATTTGTATGTGTATATATTCTATATGTTATATATATACATATGTGTTCTATAGACACATATAACAGGTTATTATATATACACATATGTGTATTCATACGTATATACATGTAAGTATATTATATTGTTTTCTATGAGCCAAACTTTAAAAGCCAAATACCTATCAATTACCTATGTCTCTCTGAAGAAAAATCTAGTATTTTCAAATATTTGCTTCTCTCCCCTTATCTCCACCCTGACCTCTGACTCTAATCTATATATGCTGCTTTTTAATCTTTTTGAGCTACTTCTCCTGGCATGACATTTAATGAGGGCATTGGATACATTCAAACTGGCAGCATCACATAATTCTCCAAAGCAGCTGCTCTGGAGAATTTATTTCCCAATTTTTTCTTAGAAAAGTTTTGTCATTTGCCAGTAAGCTGATCATATTATGTCACAGTCCAGGTTCTTAGGCCCTATGACATTCATAACATAACTTTAGTAAATATTTGGTAAAGGATCTGCTGCTAGAGTGTTTTTTTAAGTGCCAGGTTAGTTATTTGCTGCATCAAAATATTTCTGCGTAATTAATGCCATGTATCTTTAAATACCTTCATGTCCTAAATACCTGGAAATCTGCCAAATGCTTCAGCAACATCACTAGGATTTTCTTGTCTGACTTTTGTTTATATGACATAAATGGCATTTTATATAACTTTAAATATGTTTTTAGAGGAAATATCAGAGTGGGTATTTTTTTTTGCCTTGTATCGTGGTAGCTTATAATATCAAAATTGTGTGTGTGTGTGTGTGTGTGTGTATGTGAAAAGGCAGGTAGGTTGAATACTATTCAAATATTTGTTGCATCAAGAGCAAACTGGATATTTCCAGAAAGTGAACAAATTGAATTATTCATGAGGCCATGGCTAAGTCAATACACACATATCTCTATCTGAAACCAGATCCTGTTTAATAGTTTGCATGGTAACAATATAAAGCACAATTAAGATTTATAAATATTATGTGCAAACAGAAAAGAGGGATAATTTGGTGAATCCATGTATCTGTAATGTGCATACCCTGAGATACTTACATATTTTTGAAATGTATATAATTAAATAAAAGAGAAAATTTTGTTTCAATGATATAAAACTCTGAAGAATACTAAGAATCAGGAGACAGTCAAGAAAATGAAGAAAAGTCATTTCAACTAACTACTGGAGTAAACTAGCCAAAAAGGTGTATTGTAAAAACTCCAAAGTTTTTATTTTAAAGGCATGAAATAAATATTATTTCCTTATGTATAAAAGATTAAATTATTGTCTGCCTTCTCAAAATAGTACATTATCTATCATAGCTCAACTGGGGATGGGCCTTCAAATGTCCCGTAGGTAATTATCTTTTGAGAAAAACTTGAACTCTCAGTTAAATATCTTGAGGGAGTGTAACCTAGTAAGTGCAAGAGGCAGCAAAATTATGAAAGAGATTTGACCTAATCCTAGGACATTGAAAATCTCTAAAAAATTGAGTTGTTTGGAGCACTCTAGAAGGGAACTGAAATCAGAGCCCCTAGAAGTCCTAAAGTAATGATGTTCCCAATCTAATACTGTGTTCACCTTAGAACAGACCCCAACCCCAACCAGCTTTAGATCCAACCCACCATCTCAAGAGCCTTTGACCAGAGTTATAGCAGCATTGTGCCAATTCGTCGAGATCTCTCTAGTTCTGATACCTCATATTTCCTTGGTTTCGCCATGTATCCTTCACATCCTGCCCATGGAAATTACACCCCTGGAGATCTAGGCCATTGCATGCTGGAGATGCAAAAGCTTCCAGGTGGTCTATGTTTGTTATGATTGTGCCTGGCCTCTAAATAAAAGAAAATTTACAATCCCTTACCTCCCCTACATCAGTGCCAGCTTTTAAATAAAATGTCTAGAATAGATTTATTGCCAATGAAAACTGCCAGATTGGCAGCCTAATTTACCTGCCAAGCAGGCAACATCAGGAAAAGCCACATCAACCTAGTCCTGTATCTGAAATGTGTTCTCAAAGGCATTTCGGGCTCCACCATTATTTAACCTCTAGATGTGTGTGTGTGTGTGTGTGTGTGTGTGTGTGTGTGTAAAAACAAAGAGCCTACTTATTCTTTCCTTAGTGACTTCTCGAAAACAATCCAGGATCATTTCACAACACTCAAAGTGGCTATGAGCCCTACTCACCTGGCTTGAAAGGCAAATAGTAAAGTTGGGCTGAAAGTCTCTGTCTCTGTCTGTCTCTCTCTGTCTCTGTGTCTCACTGTTTCTGTGTCTGTCTGTCTGTCTGTCTCTCTCCCTCTCTCTGTCATACCCCCTGCCCCCATCTAATCTCTAAGGGATAAATGTCATGTCTTCTCCAGAGAGAAAACACCTGTTTTCATGATTCTCAAGGGGCTTGTCTATGGCTCATTTCCTTCATCACCTAACAGATACCAGACCCTGTGTAGTAAGGTGTGGCTTTCAAAACATGATTTCAGTGTTTGTCATTGTTCAACCCCTCCTCTGAAGTCCTACTGATCTACCTCTGCCACCCGGAAACAATGTTTTCCTGCTTTTTTTTTTTAATAAAACATCCCACTTTTCAGTAGCTATAACAGGAGAAACAGGGGTATTTCTAATGAAGCACAAAAGGTTAAAACAACAACAACCACCACCTTAGCACCGTTACTACCTACTTCTTTAAGATTACAGACAGTCTAATCCAACTAATGAAACCTCTTCCAACATCTTACTTAAGATGCCCAAAGTGACTAGTTATCAAGTCAACAGGAAGTAATCTTTCCTTGCTCCCTGAAAAGCTCATGTGTCACTATACCTAAAATCCTCTACCTTTCTATTTCATCAACCTCTGTCTTCATGTATTATTTAATAAACTGTTTGGAGCATGCCTAATTACAAACATTTGTTATAGATTGCAACCCTAGAAATGTGTGAGAAGATGTTAAATTGTTTCCTACCTAAAGTTTTAATGAGAGTATAATACCTCCGGCCCATATGCTTCAAGAACGTTATCCTTAATTATGTAACATGGGTACTTTACTGATATCTGTTAACTGCTCAAGCAGCTGTGGTTTTCTGCTTTTTTGCGCTGCTCAGAAGAAGCAGTGAGTTCAGCTTCCCCTTTTGGGGGGTTGCAAAATCCGTGCCCCAAACAGGTGTGTGCAATCATGAACCACAGTGATGAGCCCAAACTGCTGCCTTTCTAAAAATTCCACCAGCCGGGGACACGGGCTGGTCAAGGTTACACAACCTTGTTTTCCACCGGTTATTTTGATGATTCATTCCCCTCAGGGAGGTGAATTTCTGCCATCGTTCACAGGCTCCTGTTTCTGATATTAGAGGAATTGGTTCCTTATTCTCTGTTTTTTTCTCTTCTCTGATTCTGGCTCTTTTGGAAGGTGTTTGGGAGAGAAGGGAAAGAAAGGCAACTTTTCTGCCCTTTCTCTAACCTGGGCTCAGAGAAAGCACCTGAAGCAGGTATGCCTTTAAAGTAAGCACGCACACCTCCATGTGTCAGAATTTAGACATCCAAATCTTGCTAGAGAAATAAGCTCTACCTGGAAACCAGGGGATCTGGTTTGTGGTCCTGGCTTTGCCACAGCTGGTTAGCTGTTTGATTTAGGGCAGGTCACGTTATCTATGTGAACCTCTAAGGGGGTTGTACTAGGTCACCTAGTGAACTGCAATTTGGTGGTGATTTCTGTATCATTTCTTAGGGCATTTTCAGAGCTATCAGTGTATGAGTCTACATATTTAAATAGTTAAAGAGGTGCAAAGTCAGAGACTCACCTGGAGATATCCCTTTAAGGTTGTAAGAGTTGACCACACATGTACACACACACACATAAACACACAAAAGTTCAAACACATTGCTCAGAGGAGGTGATAATTTCTGGTTACTGAGCATTCTGCACTTAAACCTATGATTTGGTGGTAAAAAGAATGATTTCCATCACATCTGATTTGACTAAATAAGGAAACTGAGGAACAAAGAGATTAAATAACTTTCCTTACAATCACATTGATACTGAAGAGGAAAGCTGTGATTCAAACACAGGTCCTCAGCCTCTGAACCAGTCTCCCTTCCAATTGGACCACACTTTCTTGTCATGATCTCTCATACCCCCTCTAGACCTAAGACTTTATGATTTCAGAGCTTTTTTTGCTGCATATCAGTTACCCAAGGATGTACTTATTCCAGGAAAGCCTCATTACTCAAAACACTTTCTATACTCTTCTTTTGGACTGGCCTTCAATATTATTAAAGTAAGTGTACAGACCTGAAGGGGACTACTTTAAAGTAAATGTATGAGCGATAACAAAATTATTTAAAACTAGTCATGACTTTATGGTCACAAAATCACAGAACTTCAGATCTGGAAAGGACTCCAGATACCACTTAGTCCAACCTAAACATGAAAAAGTATCTTCCTTATGGGAGCTGGCAGGCGACAGGCATCATTCAGCATACGTTTTGAACATTTCTAGGGAAGCATTGATGACACTTTGATGCTAGGAAGGCTAAATAGAAAAATTCCCTTCTGTCTTTAGAACTCCTACAGCACCATGAGACAGTATGGTATAGAGGCAAGAACACTGAACCAGAAGCTGGAATACTGTGGATCTAGACATCATTCTTTACCACCTGGCTACCTTTACTATCTGACTACTCCTTAAGCAAGTCACTTCTCCTCTTCAAATTTCAGCTTCCCATATCTTTAGTTTTGGTCTATATGATTTCCCAGGACATTTCCAGAACTAGCAATCTATGAATCTACATATTCAAAGAGTCAAAGAGATTCATGTGGAGAAATCATTTTAAGGGTGAAAGAGCTGACCACATGTGCACACACACACACACACACACACACACACACACACACACACATACACACACAGAATTCATTTCACATTGCTAAAAGGAGGTGATAATTTCTGATTACTAAGCACCCTTCATTTAAACCTGCAACTTGGTGGTAAAGGAATGATTTATATCACATTCTTTTCTTAATATTCAGGACTCAGAAATAGTTCTTTTCTTTTGACTCTGTGGGGTAGCCCAGGTCTACTTCAGGCTCTCAACAAAGAAGAATGACATCATTAAGTAAGAAAAGCCACAAATCTCTGATTTCTTGATCCTCCTATCCTTTCATGAAATATGTTTTCACACATGGAAAATGCTTTCATAAGGAGTCATTCCAAGTAGTTTGGATGGCTCATGAAAGGCTATTATGAGGGAGTAGTTACGATACCAATAATAGCCATAGGTCATTCAACACAATAAGGAAATGATTGGGGTAAGTCCTAGGGGAGAGTGTTTTGTGCCATCAATACTACACTTCTTGGTTGCTACTGGGGTGTGGGCCCTGCAGGAGTGGTGGACCACTAAGGCAAAACTACTTCCCCAAAAAGAAATTCAGAGAACATATATGACGAAGCAAGAGCCAGAAATTGACCCAGTTGCCTTGATGGAGATGCGTAGAGAAGTGGAACTTCTTATCACTTCTCTCCAAGCTTAAGACCTGGAGGAATTTGTAAATATAGCCTTGCTTAGGAACTGCATGTCTCTTACTTTGCCATCCTGATAAAACAACATTAATAAGTGAGCTTGGCTTCTTCTTGTCCCCATACTGTGATAGCTGAGATACAAGGGGACAGCTCTGCCTGCTTCTGCAAGTGCCTTGCAGTGAATGCAAGGCATTCGATTTTTGCCAACACTCTGTCCCAATAGGCACAGACATAGAAATATGACAAGATGCTGAATCTGGAATGTGAGGAAGAGTCTTCATCCAAAGTTTTCTAAGCATAATTTTTATTACTTTCTTTATCCCCTCCTTTACACAGAGAGGCCACTTTCAGACTGTACTTTTTGGAAATAGGAAGCCAGCAAAAAAGAAAACATCTCTGAAAAATCAGACAATTCTAATTTCAACAGATGATTGTGCAATTGGGCCTGAGGATTGCCTTTGTGAGCCACGTCCAAAGGAATGCCTTCAGACAACAAAGTTGAGAAATTGGATGGTCAAGAACACCAACAATTGCCAGATTCTAAGGGAATATCTGTTCCCATGTTCTTTGAGCTGCTGAGGACATGATCACCTCCCTGCAGATTACACAGTACTCTATACTACCATTCAAATCCTTGTCAAGAACACAGGCCCCAAGACTAAACATTCCATGGAGGAAACAATGGGAGATAGAGAGCTTTCCAGAAGAAGTGAGGAATAAAGGAGAAATTTTGCACATGGCCCTATCTCTTCCCTCCTTAAAACTGCTTTTTGCACCCTTTCCCCCAAATCTTAGGATGTTTTCTGAATCGTAGGCTTTCTATCCTTATATCACGATCACCACCTTTAATTTGTACTTTTCTCACCCATTCTCTTCCCCACCACCATGAAATAAAGAAAAGAAAAGAAAAGAAAGAAAGAAAGAAAGAAAGAAAGAAAGAAAGAAAGAAAGAAAGAAAGAAAGAAAGAAAGAAAGAAAGAAAGAAAGAAAAGAAAACAAGAAAGAAAGAAAAGAAAACCAAATAATTTGCCTCATCATGGAACTTTCAGAAGAAGTTAGATAAACATATTTAGGAGATTTGCAAACGGGGAACAGAAACTTTTTTTTTTGCTTTTGAATTAGAACCCCATGACCTTAGATTTTGCAAGTCCTGAAGGAAACTGGGTTCATGCCCATATGTGCAGACAAAGAGTCTTGTGATGGATTACCCTACAGACCGTACAGTTAACTCCTAAATTACAAAAGAAAGCAAGTCCACCAATAAAGTACAGAACAACATTTGGGGAAAATTCAAGTCAGAAAATTGGCTCATTCTGCTGCTCTCCATAGTTGTGGCCTCGCTCATCTGATAATGCCTTCTTGATGTCTGTGAGCAGTGCTTCTATGAGTGGGGGTCCTATCTGGTACCTCAGTACAACAGTCTGACTAGAATGGTGGGGAGGATCAGGAGGGACATTGTTTTTCACACATTTTTCTTAATGCTTTATTAATGAACTTTGTTTTTTACACCACAATCACTTTCCAAGAACCTACTCCATGGTAGCTGCCCCCCCCAACAACAACTAGATAGCAAAATCTCCAGAGAGAACAATCCACTGACAAATTGTATAGCGCTCCTCACTCACAGTCCATCATTTCTCTGTAATCTTATTTTTCAGGCTTCGTTGTATATTATTCCCCTGCCTGCACTCTGCAATAGTCAGACTGACCTTTTCTCTCCTCCTCACACATAACCTCCCATCTCCTGTCTCCACTTCTTTACAATGTTTCTCCTCACTTCTATCTCATAGAGTCTCAATCTTCTTTTAATGCCCAACTCAAGCACCATGTTCTACATGAAGTCTTGAGAATACCTTAAAACACTAGTGCCCTCTGTTCTCAAACTACCTTGTATTTAATGACTTTGTACTTATTTGTATCTTTTCTCTTTGTATTTATTCTGGCACTCAAGTCTCGCCTATGGCTCCAAGAAGCTGTAGCATGCACAGCAGCCACATCCCACTAACACCATCTTGGCAGACGGGCTAAATCAGATTGAGGATAACCAACAGGCCTCAAACCCATTGGGGAGCCAGGGGTTGTCTATTCCAAGCACGTGAAGATTTCTCCTGGCAGAATGAGTGGGTGAGAACAATTTGTCCCAACAGCCATGAAGCAGGCACTGTGGAGCCCCAAGAGTTTGGTTAAACATAGAAGCCACCAAGGTTATCCACTCCATCATGAGCCATCACCAGTCATCCTGACTTTTGTCTTGCCATTGGACTTTGATGACTCTGGAAGAGAGAGTGAGGCTGACAGCTCTGTGCAGCTCTGCCTCACTTAAGTCCTACTTACACACAAGTCAAGACATCATCCTGTGACGTCAAAAATGAAGGACAAACAATGATGACTATTCTGTATATACCTACATATATCTTCATTGTCTCCCTCCCCACCCCCTTATAATGTAAACTCCCTCTAATAGTGGTTGTTTTATTTTATTTGTATCCCTGGCACAGTGCCTGGCACACTAGTTAACCAATAAATACCTATTGATTGATTTATTACAATGAGGAATCCATTCTATGTATATTTCTTGCAGAGTTTCAGTCTGGAAGTTCTCATGAGATCTCAGATGGGAATCATCTGTTTTGTCCGGCACAGGAGAAAAGAACTGAAATGGTAGAGGGCTCATCTAGATTTCTTTGATTATTAAATTTTTGCTTTTTGTTGTCCAGAACTTGAGATCAACCTCAAGGAAGAGATCGATTGAAAGAGTTACACAGCAATCTGTAATAGATTCAGTTGGAATTCTGGAGTCCTAATTCCACTGATAACCTGGAAATCACTGCATCCCATCAATTTAGTTTTAGAGGAGTTTTCTACCATCATTTTCTACGCAGAAGGCATCCATATGAGAAAATTTTCCCAAAATATATTTATTAGGATAGGACCACAGATTACATTTCTTATCCTAGATCCATTTGCTCACAAATGGTTCCCACTTGCCGATGTTCAGAAAAATTTCATTTTGTAGCATTCAGACATGCTCAGGATGTGGGGTGGGCTGCGGTGAGGGAAAATGGAGTTAATTCTTCTTTAGAAGGCTTAATTTACTTTTCCTGTTTCAGAATGGCTAAAAAATACCCAGGAATTTTTTTTAAATTTTTCTATTTTGTCCTGTCACTTTGTTTCTATTATGTTATTTCTCTAGATGCTGAGTAGGGCAGGGTAGGTAAGAAAAAGGAAGAAGTAAAGATATATAAATATCTCAAGTCTGTCCTCTACATAGATGATTTCTAATGTACATCTCTTTTATGATCTCCAGATTCAATTCCATAATTGCTTCCTTGACATTATCCAGTGGATATCCAGTGATCAACCAAAACTCAACACATCTAAATCTAAACTCTTCATCTTTCCCTTAAAATCTTTCACATACAAAACTTCCTATTCTGTCACTACAGCATTCTTTAAACCATTCCCACCTCCCAAAAAATACCTTGTTGTTCTCTGTTACTCTCCATATTTAATCTGATTCCCAGATCTGCTGACATGAAAACAACTCTTTGTTGACATTCTAAGGCATTCTAGGAAATCAAAGAAAAGGCTGCGGGCTGAAATCTGGGCAAAGCAAAAAGAGTGAGGCAGAAGGGGTGGATAAAAAAATCTCAAAAAGTATTCTCTCCACCTTGGACATCTCCATCTCTCCCTACTTTCCCTTTCCGTGCCCTAAATCCATTAACCACTGCATTGTGTTTTAGTAAATGATTTAGACTCACCCCCCTCCCAAATCATCACAATGTCTCTTGCAGTTATCTCTTCCTTTCTATTTCTACAGTCAGTACCCCATTCCTCAACATGTCGGGCCTGAACTATTGCATTAGTTTCTTAGTTTTCCCCAAAACAATCTCAAAATTGTGCTTTACGTGTCATTCTCTAAGTTAGAAACCTTGAATGGTTTCCCATTTTCTGTATGATAACATCCATATTCTGTAGCATAACACTTGAGACATTCCAAAATCTAACTCCAACCTACATTGCTGACTTTCTCTCCCTTCTCCACCCTCCACAAGCACTTTGCTTTGGCCTCAAACAATAAGAGCCCCCCAGCTTCTAGTTCTTTCCACTTTAAAGTTGCCTTCCATCTACTCTGTATGTTAGTATGTAGCTACCTATGTACCTGTTGCTTCCCCAATTTTGCTTTTTTTTTTTATTCTGTCCCCAGAGCTTTGCACAGTGCTTGGCACAGAGAAAGCATTTAATAAATGTTCGTTGATAGACTGGTTCTCTTCTATGATATCACGCAGACTGTATCAACAGAGTCAACCTATAATGCTCTCTCTGTGCTCTGCTCTTCTGCACATCCATTTTCTAAATCTTTCTCAGTATTAGCATGTGTCATTTGTGCATTAAATATACAATTTTATTTATATGTTTTATATCTCCAACTAGAATATAAGCACCTATAGGGAAGAAAGGGATCAAGACATATGTCTCTTTGTATCCTCAGGAAATAGCCCCGTTGTCTGCTATTGTTTTTCCCCTAATAAAATTGAAGTTCCTTGAAGGAAAGGGCTGTTTTATTTTTGTCTTTGTAGGATATTAATACAGTTGATGGTGATGATGAATGTCAAGGATTATATTCTTGTTCTTTTTTTTCTTCTTGACATCCTACATATAACCCTACTGTGGTTTCACTTTCAATTTATATTGCATATTATTCCTAGCACAAAGATAGTTTGCTCACACCCCAATATAACAAGAGAGGTATAACAAGAATGGAATAGCTTGGAGGAAATTTTGAAATTGGGTTAGGTAGTGAACTGCCATCTTAGAAATTGATAAGAAAAGCAAGTCAAAAATAATTTACTGGTACTTTGTAAAGTGGCAAGCACAAGACATTTTTGGCAATTCAATTACATTTAGGTTGTTTGATGGTTTTCTGAATGGCATCACTCCAGCTACAGCATTCACTGGTCAGAGAGTCTATAAATGAAGAAGGTCAAAGCTAAAAGATTTCTCAAAAAAAAAAAAAGTATTTAGTAAATGAAGACCTGATAACTTTTCCCCCTTATTTATTCCAGTAGAGTAAAATGAGTGTTCACAAGCTGTATTTGCACACAATTTTTCATTCTGAAAAATGCACTTCAAGTTAATTTGACTATATCTGTAGTAAAACGTAAATGTTTGTACTGTGGTTTAAATTATTTGATTACTTCTCATTAGGGATCAGTGAATAGTGATTTAGTATTTCAAACACTTGAAATTCAGTCCAAAATCAGATTTATGTCAGTCCTGTGTTGGATCTGTAATTTAATTTAAGGCCACGACTACAACTCACAAAATGAGAGGTGTGATCAGATTGCATATTGGGTAGCAAGTAGGAGAAATAAGCTTACACTGCATATTTGGCTCTTATCATGTTTCATTAGTTAAGGTGTAGATGGAAAAATTGCAGGTTAAAATCACACAACAGAAAAACATAGAACTTATGTGAAATCGGATATTTTACATGCATAGCTCAAGTACCACCTCCTTCATGAGACTTATCCCAATCTCCCCCCACTCCAGCTGTTAGTACTTCCCTCACACCAACAACATTGAAATAACCTTGTACTTTACTTTGCATGTACCCATCTCTGTATATGTTGCTTTCCCACAATAGAATATATCTTTTTGAGGGAAAAGGCAATTACATTGTTGTTCCCAGCTTGTTGAATTGAAATGAATGAATTCCTATGTAAATGCAAAAAATAAGTGTTCATGTTCAATTGAGCTCAATGTAAATGCAAGTCCTAAAACAAAACAAAACAAACAAACAAAAAAACACCTTGGTTTATATTTCCTTTGAAGTATAAAAAGTAAAAAGTGAACAAGTACAAAACAAAATTTCTTAAGTCATCATATGTGTAAGTTTAATTTTATATATGGTACTGAATGTGTAATTTCACTGGTATAGGGAATTCCCGTTTGAGACAACTCTTTAACCAACAGGAGCTTGACTCTTTCCCTGCAACTTAGAGAGAGGTGTAGAACACTGTGTGTTAAAGTGCCTTGTCCGGAGTCACATGGCTACCATGTCAAAGGTAGGACTTGAACCCAGATCTTTCTGCCTCTGAGGCCAACATGCTTCATCTCAAAAATCAATAATGCACAATCAATATCATGTAAGAAATCCCATCCACTTCATTGAACTATTTGTTTTGGTAAAAGTCACATTTCTCAAAGTATCAATCAATCAACCAGCATTTATTAAGTACATATGAGACACTGGGCGCTAGAGACAGACATAGAAAGAATAACACAGAAACAACAAATTTGGCTAAAACCTGTATTATTTCTCAAAACAATATCTTATTTTCATAACTCCATTGAAGTCAAAATCATTTACTAAGCTAATTTATTTGGCTAATCTAATACCTGAACCTAATTATTTATAGAATAAAATTAACTAATAGGGTACATCATTATCTGGCACAGAAAAGGAGGTAGATCAGATATCATTATGTATGTATTTGTGTACGTGTATATATATATATATATACACACATATATATATAATATATATACACACATACATATATGCATCTGTATTATGTATGTATGTATATGTACATATGCATATTCATGTGTGTATATGCATATATCTATATGACTATATGTCTCCATATAACTCTACATAGGTGTGTGTGTGTGTATACTTATGTATTCCGGGGGGGGGTGTATGTGTATGTGTGTGTGCGTGTGTTAGATAGATAGATAGATATAGATGTAGATATATACACATACACACACATACATCCATATACACACCTATATATACCTATATACCTAGGTGTGTGTATGTAATATGTCTGTATGTATGTATACCTAATATAATCAGTCAGTACGTTTTTATCATAATCCTCAAACTGATACTGTGATGTAGCTACCCAGCAAATATGGAAAGGAATATGCTAACAATTCCAGGGCACATGCCTACTAACTCCTACAGATTTGTGTCTTCTCTAAGATCCAATTGAGATTAAAATTCAGATCCCTTTTAGAAAGACCTAGTAGGGATATACTTGCCACCCCCTTCCCTCAGCTTCCCTCCCTTTGGCAGCTGGCCAGCCTTTAGAATGCAATATCATTGGTATTAAATATAAAACCAAAAGGCAATGTGACATACAGGTAGAGGGCTGGTCTTGGAATCAGGGAGATGTGGCCTCAAGACAAGGCTCTGATGCTCATGACTGGGTGACCAAGGGCAATTCACTTAATCTCCCGGTGTCCCCCTGCAAGGAAGATTATATAATAGAGACAAGTCATCTATTTGTGTTGGAAGGAACTTGCACACTGGAGATCTCCCACACCGGTATAATCACGAATCCAGACCAAAAATTAAGCTCAGTGCAAGCACACACACACACACACACACACACACACACACACACACACACACACACACACACACACACGTATGTAATATATGGGTGTATATATATACTTATATATCTGAATACAAGCTGAGTCTTTGGGATATAAAGAAGTAAGGAGGTAGAGAAGAGAAGAGGAATAGCCACTGAAAAAAAATGTAAAATGGTGTAGGATATCCCGAGGTTATTCCTAAGATAAATGACCTCCCAAAACAGTTTATAGGCTACACAGGGAGCTCTGTTCTTTGGAAAGGGTAGGCCAGGGGTTATTCACCTTTTTGTTCATGGACCCCTTTGGCAGTCTGATGCTAACTATGTACCTCTTGTTAAAATAATAGAATAATTAAATTAAAATATATAAGATTATAAGGAAATCAATCATATTTAAATATAGTAATTTTTTTTTAAAAAGTTTATGTACATTAACTTAAGAAACCTTGATATCCATATCCCAGAAATACCGCTCAGAGCATTCAAATTGCCAGGCAACTTATGGAATAACTCCTACCTTTTTAGATTTTTAGGGGGTAAAGATAAAGCATAAGAGGCCTACTACTCCTAGAGACGCTTTTATAATTACTATCGTGGAACTTTGCCTTTTGTAGAGTTTTTCATTTTGCCTGTCATAAAGTTGTTGCTTAGTAAATGTTCATTGACTGATTGATTTTAAAAGTTATACAGAGCCCCAGACTATTCCACACTTGCTAAGATTCCCTGGCCCAGAAAATGTCCAAGATCATTCTAGACTCTCTATCCCATTACATGTTATCCAACAATGGATATAGGCAAGGGGGGAGGGCTACATTTCTGTAGGAACATTTTTCTTCCCCTTTTTTTAACCCTTGGTCTGACCAAGGGTCCCAAAGACATTTCAAAAAAATATAAAGAATGAAAAACTTCCTAGATCACCTACCTCATTGTTCCAAAAGGGTCTTCTGACCAAATCCTAAATAGTCCATTGCAGTCTGTACCATATGAAAAATGCAGGAAATACATCAAGCCAACCATGGTGCTTTGTTTTCCATTGAAAATTACATAATAGTTTAAAGGCAAGAAATATTTAACCAGCACCAGGCAGCAACAATAAAGGTCAAAGAAAGGAAGAGATGATACCTACGAACTCCTAGTTTCAGCTAATAGTCTTTAGGTAGTACTTAGACAAGGTTCAACATTCATAACTATGTTTTCCCTCCTACTTTCTTAATCCAAATTCAAAGGTAGTGGTTTTCTTTATTAATATTTCATCAGATGAGAATAAATGCAACATTTTCTTTGGATTATACCACTCAGAGAGAGAGGAAAAAGAGAAAGGCCAATAAATCTTAAAGAGTTAATTATTAATACAGAGAAAATTTACTTTCTATGTTGTGACTTGTTTTATTGGTACATTGCAGTTCAATTTAGATTAAGAAGCAGAAAGATTATTGTTTCCCAACAGAGAAGTATCATAAATAAATACAGCAAAGAATTTCTTGCTTTTGTGGCAAACCATCCACAAATATCCAGACTAAAAGAAAAATTAGAGCCCCCAAAGATTGTTTTCTTTTTTTTTAATCCCTAAACTGCAATTTGCTTAGCATCACAGAATTTAAGAGTTGGAAGGTCCCTAAGAGATCATCTCCTCCAGCCTTTGTCTAAGATCAGCAAGTTCTCCATATCATCATCAACCACCAGTTATCAAAATTTTTCTTAAAGATTTCCAGGGAAGGGGAATTCACTATTTTCTACACCAACCTATCCCATTTCACTTTGGGTCAGCTGTAATAGTAAGAAATCTTTCCTTACCTTGAACAGAAATCTACCTCTCTACACCTTCCACCCACTTCTACTTCTGCCTTTAGGCAGAATTATAGTGGGTATAGGACAAGTACAGACTGTGCCCCAGGGCACCAATATGGAAGGATCCACTTTCTCCTGGGCCTCTACTGTGCAGCAACATCCCTAAGTGTCCCACCCTTTTCCTGGATCCTTTCTCTACGCTTGCATCTGTTCCTCCCCTCTCTCTTCCTATGCATTGGCCAGGTTGCAAGGGCTGGGGCCAGCCTCATTTGGGGATAGGATTTCCCATCTCCAGTGTAACTGCAAGCTGGGAGGACTATTCTCATTGCCATGCCCCTCATCTGAATTTTTCCCAGACACCAGATTTCCAGTTATGCCTCAGCCTCCGAGGTCAAATAGAACAAGATTAAGCCCGCTTATACATATCAGCCTCCTCTGGCACCCCAAATATTGTGATTTTCCTGAGCCAATACATTTCAACCATAGAACTATGAAGTGTAACATCAATTTAAGCATTTACCTGTAATGTGAAAATATAAAGTAATAACACGAGCCGGTGGATATCAGTAGAGTCTTCTGTGCAAAGACAGTTTTGTTTAACCTTATGAACTCGGCATCTGCAGGATTTTTATTCCTATAACCTACAATATTCTTTCCTATTGACACTAACTGTGACTTGGCCCAAAAGGGAAAATGAGGGGAAGGAGAAAGGATGGATAATAAAGCCAATTGATCCTTTTCAACATCTGAAAGTTCAATTTTAGACCAGGCTGACCTTGGAGAAGTCCCAAAGGCCTGGGAATCAGGAAAAACTGAGTTTGAATCCTACCTCAGACACTTACTAGTTATGTGACCCTGGACAAGTCATTTAACTCAGCCTCATTTTCTTACCTGTAAAATAGTAATACTAGCACCTACCTCATAGAGTTGTTATGAGGATTAAATAAGATAACATTTGTGAAGTGTTTTGCAAACCTTTAAGTGTCATATAAATGTTAGTCATTGTTATTACTGTTGTTGTTATTGCCTAAGTCTGAGTCATTCCCAAGCCCAAGGATCCCAAGGAAATAGGACAGGTCCAGCCCCACATCAGACTTCTCAACATACTCCAGATCAGACCTGGGCTTTAATTAAGGGAGACAGGATGCTGTGAAAGGCAATGCATCCAGGGAAAATATAGAAGGAGGCAGGAAGGGAAGAAAGAAGACTTTTTTCTTCTGCTTCCACCATATATTCTCTCAAGACAAAGATGAAAATCGAGGTCAACATTCAGTCCATATCTGCCTTGCGTATTTTATCTCCTTACATCAGCCTCACCAATTGTGCCCTCTTTCTAATGTTCAGAAATAAGTTATGGGAAAGCAAGGACAATCTGCGTTGTAGCTAAATAACTGGCCTTTCATACAAGAAGTGAAAGTGGCATCTCAGGCACCTCCATTCAATCTTCTACATGTGGAACCAAAAGAGAAAAGTCCCAAGATTTCAAAGACACCACCTGCATGAACGTCCTTTCTAGAGGAAAAGTGAAAGAGGAATTAACTTTGTGTCTCATTGTTCTTCATTGCTGTCAATTGCTAACCAGGATTGTTTGGTACCGCCAATTATGTCTTACTGTTAAATGTCTCCCCCATTGACTATGAAGTTGTATAGGGTCTACAGTCAAGGACAAATATAGGATTTCTATAGAAGGGTACATCACTCTATATGAGTTACGTTCTTTTTTTTTAAATTTTTTTTTAGGCAATCAGGGTTAAGTGACTTGCCCAGGGTCACACAGCTAGTCAGGTCCTCCTGACTTTAGGGCTGGTGCTTTATCCACTGCACCACCTACCTGCCCCAACAAGTTACATTCTTAAAAATTTTATGTAAATCAAATTTTGGCCAATGAAATCACACTACCATGAGAAAGTAGAAAGGTCAGATTTATTCTTCCTGATCTACCATTTAACATCTATGTGGCCTAGGATAAGGTACATAATATCTTTGGGCCTCAGTTTCCTCATCTGCAAAATGAGTAAGAGGGCATATCTGGATGTCATTTAAACTCCCTCAGGCTAGCTCTAAATCTATGATCAACAGATCCTGTACACTAATCATGTAAAGGAAAGTATTGTGGAGTCAGGAAACTTGAGTTCAAATTCCATTTTGGAAAATTCTTAGACATATGAGCCTGGAGAAATCATTGTCTGACCTTCTACTTTATTTATTTATAATACGGGGATGATGCTACCTTCCTCACAGTTCTTTTGAGGAAAGTACATATTTAAACTTTAAAGTTCTACAAATACTTGTTATTATATGCAATAAAGGAGCTTCCATTTTGAAGGTATGCCATAGCAAATGATTGTCACTTCCCTCCCTCCCCTGAAGCTCTTTGATAATCTGAATTTTTATGCATTTGTTTGTCTAAAGTAAGGTCAGTGTTCATTAGCTTTAGATAAAGAAGTGGGCATAAGGGACTGGGATCTGATATCCTAAAACATTCAGAGACCAAAATTACATTTAATAATTGCAAGGCAAGAAAAGTTTGCTCAGAATCCAATAATAAAATTATATTGCCTGTCATATTGGAATTCATTTTGGCCATACCCATTTTTTCTTGCTCCAATGAAGGGAAATAGGATCGTGTGACTGACTTGGGTTGATTCAATCAAGGTAGGCAGGCACGGTCATGACACCTGGAAACCAGAACAGTACGATTCTACAATATTCTGGGAGAAAACTCATCTATCTCAACAGTCTTCAAGGTCATCCACAAACTTTTCCCCTCTTCCAAACTTCCCTGTTACTATACATTGCACCAACATGCTCCCAATCACACAGGCTGGCAACCTCGGTATCATTTGCACTTACTCTCCTCATTCTCCTTCAAAAATTAATTGCTAAATCTTGGTTCTGCCATCACAACAGATCTCATATGCATCCCCTTCTCTCCACTTACACAGACACCAGGCCCCAGTTCTAGGACCTTATCACCTCTCACCTAAACTCCCTCAGCAGGCTTCTCCTGATTGGTCTCCATGCTCAAGTCACCCTCCACTCCAATCCGGCCACACGGTTGCCAAGATGGTTTTGACATCTCTGATCATGCCATAGCTCTCCTCCCCTCCTTCAATAAACTCTGATGGCTTCCTATTACCTTCAAGAATCAAATGTAAAAGCCTCTATTTGGCATTTAAAATGCTTCACAAACCAATGTGCTTTTTATTTCATCCTTCCAATGCTCCCTCTTCTTCCCTGAACAAACTCTTCAATATGGACATGCTGGGTAACTTATGGTTCCTCATATACACGAAATCCCAGCTCCATGGCTTTGCTCTGTTCATCTCCCATGCCTGGAATGGCTTCCTCCTCACCTCATCTCTTAGAATCCCTACCTTCTGCAAGAGGCCTTTCTAAGTCATTCCCGCTGCTTTCTCTTCTAAGGTTACCTTCTATTTAGACTCTTTAGGGATCTTGCAGGTATTTATTTATTTATATGCATTTACATTTATTGATGTATTCCATTAGAAAGTAAGCTCCCAGAGGGGAAGGATTGTTTTCACTTTATTTTGTAATGTTAGCAAGCCTGTGGCAAATAAGCATTTATATGCTTGTTTACTAATTAATTTATTCTATCATTTTCAATTTTGATAAATGTAAACTCTTTGAGAACAGGAAATGTTTGTTTGTGTGTTTGTCTTTGTAATCTTTAGCACCTACCACTGTACTAAGCCTTAGCTTAATAAATCCTTGTTCCTTGATATACTGATCCAAAGTCTTTAAAGCTGTCATTTCAAAATCTAGTGCCCTTTGCGAATACCCTGCCCCAGAACAAGGGGCTAATGTACAGTTGTAGATGGATTATTCTCCTACTAGAATGTAAGTTATCTGAGGGAAGGGATTATTTTCATTTTTCCTTATATCCCTAGCACTTAGCATGACACTTGTGTTACAGTGCCTGGTTAATCTAAACAAAACAAAAGAAAAAGATGGAAATGAGAACAAATTTGTCCCAGAAAACCTCAATATGAAGCTAAAAATAATTTATTTTCAGTTCCCAATTCCTATTTATCGAATGGATAACAATCACAGTTCCTTTTATTGACATTTAAAACTACCTTACACTTGCCATTCCCTCCCTATGCAAACCTTTTTAGTGAGCAAGGAGCAAATATAAGTGGATTGAGTCAACCAAAGAATATTCATAAATAAAGCCTCATAAACTTTACAGGGCCTTAAAGCTCCATAAAGAATATTATCTATCCCATACAAGCCATTCATGCACTTGTAATCTTTGAGTATAGCTATTAATGAATACTTCAACTAAAGTTATGTACTGACGCCCAGTGGAGTGTCAGGGGTGATCCGAGGACGGGCCTGGCGATGGACTATGCATCTATCATCTAAGGATCGAATTCAGAGAGGTGGAAGGCATGCCATTAGCAGCTAGCTCATAAATGCAGGTGTCCCAAAAGTCTTACCAAAACATTAAACTAGCTTAGAACTGCCACGGTCATTTGGAATACCCTGTATATGAGCTTGCATAGAGATCCTTTACTAAGGTATGGAAGCTCATAATATGCACTGATCGATGGCCTCCTCATACTAATAGTCATGGATCTTTGATATCATGTGATCATAGTTGGAGGAGTCCTTAGGCATCATCTCCAGTTCCTTCATTTTTGCAGATGATGAAATTGAGGCAGATCAAGTTTAAGTCACCAGCCCGAGGGCACAAAGGTGGTAGGACCAAGATTTGAACACGGGTGTTTTGACTCAAATTTGTGCCTTTTTTCACAATATCAAAATCCCAGCTGAAGCACTGAAGTGAATATTTCTGGAAACTTTGTTTAAAACCCTCAGATTCCCCCAAACTGCAACTGGATATTGTGCTTTTGGAGTAGGGGAATGGCTCAGAGAGGACTCATTGTTGACTCTGGGAACATTATTTTTCTTTTTTTTCATTATAGCCCCTCCTAGCTCCTCAGTTCCTATACTGGCTTTTGAGTTATGAGCTTCAAAGGCACTGAAATACACCCAAGAAACCTCAGGAAGACAACCAACAAAACCGTCTCAATGGGCTTTCCAAAGAAGAATAGTCAGCATAGAAACACAGAGTCCAGAAAACCCAACTGCTGAGTTTGCTCTTCCTAGCCCCGGCCCCCAAACCACCCAGTTTTCCTCCCTGTCTGTCCTCATCTTCTCATCCAAGTTCTTGGCAGCCTTGGGGAATCACAAGGACGTACCTCAGGCCTGCCCTCTCTTTGCTTTCTTTAAGTTTGCTAAGAATCCACTGCAGACACAGCCAGCCAGCCTCATGGCAGCTGAACCCAGGAGCCATCTGTGGGTCTTGCAGTGTCCTCAATATGCCCCACTGGGGTTCTTTTTATCCTCTGTATTAACAGGAACTTGTAACACAGTCTCTGTGCATTTCGTGGCTGAAGGAGCACTTGAGAAGCACTGAGATTCAGTGGAAAGAGCTCCAGACTGAGAGCCACAGAACCCAGGTTCAAATACTACTTCTGTCAATTCCATTTAACATTTTTTGTCTGTTTCTTCATCTGTAAAATGAAAGGATGGGACTAGGTGACTGCAAGGTCCATTCCATAGGATCATTCAAATAGCCCTAATTGTGAGGTACTAGTAGCTACCAGGGTACAATGGAGAAAGCACAGGTTCTGTAATCAGAGGGCCTGGCTTCCAATTACATGCCAGGAAGGCAGCTAGATGGCACAATGAATAGAGCATCTGAAGTCAGGAAGAAGTGACTTCAGATCCAACTTCAGATTAACACTGTGACCTGGGAAATTCATTTGCCCAGCCTCAATTTCCTCATCTGTAAAATTGAGATAATAATTACACCTACTTCTCAGAGTTGTTGTGAAGATAAAATGAAATACTTGTAAAGTGCTTTGCAGACTTAAAATACTATATTAATGATAGTAGAAGTAGCAGTAACAGTAGGAGAAGGAGAAAGAGGAGGAGTTAGAGTAGAAGAAGAAAAAGAAGAGGAAAGGAGTAGAGTAATAGTAGCAGAAGTAGGAGTAGTACTAGTAGTAGAAGTAGGAGTAGAAATAGAAGAAATAGTAGCAGGAGTAGTAGGAGAAGTAGGAATAGAAGTAGGAGAAGGCAAAGTAGCAGTAGAAGCAGGAGGAAGAAGAGAAGTAGTATAAGTGGAAGGAGAAAAAGTAGTAGAAATAGGAGTAGAAATGGTGATAGGAGTAGAAGTAGTAAGGAAAAGTAGGAGGAGAAGTGGAATTAGAAGTAGAAGGAGGAGAAATAGGAAAAGAGGTAGGAGGAGGAGAAGTGGAAGGAGAAGTAGTAGGAGTGGAAGTAAGAGTAGAAGAAGAGGGGAAGTAGTAGAAGGAGAAGGAGGACTAGAGGTAGTAGGAGTAGATGTAGGAGGAGGAGGAGGTCTAGAAGTAGTAGGAGAAGTAGAAGTAGGACTAGGAGTAGAAGTAGTATGAGTAAGAATAGCAGTAGCAGTAGTAGTAGTAGTAGTAGTAGTAGTAGTAGTAGTAGTTGTAGTAGCAGTAAGATCTCTGATACTTATACCTGTGTGATCTTGAACAAGTGAATTAATCTCATTAGGCCTTGCTTTTCTCATATGAGGAATGTGAGAGATTGGTTTAGATGAGCTTCTTTTCTGTATTTAGATTTATGATCCTGTGATCTTGCTACATCCAAGTCTTTACTCCTGTTATTACCTTTGGCTTAAGAATTTCCACCCACTCCCTGCTTTTCATAACTCAACTCAAACCCCTCCTCCTTCATGAGGCCTTCTCTCTTCATTCCAGCCCTTACTTCTCTGAATTTCTATAGCCCTCATTAATTTGCACCATGCAATTCAGCACTTATTTATACTCTCCTCATATTGTGGTTTAATTGGTTTTCATACATTTTTGTCTTCTCTAAGCTCAAAGGTTCTCAAGCATGCCATCTGTCTAAGGCCCACTCCTGACAGGTACGAAAGACTTCAGAACCAGAGCTGCATTTCTCAACCCCATTTCTCATTTCTGATCCCTGCATCCCCTTTGTCAGAGAATTCTGAACTCCTCTCCAATGCCAATTTCTGCTTTGACTGCCTACCTTGCATCTAGATGCCTTGCTTCCAGTTCCGTGCTAATGTACTCTAGAATCATTTCATCAGAATATAATTTAGCTTCCCAGCTCCTCAAAAATATTCATCTTTGCAGATTCCTATGCTTGGAATGCTCTCAGTCCT
The DNA here is from genome assembly GCF_003287225.1 of Phascolarctos cinereus. Taxonomy (NCBI): domain Eukaryota; kingdom Metazoa; phylum Chordata; class Mammalia; order Diprotodontia; family Phascolarctidae; genus Phascolarctos; species Phascolarctos cinereus. The sequence goes on along the minus strand of NW_027556098.1, from coordinate 166,981,246 downwards.
CATCTTTGCAAACTGGCTGACCTGGCTTCTTTGAAGGCCCCACTAAAATCCCACCTTCTATAGAAAGGTGTTTTTTTTAAATCTCTTTTTTGTTGCCTTTTGCAAAAATGGGAAGAGGAAAAGACCAAAACAAGAGACTTGGGAGCCAGGTCCCAGCTCTGCTACTGACTGGCTCCCAGGCCTTGAGTGAGACTCTTCCCACCCTCGAGCCTCAGTTTCCTCATCTTTACATTGAAGGCATGGATTGAACCAGATAATTTCTTGGGTCCCTTTTCACTTTAACATTCTACAGGCCTAAAATTCCTAACCTGAACTTGTTTTCCCAAATGATTGTAAAATGAATTTCTGGAATGCTAACTGTGGTCATGACCTCATCAAGCTAGGTTTACCAGGTTCTTCATCAACTGGAGAACATCGTCTCCCTCAGGTTCAGTTGATAAGGTGCAGTGAACAGAGTTTCTAAAATGCAGACATTAACAGGAAACTGCTTTCAAAGGTTAGCCAGCCTTCCAAAACATCATTACCCCCAGCAGGCCCCCACAGAGGTATTTAACACATTCATTTCAGTAAATGTGATTTAGTAGGAAAATTCATAGTGGTCACTGATCCTGGAACTCCTACTGCCACCTGTGTGGTGGTCCAGGGGTACAGCATTTAGCTGCACACAGGTATATATGCATGCTTACACATATGCACAAACTCTGTGTGTGTGTCTGTCTGTCTGTCTCCCTGTCTCTCTCTCTCTCTCTCTCTTTTCTCTCTCTCTCTCTCTCTCTCTCTCTCTCTCTCTCTCTCTCTCTGTCTCTCTCTGTCTCTCTGTCTCTCTCTCTCCCTGTCTCTCTCTCTCTCTCTCTCTCTCTCTCTCTCTCTCTCTCTCTGTGTCTCTCTGTCTCTCTGTCTCTCTCTCTCTCTGTCTCTCTCTCTCTCTGTCTCTCTGTCTCTCTCTGTCTCTCTCTCTCTCTGTCTCTCTCTCTCTCTCTCTCTCTCTCTCTCTCTCTCTCTCTCTCTCTCTCTCTCTCTGGCAGAGCCTGACCCGTTTCTCAAGTCATTGCCTACTTTTAACTTTTGTTGATCTAGGTGTGTTTGCTTCTTCTGCAGGGTAAAGGAAGGAGATGGGATAAAAGTATATAATTGAAAATGGGAGGCTTTATCAGGTTCCTGATGAATCTAGGACAAGTATTCCACTTAACCAAGCTAAACGGAAGGTAATGACATCCCAGGTATGTTCAAACAAAAAGCAGTGGAAAGAAAGAAATGGGTTACAAGAGGGGCAATAAAAGCTGAGACTATGACATATCTATTCCAAAATGCACTTGGCTCAGGTTAAGGATTTTCTTGCCTGGATTTTGAGATACTGTGGAAAGCAGAAAAAAACCTTAGATTTTTCTTAAAGAGAAAATGTCTGCCAACAAACAAAGAATATAAAGATCTGAGCTTGCTTCATACAGGCTGTAAAAGAAAAAAAAAGTGACCAAGAGAATGGGTGAAAGCACTAGGTCAGTCGTGACTGAAAACACATATTTGCACCATCTTCATTTTATTGCTATACCATGGTTAAGAAAATAATACAACTAGGGTTGTTGTTGTTCAATCATTTCAGTCACGTCTGATTCTTCTTAACCTTATAGACCATACTGTCCATGGAGTTTTCTTGGCAAAGGTACTAGAGTAGTTGGCCATTTCCTTCTACAGTGGATTAAGGCAAATGGGGGGTAAGTGACTTACCAAGGGTCACTCAGCTAGTCATTGTTTGAGGCCAGATCTGAACTCAGGTCTTCCTGACTCCAGGGCCAGTGCTCTTTTCACAGAGCTATGCCCTATCCTATAGGATCAAGAAGATAAGTTTTCCGGTTTCATAAGACTTTTTACCTATACAGCATTTATGGTATATCCAATGGCAACAAAGCCAACCTATCAGGTTGGTGTGCTTTTATTGTATTGCATGGTTGTCATTCCCGATATATTGTCCCAGGTGTGAGGACACTTTGAGACAGATATATTATTAAATGATTAATACATTTTATTTTTAAAAGCATTGTATCTCTTTAATAGATTAATTATCCTACCCCATTTGAATCAAACATATTGATTCAATTTCGCATCTTTGAAATACTTGGAAAATGTATACATGGCAGAAACTAGACATAGACCAAAATCTCACAACACATACCAAAATAAAGTCAAAATGGGTTCATGATTTAGATATGAAGGCTGATATTGTAAGCAAACTGGGAGAGCAAGGAATAGTTTACCTATCAGATTTATGGAGAACAGAAGAATTCATGACCAAACAGGAGATAGAGAACATTATGAAATGCAAAATGGATAACTTTGATTACATTAAACTGAAAAGTATTTGCACAAACAAAGCCAATGCAACCAAGATTAGAAGGAAAGTAGAAAATTGGGAAAGAATTTTTACAACTAGTCTCTCTGATAAGGTCCTCATAGATAGCAAATTAAGTCAAATTTATAAGAATACAAGTCATTCCCCAACTGATAAATGGCCAAAGGATATGGACAGGCAGTTCTCGGATGAAGAAATTAAAGCCTTCTATTGTCATATGAAAAAATGCTCTAAATCACTATTGATTAGAGAAATGTAAATCAAAATGACTCTTAGGTACCATATCACACCTATCAGATTGGCCCACATGACAAAATAGGAAAATGATAAATGTTGGAGAAGATGTGGGAAAATTGGAACACTGATGCATTGTTGGTGGAGTTGTGAAATGATCCAAAGTTTTTGAATAGCAATTTGGAAGTGTGCCCAAAGGTCTATAAAAATGTGCATACCCTTTGACCCAGCAATCGCACTTCTAGGGCTGTATCCCAAAGAGATCATACAAATGGGAAAAGTACCCACATGTATAAAAATATTTATAGCAGTTCTTTTTGTGCTGGCAAAGAATTGGAAATTGAGAGAATGCCCATCAATTGGGGAATGGCTGAACAAGTTGTAGTATATGAATGTAATGGAATACTATAAGAAATGATGAACAGGCAGACTTCAGAAAAACCTGGAAAGACTTGTATGGTCTGATGCTGAGTGAAGTGAGCAGACCCAGGAGAACATTGTACACGGTAACAGCCACATTGTGCGATGACTAATATTGATAGACTTAATCCTCCTCAGCAATTCAAGGATCCAAGACACCTCCAAAGGCCTCATGATGGAAAATGCTATCTACATCCAAAGAAAGAACTGAATGCAGATTGAAGCATACTATTTGCTGTTTTTTTTCTTCTATTGTGTTTTGTTTCCTCTTTCTGGTGGTTCGCCTATTGGTTCTAATTCTTACAACATGACTAGTGTGAAAATATGTTTAATGTAATATGTTTAATAATGTTATGTATAGCCTATATCAGATTGAACGCCATCTTGGGGAGGAAGGTAGGGAAGGAGGGGGAGAAAAATTTTAAACTCAATAGCTTATGGAAGTGATTGTTGATAAATCTAAGTTAATTAAAAAAAAGGAAAAAAGGAAAAAAAAGAAAATGTATACATATTGAAATGAATTTCTAGGACAGTAGTTTATTTTTTTTTTCCCCCTACTTTCTTGACCTTATTGGAGTAATGGGGTGGGCAGAGGTGGTGGGGTCAGGCCTTACTCTTAAATTAATGTAAGGAACTCCTGGAGTGGGACCCTTTAAACTGAAAGTGTAAGTGGCTTGCCCATGATCACGAAGCTAGAATGTATCAAAAGTAGGGCTTGAATCCCAGTCTTTCCGACTCTAAGTAAAGCTGTCTTTACTCTCTGCTAGCCTTGTTCTCACAAAATAGGTTATCAAAGCTAAGAGAGGTTAAAAAAAAAGTGGAAATTCCAAATCCCACCCAAAATCTCTGTAATAAGAAGAATTAGCATTATTACTTTACAATTCCTATGTATTTCTAGCTTGAGGAAATAGCTGAAGACTTGGTATCTTTTGGGAAATGTAGCAAATTTTTTAAATTAGTATTGTTTTTCACTAATTAGGGCTTTTTTTTTTTGAGATGCCTGGCACAGGACAGTGACTTGAATTGGTTAAGAATTGTGTTTAAGAGACTAAAGCTATTAATTATATTCTCATTTGATCAGTTTACTCTATCATAGGGAAAAAAATCATATTACAAGTCTAACAAAGAGGAGGATCCACTTAAAGAATGGCCCAATGTCAGTTCACTGCTTTGCAAGGGGGGGTGGGGAAGAAGGGGGCAGTAATTCAAGATGCCTGTGCTATTAATGATGAGCAGGTGGTATCACAATGACAGAAGGAAAGAAGGGTTTTAAAAGCACACAATTTGCATTCCTAGGTTGATTGTTTTCTGGGTCAGAAGAGCATACTAATAAACTGTTGAGTTTGACTTCAAAGAGTTTGGATCAAACCCCCCTTACCAAGAGCCTTACGCCTCAGCATTAAAATGAAATGGTACAATGAAAAGCAGCAGCCAACCTGTAAAAGGCAGGCTTGATGATGAGTCCCTATGTCCAATTTTCTGGTCGCGTTGATTGTCTTTCTTCTTGCAACTATTTCTACCCAGTGAAGTTTTGCAAGGAAGTCTATCCTATCTAATGATGTCAATAATTCAAAACTTCCTATTATGGATTCCCCATGCTCTTTTGCAAGTCACCCAACAAGGACCTAAAATAACCAAGGGAATGTTTTGGGTGGGCTTTTGAAAATATTTTTAGTTAAACTGGTAGAGGTTTGAAATACAAGGGAGAGAGTGTCTGCCCTTTAGAGAAATCACCTGCTCTTAGCAGTTCCTTAGAGAAGTAGGATTTTTTTTTTTAATGTGCACAACATGTGGACTGCATTAAGTCAGGTTATATCAGGTCATGCCACGTGAAATAGCCGAGCCACATATAATCCCAAGCAATAGAACTTGCTCAATGCAACATAAATTTAAAGAGCTTTTTCCCCTCAAAAAAGAGGCAACAGCTGCTGTAGATAACAAAATGCCCACACTAAGAGGGGTTCCTGCTTTGACATTATCTGATTTATATGTAGGTAGTTCAGTAGATCTATATTTAGTTGCAAGTCTAAATATGCAAAATGTGTGTTTGGGTGTACAGAATATATTATTGAAGTGACATAAACCCTATGTTTTTATAGTCCCTTCCATAATTTCTTCATTTGGGAAAAAGAAACTTTACAACCTCTTTTAAAAAGCAAGATATTACAAATAACAGTGATTTGTCTAAAAACAAGTGATTTGCTGGAGCTAGCAGGACAAATATTTAGTGTTCTTATTTAGACTAAGGTTAAAATATTCCATAAATGCAAGAGAAAGAATGGGGGGTGGGGAGAGGAAGGTGTGGAGCAGGGAGCCCCTATGGCTCCCAAAACAATTGGGAGAAAGAGAATGGCTAGGCTACCTGTTACTACCACTTCTAATCTGGAAGAAAAGTCAGTGGAGCTAAAGTCTGCAGGAAATTAAAATTCACTTTTTAAATTCCTACATCCTCAGGATAAGGTGTGGCAAACTGGAATAAGAATACCTCCAAATGCATAGCCTGCTTGTTACTTTCCTATATAGTCTCTCTATTTCTCAGCATTACAAACCTGTCATTTCCTAGAAGCAGAAATCCTCTACAGGCTATAACCCTGCCCAGTTCAGATCCACATTCATTCCCACCACTTTCCTCACCCTCCTCTCAGTATTGAAATATCTATCCTTAGCAGTGCCTATAATTAGCCACACACTTGTTTGGCTATTTCCATTATATGAAAAAAAATATGTCTCAAAACAAGCCAGAGCAACAGTGTGAGAGTAAAAGACTGAAAAGTGTTCTTCTCCCTTGGTCAGCATACAGGTAATATCCTGCAGGTTGGTTATAGGATGGAATTTTCACTTGGAAGTCAGAAGGCATGGGTTAGAATCCTGAGCTCTTCCACTTCGCATCTGTGTGACCTTGGGCAATTTATTTAAATGCTATGCTTCCTAGATCTTCATCTTTAAAATGAAGAGCTTGGTCTAAGGCAGAAGTGTCCTGGAGACAACTTCAACAAGTTCTGGAATGCCTACTGTTAAATTCTCTGTGTGAACAATTACACTGCGGAAATCAACAAATGTACAAATCTGGATTTGATGTATTGTTTTCTTGATAGTCAAGATTCAAGAAGGTGATGGTGAAAATGTTAATAAAGTGGATCAAGAGTACTTTTTTTCACTAGAGAGCCCATTGTTAAACATTAATCAGCACACTCCTATTTAGGGACAAGGTTCCTTCAGTTTTAAAACTGTGACCCAATCATCCTACCATGCGGTTAGAAACCTTGGAGGATACAATAGAAGCATGAGACTTAGTTACAGCTTTTAAAAAGGGGGAGTCAAGATGTACACGCATGACGCGATTACAGCCCAATATGAGAAGCAGCTTGTGGCCCTCAGTTTCAGGGCAAACACTTTAGTTCTTTATCTCTTGTTTCCCCAGCACCTAGCACAGTGCCTGACACACAGCAGGAGCTTTAAAAGTATTTGGTGAATTGACTTAAACCTTGAATCAGGATTCAGAAGATCTGGGTTCCAGCCCCAGCTATGTCATTCTTCTAGAAACCTTGGGCAAGTGACCTCAGCCATCTGGATCCTGAGTTTTCCTTGTTTAAAAAAATGATGGTGTTGGACCAGGTGATCTCAAGACCCTGGTCTAGATCTAGATCTCATAGAAGGCATTATATGATGAAGACCTAATCAGGGTGGTAGAGGCTACTGGTGAAACTTTAGACTTAAAGCCCCTACTTCCTAACCCAGGGGTGGAGAACCTGCAGCCTGGAGGCTACCTGTGGCCTTCTAGGTCCTTGAGTGTGGCCTTTTGACTAAGTGCAAGGTTTACAGAAAAAATCCTTTTATTAAGGGGATTGAGGGCCTACAGGGCCACAGGTGGCCTGAAGGCTGCAGTTTCCCCACCTGTGGCCTAACCAATTTCTTACAGTCACCTTCTCTTACTTTGAATGACTTCTTTTAAATATAGCCCTCTACCACCATACCACCTTACACATTACCTTCTTGTTCTTTCATTAATGTAGGTATCATCTTCTGGAGAGCTGGGATTATTTCTTCTATTTCTCCTGCATTTACCATGTCAATCTGTACTCTTAGTAGGTAACATGTTTCGTCTTGAGTCCTTTGGAATTGTGGTTGGTCATTATGTTAATCAGAGTTCCTAAGTCATTCAGAGTTGTTTTTCTTGATAATATTGCTATTATTGTATAAACAGTACTCCCGATTCTGCTGTTCACTTTACTTTACATCAGTCAGTCAATCAAGAAGCATTTAAGTGCCATAAAGTTCCAAACACACACAAAAAATAGTCCCTGCCTTCAAGGAGCTTCAAGTCTAATGTCCACAACTGACACTGTCTACAAATGATGCCTCTCATTCCTTTCCTCTCCCTCTCTCCTTGTTGCTTTGCAGTCTGGCTTCTAATCTCATCATTCAACTCTCCAAAGTCATTAATGATCTCTTAATTGCCAAATCTAATGGCATTTTCTTAATCCTCCACCTTCTTGACTTCTCAGCAGCCCTTGACACTGGATCACCACCATCTTCTCCATGATAGTCACTTCTGTATAGGTTTTCATGACACTGCTTTCTCCTAGGTCTCTTCTGATGACTGACCGCTCCTCCTTCTCCTTTGCTGGATATTCACCAGCTGGCCACTGCCCTTAACTGTAGATGTCCCCAAAGGCTCTGTCCTGGGCCTTCTTTTCACTTTTTCTAATCCACTTTTTCACTTCATGATCTCAGCAGCTTTGAAGGATTCAACTATCATCTCCATGTAGATGATTCTCAGATTTATTTGTCGAGAGGTAACTTCTCTCCTGACCTGCAGTCTTTCACCTCCAACTGCCCATTGGACATCTCAAACTAGATGTCTTGAAGACCCATTAAGCTCAACACATCCAAAACTGAACTCATTATCTTCCCCAAACCATCCCTTCTTCCCAACTTCCCTATTATTATAGAAGAAATTACCATTCACCCAGGCTCACAATCTAAGTGTCATCCTCAACTCTTCACTTGCTTACATGCCTATTCCATCAGTTGCCAACTTCTTTCATTTCTACCTTCATAACATCTGTCATATATGCCCCTTTTTTCTTCTAACACTGCCACCGCCCTTGTCACCTCATCATCACTGTCATCGCCTTTCATCCAGACAATTTCAATAGTTTGCTGGTTCATCTTGCCATGTCTCTCTCCACTCTAGTCTATTTTCCATCCACTTGTCAAGTTGATCTTCCTAAAGTGCAAGTCTGAACAGGTTACCTCCCTTCCAGCCCCCATTCAATCAACTTCTTGGATCAAATATAGAATTGTCTGGTATATAAAGCCCTTCATAACCTGTCCCCTTCATATCTTTCCACTCCACCCTCCAACACATACTCTGAGATCTAGTGACACTGGCTTCCTCGAACACAACACACCATCTCCCAAACCCAAATTGGCTGTCCTCCATGCCTGGACCTCTCTTCCTCCTTGTTTCCACGCCCCAGACTCTTTGGCTCCCTTCAAGTCTCAGCTAAATCTCCACCTTATGAAAGAAGCCCTTCTCAGTCCTCTTTAATGTTAATGCCGCCTCTCTGATATCTCCAGTATATTCTGTAGGCATCTTGTTCGTACATAGTTGTTTGCTATTGCCCCCCCATTAGACTGTAATATTCTTAAGAGCAGGGACTGTCTTTTGCCTTTTTTTTTGTATCCCCAACACTTAACATAGTGCCTGGCACATAGTAGACACCCCAGTAGATGCTAGTCAACCACCCGCATACTGTTCAAATACATAGAATGGTGAAAGAGTCCTGGATTTGGAATCAGATTCCTGTTCTGGCCATTTAATAGCTTTGTGACACTGAATTGTGGGTCTCAGTTTCCTAATCTGTAAGATAAAGGAATTGGCCTAGATGACAGCATAGGTCCCTTCCTGCTCTAAAAATCTATGATCCTAGGGCAGCTGGTGGCACAGTGGAAAGAGCACAAGCCCTGGAGTCAGGGGGACCTGAGTTCAAATCCGTCCTCAGACATATACCACTAACTGTGTGACTCTGGGCAAGTCATTTAACCCCAATTCCCTCACCAAAAAAGAAAAAAAAAAGCTAGGATGCTTAATATGTGTTAGAGCTGAATGCATTCCGATTTATTCTTTACACAGTTAGTCTCACCCTCCCCCATTGGACTGTAAGATCCTCTGAGGACATGGATTACATCCACTATTTACTCCAAATTTCCCCATAGTGGGATGATGCTTTGCATAAAAGGTACACAATTAATGGTGTTGACTGATTAGCTCATCAGTATTCTGGCCATAACTACTAGCAATGTTTCTTTGGCTCTATAACACCTGGGCAACACCCAAGAATCATTTTATTTTGCCTCTCCATTGTTAAAAATTGTATTTTTTTAAAGTCATCTTTTCTCATCTATTTTCAAACATACTTGAAAACCTGACAGTAGGCAACATCAGCTTCTTGCATTGTGGCAGCAACTGAATTCTGCCAGGACATAGACCTTAAATGACCTCTTTATTGCCTATAGCAATTATTAGTGGCATTGAAAACTATTGTTGTTGGGTCAACGTAAGCTAATGTACCTTATTTCACTGAAAGGTGATTTGCCCAAATTCAACCTAATAGAGGTTATGGTATATAAATGCAGAGTTGTAATCACACCTCACATGCTTACCAAGGTGTATGACCCTGGTCAAGTCATTTAACCTTTGTCAGTCTCAGTTTCCTCATCATAAATTGAGGATAATAATAACCCCTACCTCACTCAGTTGTTTTAAGAATTAAAAGAGAGAACATATATAAAGCATTTTGTGAACATTAAAGTGCTATATAAAAGCTATTAATAATTACAACAATAATTTAATAAGAAAATAATCTAATAACATTAGACTTAAAGATGGATTCTCATCTTACCATAAACAAAATCTCTATGTTTACTTCAAACAGAAATGGTTGGTGTTTATACAGCATTTTAAGGGTTTATATATATTCTCTCTCTTGATCTCCACAATCCTCTGAAGTAGATGCTACTGTTATTCTCATTTTGACAGATAAGGAAACTGAATCTCCAAGAGGTTAAGTGAATTTCCCAGGCTTATATAGCAAGTTAGTGTCAGAAGCTGAACTCAGTTCCATTCAATTCAATGAGCATCTACTAGGTTACTACTTTGACCATAAGGCTAGAGGTGCAAATATGAAAATGAAAACATATTTGGCTCCGACTTTCAAGGTACTTACTTTCTACCAACACATACTCTTCCATCCAGTGACACTGGCCTCTCAGCTGCTCCATGAACAAGACACTCCATCACCCAGCTCCAGGCATTTTCTCTGACTTTTCCCCATGTCTGGAATGTTCTCTCTGTTCCAACTACCTTCCTGGTTTCTTTTAAGTCTCAACTAAAATCCTACCTTCTACAGGAAGCTTTCCTTAATCCCTCTTAATTCTCATACCTTCCATCTGTTAACTATTTTCTATTTATCCTGTATGCATCTTTCTTCATATATACCTGTTCAAATACTGTTTCCCCTATTAGAATGTAAGCTGCTTGAGGGCAGAGACTGTCTTTCTCCTCTTTTTGTATCCCTAGTACTTAGCACAGTGCCTGGCACATAGTAGGCATTTAATAATTTTTTTTAATCTATTGATTGATTTAAATCCAGACCTTCCTGATGTGAAGTGACATCTAAACCATGACGTGCCTATGTTTTAAATGGTGGCAATCTCTAAATCAAAAATTTCCAACTTTTTTGTTTTGTTTTGGGGAAGGGGCATTCATTGCAGAGTTCATTGTCTGATAACAAGAAGGCTCTTGACTCTAAGCCTGAGCTGTAAAAAAACAGATTTTGTTCTTATAAAATTGCTTTACTATTTTACATTACTGAACATTTTTATTTCCTTTTATCCCCCATTAAAAAAGGATGTGAATTCTCAAAAAGAGAATTCTGCAACTACTGAATAAGGAAGTATATGGTGAGAATATTTCAATAAGAAAAAAGAAATGATTTGACAAAGATTTCAACACATTCCCAAGCTGGTGACAAAAGGCATGAAGCCATCATGCCTTCAAGGGCAACAAGGCAGGTAAACCCCTTGAATGGCCAACTTTCGAGGGCACATCATCTAAGGCCCTTCTCTCTGTCTTCCCCACTTCCCTTCTTTTTCCATGTCAGCTGTGTGTAGGGAGGAGGCTCCTGCTTCTTCTGCCAGTGCCTGCTCAGGCAGACAGTTTACTAATTTGTAGCTCAGTAAACCTTTCACTGCACTGAGCACCTTGAGGTTAGCACATCTCTAATCATTATTTGATAACAGAAATCTGTAAGCATCACATCCCTAGTAACAAGAACATTGTATCTTAGCAACCAGCCTTGATATTCAAACAATTTCATTAAAGCATAGCACCTCTTAGCAGGTGGGTGAGTGCGGGTGTTGATAAACATTTATAACATCATCAACCATTGTGTTTGCCAACACTATAATCAGCATGACAAATTTATGAATTTGTGTACAAGCTCTTAGATAGCCAATCTATGTAGGTAAACTACATTTCAGGCTGGTTAGCCTATTAAAATAGGAGGTCCTTATTCACATTGGGTAGTTTTTGTAGAAAGCTGTCACCTTAGAAGATTAACAGATACATTTCACCGCAGAACCATTATTAATATTTCTATTGGGATTTCATTTTTAAATAGTGAGGCTGAATTTAAAGACTTTAGGAACAGGAACAGAAAGGAAACTCCCTTGCATTTACCCTTATAGGGGTCATGTAATGAGAATTTCAACCAGCATTCTAATGATCTCGTTTGGGTGGATAGAGACTGGAACTTCATATGATTGTAGGTTCACAGCCTTAGAGCTAGAAAGGACCTTAGAGGTCATCTAGTCCAGACTCCTCCTTTACAGATGAAAAAAAAAAATAAGGCACGGAAGTGAAGAGACTTACTCAAGGTCCCACAGGTCATAATTCTCAGGGCTTGGATTCAAATCCAAGTCCCTTGACCTCAAATCTAGCACTTTCCACTCTATTCTGCAATCTCACTTGGTGTATTTTTTTCCTGCTTGGTCGGTCATCTAGCAATTTAAAGGTGGCCTGGAAAAATAGAGAGATGGCCAGATTTGGAGATAGAAAGAACTAGATAGAAGTTCTTTCTTACATAAACTAGCTGTGTGACCAGGGGCAAATCAGTTAATCTCTTAAAGCCATAAGCAATTCTCTAAGACTGTAGTTACACATGAGTAACCAACTCGTTCCTGTAGAGATAAAGATCCTACCCTGGGAGTTTCCTATACCAATGGACTCCCAAATCTTGCCCCACCCCCTTGCAAAACAAATAAGCTCTTATTTTGAAGGACAGAGGCTGGATCTGAAGATAATGAAGTGGTAGTTGTCTTTCACTCTGCCCCCAACCCCTAGTTAATTGCCAAAGATCATGTTTTTATTCTGTTGGAAAGAGAAGAGGTCTTCAGTTGATACACTCTCTTTAAATTCTCTATCTGTTAGTGGCCCTAAGGACAGAAAGAAAGTAAATAGAGAATCTCTTTTTGCAAAATGAAGAGACCTTTATAAACTATTACTTTTCACAGATATGATCATGTATTGCAAATACTACACATATGTGTGTATATACACACACACACACATATATATATACATATATATATGCATATTTAGAAGATATTTAAGTATCTTTTTCATTGATCTAATCTTGGAAGGGACCTTAGAACCATCTAGTTCAACTTCCTCATTTTAAAGTTGAGGAAACTAAAGACAACTCTTTGTAGGGCAAGGTCACAGGATAAGCACCAGTGGTGACATTGGAACCTAGGACTCCAGGCCACTCCTCTTTCCACTGTGTCATACTGGATCCCTTTAACTTGTTTATGATTTAGGCCTTTCACACCCATTTGTTTTCTTTTTATGACTACTTCAAATCTCTAAATTTGCCAGAAAGATCAGTAATAATCTAACTAATCATCAAGAAAGAGTTTGATAGAAGTCCATGGTAGAATACTATTGCACTGTAAGAATGATGAAGGGAATGGTTTCAAAGAAGCATGGGAAGATTCATATGAACCGATGTATCCCAACTGTTGACTTAGCACAGTGCCTGGCACATAGTAGTGTTTAATAAATGCATATTGCTTGACTGACTGATACAGACTGAAGTGAGTAGAATAAGAAGAACAATTTATAAAGTAACAGAAATAGTGTAAAAACAAACAACTCTGAAAGACTTAGGAACTCTGATCAACACAAAGATCAACCACAATTCCAAAGACCTCAAGAAGAAAAATTTTATATAGTTCTTGATAGAGAAGTGATGGAGTCAAAGTACAGACTGAGACATTTTTTTTTTGGACATAGCCAATGGGGAATTTGTTTTGCTTGACTATACATATTTGTAACAGAGATTTTATTTTGCTTGCTTTCTCAAAGGTGGGGGGGGGTTGGAAGTAAGGGAGAGAATATAAATCTTAAAATGAAATTAAATACTATTTTTTAAAAAGAAGGAGTTTGAATATTTTCTTTAGTGAATGAAAAGTAATATTTTCTTGTCAGTCAATCAGAAACAAAATCAACATGCTCTTTACAATTGGAAGGTCCTTTAAATTGAAATGTAGCACTAGACAATTTATGATTTCCTCTTTATGTAATCTTCTAAAATAGTACTTTAAATATCCAAACTTATGATTGTTTTAAGTGTTTCAAGGTACAAACCGCTTACTAAGATAAGCACTAGTCAGGCAGGTAAAAGAAAAACAAGGATTTTTACATGGTCTGAAATTTGTACCTTGTACCTATTGCAATCCTGACAACCCCATCGCATCAGTGCTCTCCGTCTGACCATTCCCTAACAAGCTATTAATCTACCTGCAAATAGGTGAACTCCAGTGAAGTATTATCAAATAGGTAACAAACTCCCTTTCAAAGTGAAACCAGCCATCATGAAAAACACATTTGTTTGTGAAGTCATTGACCCTGATGGGTTCACAGCGTACAGCAAGCACTCAGTTAATAATCAGCACCCGTATACCTGGTGCCCTCAGCCATAGACATCAAATGAACCCAGAAGTTATGGACACATGCCCCAAATAACTGAGGATCTGAATCTCTAAGTGGCAATAATGTTGTATTATGTATTATTAATTATGTATTATGCATTATTAATGTTGTAGTGTATACTTCAGAAGATTCCTTAAAAATATTGTAGTAATTGCAATGAGTAAGGGTCATAATGAAGGATGGCATGGTGGAGAGAGCATTAAGCTCGGAATCAAGAGGCATCTTCATGAATTCAAATCCAGCCTCAGATACTTACTAGCTGTATGACTCTGGACAAGTCATTTAACCTTGTTTGTCCCAATTCCTCATCTGTAAAATGGACTGGAGAAGGAAATGACAAACCATTCCAGTATCTTTGCTAAGAAAACCCCAAATGGGGTCACAAAGAGTCTGACACAACTAAAATTACTAAACAATGAATGAGGGATATGGCACATAGTCTGTCCAATAAACCTTTGTTACCTGGTAGGACATAGGCTAGGTTACTTAAAAGTTACATTTAATCCATTTACTCATCTGGAGCTTTCTCTTTCCTTCTTGTTCTTTTTCTTTTCAACTTGTCTAATTTTTTTATCAGCTTCTTGTCTTTCTAACCCAATTTATTTTATTTAGAACAACATTGTCATTTCTCAAAGACTTCTGTAACTTTCTGCATTTCGTCTGTATAAAGTTTGGGTAGGAGAAAAAGTCTATTTCTTACTCCTAAGTCTATTCTGCTTAAAGTCATCAGAGACTCTTTAACATCTTATTTTTATGAGGTCTCTTTAAAAGTGTTGACGCAGTACTTGATGGTCTGCTTCCTACATTGTAGCTTTGTGGTTGGTAAAGCGACATATTTCACCAAATACATCATTGAGGGATCAGCCAATACAATTGTCCACTCCAGAGATTTTCAGAGGTATGAATAACATAGTTCCCTCAAGCCCACAGAAGGGCATTTTTGCTCCTAAGCCATTTTACTACATATATGGATTAACCTTCAGTTAATCACAAAAATACAGTTAACTAGAACATACTATTCCCAAACCATGCCAGCTGACAGAGATTTTTCCTGTGCCTAGTTTACTTTATTTTACTTGTATATAACAATGATAAGACAGAGAACACCATGGGCCTTAGAGAACATGCCTTGAACAGGAAAACTTGACTGCCCAATGTAAAGCAAACTTGACTATCAAAAACTTTAATATGTGAACTTAAGAAACACAAAGAAAAGGAGACTTCTTTACAGCGAAAGCAAAGCCAGATTACCTGGGTTCCAAAACAGGCTCCATTGCTTACTGGCTATATGTCTGAACAAGTCACATAGCTCCTCCCAACCTATTTCCTCAATAGGGAGATATCTGAGCTAACTACTTTACAGCATTATTGTGAGAATCAAATGAGCTAGCAACTCTCAGTCACTTAAAAAAAACATAAGGCACTATTTACATGTAAGCTTTATGAGAGAGTATTTTAAAGCTAGCGTAAATTAATAACCCCCAAACTTTTTCTATACAGTTCACTTTGGGCTATGGCATAAGTGATTGCATCAAGTTGTTGCCTTGGTTGCAGGACATGGGGTCTTGGTTGCTGGGTGGATTAGCTGCTCGACTGAGGTCAAAGCTAGTCACTTCTCATAGCTGGTTTGGCTGCCGTGGCTACCAGAAGACTGTGCCATGAACTCCAATGTCGTGTATATCTTCTGATCTTTCTTTTCTGTCTCCAATACTCATCTAAGTCAAAAAGAATCAGATACATATACAATAGAGGCAGAAATAAAGGAAGTACCATGTGTTCAGAACCACATGGCAGCCTGAACAGAGAGATAAGTCAGCCACAATAGCATCTACCCCTCCCACTACTTCTCCCCCAGCCCAGAAGTTCACAGCATTTCTTTTTCTTTCTCCCTAAAAGCCACTAGCAAAAGAGAGTCCTTTTGTACTCATATTCACTTCTGGTTCAGCAGGCAAAAAGGCTTTTTATCAATGCATAGAATAAGCAGACAGGATATAGAAGATACCTATGTACTCCTTGAAGAAGGGAGGTAAAGGGTACCTCCATCACACATTTCTGGAAGCAGGTTCATCAAGCGCCCATATGGGTCGATTCCAGGACAAGCACGATACTCTGAAAACTGGCCCCTTCATCATCCAGTTTTCTCTCCTCACCCCATTACATACAGATAAGGATGAGGAGGCCCAGAGAAGTGAATTTTCCCACTAAGTCCTCAAATTTAAGAGATTACAAGAACAACAAGTTGATTTGACGAAAGGACTAATTTTATCCACTCTGTGCCCCAAAGCCTATTTTACTTTGGTCATGGAGATTTAAACCTTTTGTCAATATATTTTCAGGTACAAACAGCAATTCATTTCAATCCCTGAATACAAAATTCTAAGGAAGACATTGACTTCAAAAAGCTCTTACTGAATACTCACTGGGTATAGGGGACCATGCTAGATATCAGATATACAAAGATAAATATGAAGGAATCAAAATCTATATAAACTTCTACTGGAAGGAATATGACATACACACAGATGCAGCAGCTAGGTGGCTCAGTGCATAGAGTACTGGGCTTGGAATCATGAAGACCTGAGTTCAAATCCAGCCTCAGAGACTTACCAGCTATGTGACCCTGGGCAAATCACTTAACCTCTGTTTGCCTCACTTTCCACATCTGTAAAATGGAGATGATAATAAAACTTACCTTCCTCGGTTGTTGTGAGGATCAAATTAGTTCATAATTGTAAAAAATGCAGTGCCTGGCACATAGTAAGCACTAAACAAATGTTAGCTATTATTATTTTCATTATTACAAGGTAATATTTGATGGAAGCATGGCAAAAACCAAAGTGCTTTATGAAAATTTAAAGAAGGGTAGCACACATGACTCCAAGATTGTCAGGGAAGGCTTTCAAGAAAAGCGGGGACCAAAGCTGAGCACTAAAATAAGAGAGGATTCTGAAAGAGATGAGAAGGAAGTAAATTACAGGCAAGGGGGGACAGCTTGCCTAAATGTTCACGTGTGGGAGTTGGCACACTATGTTTCGGTAAAAGCTAGTAGCCTAGTTTAACTGGGAAAAAAATAGTTGATATGTAATACCCTTTAAGGTTTGAAAATAATTTTTTCATAAATTGTCTCTTAATTTTTACAACATCTCTTGCAAAGTAGATACTATTGTCTCTGTGTTACAGAGGAAAAAAATTGAGGCTTAAAAAGTTTTAAGAGATTCATCTACAAACAGTTGCTAAGAGGCAGTACTCAAATCCAGTTTCCCCTCTCTCCATGTGCAGGATTTTTATATCATAACAGCCTTCAACATAGACTACTTAAAGGGAAGAAATGTGAAAATGAGGCTGGAAAGGCAGATTGACACCACACAGAATGTGGAGGACTTAAAAGAGGGAAGCCTGGGAAGAGGCTGACATGTTCCCTAAATGTTGAGAAAGTGGATTTCAAAGGGTTCAGAGAAAGGACAGTAGAAGGATCCAACTAATAGATGTCAGTCTAAAAGAGATGGGAAGCCTTCAAGAAAAACAAAACAAAACGTGTTGGCACAAAGAGAAAGTATTTTGCCCAGAAGAAAAAGTGGAAATTATCTAAATATACTAATATGGATGCACCAGGAAACTCATTCACCAACTCAAATTTTAAAAAAATTTAAAAATATGTATAAAGCAAATGGAAGCATGAGCAAATAATGGAAGATGAATACAAAAGCCCAGCAGGATCCTGTAAGAATAGTGTCAGGAATGCGAAAACTAATGGATAGTTAGTAAATCAATCATCAACTCATTCCACTTAAAGTAAGTGACAAGATTCTCCAACAATCAACCAATCTCTATCATAAGTTGTAGATACTAGACTTATTAAAGTTCATTATGCATAGAATTCCATCTCTGGACTCCATGCCTTTTTTACTGCCTGTGCACCTATGTCTAGCATGCTCTTCCTTCTCATCTTCACTATCTGGCTTCCCTGACTTCTTTCAAAATGCTACTCAACTCCTACCTTCTTCAAGAGACCTTCCGGCTTAAGACCAAATCCTCCTGTCCCTCCCCCCTGTCAATCCTGGACATTACCTTCAAATTCCAATGATTCTTACTCAAGGGAATAAGGATTCTCTCTTATATTAGTTAAGAATCAGAGTGATTCTAAAGATTGGAGCAAAGATGACATTGAAGTAAAACCTCTGAGGCGTAACATGGTAGGAAGGAGAGACTTTTGCTTTGATCTTGGCATAAGTATTCTCCTAAACACCCCCCCACACACACACACACACACACATACAAATGCCAGAGAAAGACCTTAAAGGTATTGAAAAGTTTGGAAGAAGTTGAACTTGCCATTTTCCCACTGGTGTCTTAAGGACATTCCCAGATTACCTGAAGGCCAAGGACAGATCAGACAAAGATGCATAACTCCACAAGAAGCCTAGAAAAGAAATTACACCATGCTTAGGAGGGACTTCCTGAGTATTCCACAAACAGAAGAAAAAGATTTCAAGCAACCAATAACTATGAGTTAGCCAGTTTCTCCACATGCTCTCTAAGCCTGAGCCCACTTTGCCTCCAGACTCTGAAGACTTGTGGAAGAGTGTGCACCAGACTGATGTGAGTTTTGCATAGAATGTCCTCATATAACACCTTAGTAAATAACCCCTTTTCTAAAGCTACTTAAAGCTAGCTGACTGAAATGATTCTCAACTGATAATCTTGAAGGAAAGCACACCAGTGGGGAATCAAGTCAATAGCACAAAGAGAAAGATTTGTGAAATCTCAGGAGTACCCCTTAGAATCTCCAAGTGGAAGATACAACCAAATTCCAGGTCTATAGACCCATTTGTGAAAGTGGAATTTTGGATAAGGAGACAAAGTTTGTGCAGGCTTCTTCTATTTTCTTTTCCTTAGTGAATGACCTTTCAACTAGGAAAAAAAAAAAACAGAACAAAATGACTAACTCAGAGAGTACCCAAATGGTCTTGATGAATTCAAGTCAACCAAGTAACAAATATCTACTATTAAGCACCTACTAGGCTCTACATACTATGCTAGGCACCAGAGACACAATGACAACAAATGAAGCAACCCTGTCCAAAGGGAACTCACATTCTAATGAGGAAGACTATAACATATATAACTACATACAAAATAAATAAATAAACATAAGTTAGTTTAAAAGGGCGTGCATGAGCAGTTGGTGGGATCAGGATTATGGAGAAGATGCTTGAGCCTTTTTGAGGGATTGTGTGAGGCTAAGGTGAGGAGGGAGTGTGTTCCAGGCATGGAGGATAGCCAGTACAACATTGTTGTGTGTGAGAAACAGAGAGAAAGTCAGTTGGGCTGGATCCCAGTGTAGGGCAGGGTGTACATGGTACTATGAAGTCCCAAACTGCAACCATTAGACTGTGGGTTCCTTGACAGCAGGCTGGTTTGTTGTTTGTTTGTTTGATTTGAGGGTTATAATTTTCTTTTTATTCTTTTTATTTTCATTGTCTTTCTTTGTATCTTAAGTACTTAGCATAGTGCTTGGTATATAGTAGGCACTTAACAGCTACTAGTTTATCAGCTAACTAAAGAAATGTCGCCTGGGCTATATTAACTATATCCTCAATTACTGGGAGATCTGATGAAGGTAAGAGCTAAGCCACAGTCAATGTTCTATGAAAGTTCACGGACAACAGGAAAGATATTGCAGACCTTACCGTGGGCAATTATTTTCTCCAGATTTTTTTAAGGAAGAAAACAGACTTTTCAAATGACAAGTAAAGAAGTTTGACTTTGATTTCTGGGAAATTTTAGGACATATTATTAAATGTATGTTCAGTGAATACCTATAAAAGTATACAATTACAAAAAAACTGGCATAGCTTCAAGAAGAATTCACTCAAGACTAATCTTATTTTTGTTGCAAAAAGGTTATTACCATAGACATACAGAGAACTAGAGCAGGTGTGCTGGCACATCCTAATGGCATATTCCCATTGGCCCTTCCTTTTCTCCTGAGGACAAAAACAAACAAACAAAAAATGTTACCCCTCCCCCTCTAGCCCACCCTGTATGTAGCCTATTCCTAGACTAATAGATGAGGGGGAAGTTGTAGATATAGTTTACCCACATTTCAGCAAAGTATTTAATAAAGTCATCCACATTATGTTTGTGAGGAAATGGAAAGCTAGATGATTTAGGAACTGGTCAAATGTCTGAACTATTAGAGTAATCATTAATGGTTCCATTTCAACTTGGAAGGAACTCTCCAAAAGAAGTGCTTTAAGGAGCCTGGTTCCATGTAGTATAAAGATTTTATTCATGACAAGGATAAAGGTAGAGATTTTATGCTTATCAAATCTGTAGATGGTACCATGCTTGGAGGGATAGCTGCTGATGGAAAATAGAACATGAACTCCTCGAAAACAGGAACTCTTTTTGATTTTCTTTGTATGAACAGCACTTAGCCCATTGACTGGCACGTAGTAAGTGCTTCATAAAGGTTTGTTGACTAGTGGCTGACTGACTGTATTATATGCAATAACAAGAAAGAGCCCCTGAGATGAATAGACTTCTGCTCTAGGAAGATTATTTTGGAAGCTATGTGAAAGCTGGATTTGGGAGTTGCTACAATATAATCCTGGTAAATAGTGATGGGGCAGCATAGGGGGCACAGTGGATAGAGTTCTAGGCTTGGAGTCAAGAAGATTTACCTTCCTGAATTCAAATCTGGCCTCAGATACTTACTAGCTGAGTGACCCTGGGCAAGTCACTTAACCCTATTTGCCTCAGTTCTTCAACTGTAAAATGAGCTGGAGAAGGAAACCATTCTAGTATCTTTGCCAAGAAAACTCCAAATGGAGTCACAAAGAGTCAAATACAACTGAAACAATTAAACAACAAAAGCAGTGATAAGGCCTGACCTAAGATAGTGGCAGAATGATTGGAGATGGTTTAGGGGAACTGCTGGAACACAAGCAACATAATCTGGAAAATACTAGGAAGTGTTACGGAAACCTGGTTCTGGACAAGATGAGGTGAAAACTGACTATCAAGCAAGCAAGCAATAAACATTTATACTAAGGGCCTACTACTGCCAGGCACTGTGCTAAGTACTGGGGATACTAAAAGAGGCAAAAGAGTCCCTGCCCTTAAGAAGCGTATGATCTAGTGGAGGAGACAACTTGCAAACAAATAATTACAAAGGAAGCTATATATTAGAAACATAGAGGGAAAGGACTAGAATTAAGAGGCACTGGGAAGGCTTCTGGTAGAAGGTAGGATTTTGGTTGGGACTTAAAGGAAGCCAAGGAGGCCAGTAGTCAGAGAGGAGGAAGGAAAGCATCAGCCAGAGAAAATGCCCAGAGCCAAGAGATGGAGTATCTTGTTCCTGGAACAACCAGAAGGTCAGTGACTTTGGATCAAATAGTACATGTCAGGGAGTAAGGTATAAGAGGACTGGAAAGACTGGAAAGGAGGGGGCTACGTTATGAACAGCTTTGGATGGCAAACAGAGCATTTCATATCTGATCCTGAGGCAATAGGGAGCCACTGCAGACTCAGAGTCAGAGTCCAGGTGATTCCAGTGGGAGAGGTTTGAGAAGTATGGCCAGAGTGAAAGTAGGGTGATCTAGAAATGTCCAGGAAATGGAACATCATGCACTCTAAAGAACCCTAAAAACTGTTACCTATAGCACAGACTTTTTCCATGTATTCCTGGTCTGGTTCAAGTGCTCTTCTGGTCTACTTTAGTATCTTTCCATTTCCTTACATAGCACAGAATAAAATGCCTCAGCTCCACGGACAGTTATAAACCAAATGGTATACAATAGAAATGACAGATCTGTTCCAATTTTTATCCATCTGTTGTCTTTCTAAATTCAACATTAAATACTTTGGGGAAGATTTTGCTAAACTGGATCACACATCAACTTCTACACAAACTTGTTTCTTCCTCTATCACTTCTTGCTGCTCAGTGCAATGTTCTTTAATCTCCTTCCATAAGGTGTTGCAAATTTTTTTTCTGCTTGAAATCATTATTATCATTAACTGTCATGTATCCACCTGGCAAGGAGGACAATTTTTTACTGACTGATACAGTCTTCAGGCTCTTCAGATACTCTCATTGTGTTAATTTCTTTACATCAGTTAAACTGCCTTAGGAAATGATGATAATGTATGTCCATATCCTTTCCTGTATCCATTTCTCACTTTTTCACAACCTGTTTTGAATAGTTCAGGTTAAATCTATCATGATTAAACAGTGTGTTTTATTCTAACCCTTCTTCCCACTTAGTGCTAATTTTGATGATGATCAAATTGAACACAGACAGCCAATGCACAAATGACTCACACATTGGCAGCTATTCATTTCCTGCATGTCACGTGAGTCAATTTCATTTTTTGGTGATGTTGCACCCTTCAAATTTCATTCCAAAGAAAATAGTTGGGATATGTAGGCATGACTACCCTTTATACTATTCAAAGTACTTGGCCTCATTTGTTTCTTAATCTTTAATCATGTTCATCATGAGCACTAAAAGGCTACAAGTGTCCAACGAAATGATGCTTTCCATTGCTACTGGATACATAAAATCAACTCCAACAATTCTATTTCTTGCTCCAAGAGAATTCATGTGCTATCGTTTCAATCAGCTACCATCTTCATACCCTCTAGTTTTATTCACTGTGAGAATGTCAACAGCATATGATTTAATTCCTCCAGTACTGTAGTAATTCCTTGGTTATTAGCATAGTGTATTTAGAGTGTCAACAACAAGATTCATCACTTTAAGGAAAGTCTAAAAAAATTTTGATTCTTAGAACCCCTTGTCCTCTTTTTCTGCCACGCTACTGTGGAAGGAGAAGATGGATATACAGGACTAACATTCCCCACTGGATTGTAAGCTTCTTGAGGGCAAAAATTGCCTTTCTCCTCTTTTTGTATCCCTAACGCTTAGCACAACATTTGGCATGTAGTAGGCATTCAATAAATATTTATTGGCTGACTGACTGAGGGTCATGTTATGTTTTTCTTTGTTTCATAGTTTTCCATAGCCAAAGAACTTATCATATGGTGACTACACTACTCATACTGAATCTTGCCATACTTAGCTACCCTGGTCCTTAGTAACAGTCTGACACTATACTCAAGTATGTTACTATATAACTAACCTTAAAATGCAGTTTTCCAGAGGGCAATTAACAATAGATTCTACTATATTTTTTAAGCTTGTTTTATACTTTGTTCAAAAACATTTTGGAAACTTGTTTCCTTTCTGATCCTCCACTGGCATGCTGGCTTGTGACACTTAGCATGTCCTGGTGGGCAGCCAAAATGATCTTGATCAGTGACTCACCTTTCTTTATAAGCCCACTCCTGGCAAAGTAGCAATTGGCAGAAGGTTCATGCCAGATGCTCATCCCTGGAACTCTAGTGTGAGAATTCCAAGCTTTACAAAGGGCAGATGAGGTGACCATCTTAGATTTAATTTCTACTCAAGGAGTTCCCTGAACGTGAAAGTTGGGCCATCTTGAGGTAAACTGATTTTTTTTTACATTTTTTCACTACTAACCAAGAGGGAAAACTAGAAAGAGCAGAATTTCTTTTCTGTTGTTCTTGGTAGTTTTCCAAAGATAAAATGTTTTTCAATAACCAAATCAAAATTAACCGTCATTCTAGCCTACAAACCCCAAAATTCCTACACAGGTTGACCTTGAACAACTTAGTGGGGAAAAAAAGCTACCACCCTTTGGGAATGAAAGAAAACAAAGGAAGAAAATAATCTACAATGGTTAGCATTTCTATTTTCATTTTCAGCCTAGAATGTTGTATTTCCTGTGACAAGAAAGAGTACTAATGTAATTACAATGTTCGGGTCCTAAACCCAGACCTGCCTCATAGG
Organism: Phascolarctos cinereus; assembly: GCF_003287225.1. Classification (NCBI taxonomy): domain Eukaryota; kingdom Metazoa; phylum Chordata; class Mammalia; order Diprotodontia; family Phascolarctidae; genus Phascolarctos; species Phascolarctos cinereus. Next base: position 166,957,307 of record NW_027556098.1, on the reverse strand, counting down.
GTTTTCTTTCACTCAGCATAAGCCATCTGTATAGGGGTTTCCTTCAATTAAAACAATGACTAAAACCTATTCTTTGTGGCTTTTAATTCTTTCCTTCATTCCACTCAAGAACAGTAATGAATAGAAAATATATTGTATTACACAGAATCCTAGCACAGGAAGGGATTTCTAGTTTTGAAAGTTACATTTCAAATACCACGAAATACCTACTTTTCTCCTTCCTCTGGGATCATGCACACCTCTCTAAGATTGGAATGCTTTTAAAAATTGAAGAAAGGCTTGTCAGGTATCATGATTGAGAAACAACAAAAACAAAGGCAACTATCCTGCTATTGCCTTAAGTGTCTTTAGGTTACTATTTATAAACATTTAATCTGTTGCCATAAAACAACCATGAGACATATGTAGAAAGATTAAAACACCAAATGTTTTACATTTGTATGTCTTATAGTGATCTTTAAATTATGAGGGATTTTTTTTCTTATCAGTATAATGCCTCAGTATAAAGCAGAAGACCTCCTTTTTGACTTATCTCATTATGTACGTAGTTTAATTTTCACATTGAACCCAGAGCACCAACTATGACTTACTGCCAGCACCTTTGCACCTAGGAGCCTTCCAGAGTTGCCAGAAGTGCCCCTAAAACTTCACAGAGGCTATCATCAAACCAGGCATGCTTCTTTTCTCTATGTACTCATCAAGTGAAGCATATATTGTCTGAACTCAAGCAGTAGACATTCATGGTTGTCTAATCAGTCATGCCCAGTTTTCTCAAACTATCACTCTTTAGATAGTTTCAAATTTTTTAAAAAATTACCTCGTTCGGTTATTTGTGAATATCCTTTACCTGGGGGGAAAAAAAGAGAAGAAAAAGAAAAATGAGCACACTTGCTTAAAATTAATTTCTTACTTTTCCCTCAGTGCAATGCATCCAAAGAAGTGAAACTTACTGAATCAAGTTTAATGACATAATAAATTCTTCCCTTCAGACAATGCTGAGGCTTAATTCACTAGTGCACTTTAAGCTTTTGCCTTTAGCATCTGATGGGTCATTAGTCTGTAATCTAGCAGCCTGACTACTTGGAGTCTAAACTAAATCAGTGAGTACCAAATCAGGAGTTTCTGAAATATGACCAGCAGGTCAAGTGTCCTCCAAAAGACTGCCTGGGGCATCCCAGATGGGGGATAGGGCATAACAAGGAACAAAGTAGGACAGAATCTGATGCCTCTACTGACTAAAGACTTCATTCATTCTAACTCACTAAGCAACAGTTCCTCAAATGACTTGACTTCTATTTTTGATGAATTCAGCCAGTAGGTCATGCAACAAAATTGGTCAGTGTATGCCAATAGGCTTAACATACATTATCATTGAGTTGAACATATTTTGTTCACATTTTTACCCTGAGAATCTTCGCCTAATATCCCTGAACAGGACATGATATGCCCACAGGCAATAAAAATAGAGTAGTGTGTCTAGCATCTGAACTGCTATGTGCTTAATAAAATAGTCTTCTCTATGCTCATTTGAATAATAATTCAATCACCATAGTTCTTTAAGAACATAAGGTTCTACTCCTTCACATAGAGAAGGTCACAAGATTACATGATTCAGAGCTGGAAAGAATCTTAGCATTCAGAGTTCAAACTTGTCATTTTACAGATGAGGAAAGTGAAGCCCAGAGAGGTTAAGCGATTAAGCTTTACTTTCCCAAAATCACAGAGGTAGGAAGTGGCAGAGCTGGAAGTTGAACTCAGGTCCTCTGACTCCAAACCATTCCACAATACCATATTGCACTTTCTCTACAGCCAGCCTTTGATGTAGGTAGTGACAATCATTTTATTGATAGGGAAACAGATTCAGAGAGGTTTTATGATTTGTATAGGTTATCTGACTAGTTGTAGAAGAGTCAGAATTCAAATCCAGGTCTCTAGACTCTAGGTCAAGTGATCTTTCTACTATAGCAATCTGCCTTAAGGTTGGAGTGACTGGGTTCAAATCCTGTCTGACATCTACTAGCTGTGTGACAAGGGGTAGGTAAATCATTTAACCTTTCTGATCCTCAGTTTGCTTATCTGTAAAACTGAAACAATAACTCTAGTAACTTCCTCAAGAGCTTGTTATAAGGCTCAAATAAGAGAATGCATGTCAAAATAACATAAAGTCAAGTCAATGTTCATTTATTAAGCACCTACTATGTGCCTAGCAGTGTGCTAAGCGCTGGGGATATGAGGGGGGAAGCTGAAGTCCCTGCTTTGAGGAATTCATAGTCTAATGGAGAAAACAACATGAAAACAACAGGACAAGTTGTAGGTGATATTAGATGGAAGTCACTAAGGTTAAGGAGGACCAGGAAGGGATTCTTGCAAAAGATGTGCTTTTAGGTAGGTTTAGGTAGGGTGAAAGAAGCCAGGAGATTGAGACAAGGAAGAATAGTGTTACAAGCATAAAGACAGCTAGTAAAAATGACTGTGTGTCATGTGAGGAACAACAAGGAGGACAATTCCCCAGATCCTAGAATTTGTGGAAGGAAGGAAGGTATGAGAAGAATGGCAAGGTAGGAAGGGACCAGATTATGGAAGGCTTCTAACAACAAATAGAGGATTTTACATTTGATTCTGGGGATTAAAGAGGTTACTGCAGTATATTCGGTGAAGAGACGAGAGGAATGCCATGGTCAGAGCCACATTTTCAAAAAAAAAAAACACTGACAATTGTGTGGAGGATGGATTTGAGTGGGGAGAGAATTGAGACTGAGAGATCATTTAGAAAGCTATTACAACAATCCAATCGAGAAATAATGAGACTCTCAACTAGAATGGTAGTTGTGTGAGTGGAGAGAAGGGAATGCATATGAGAGATGTTGTGAAAGTGAAACTGACAAGATTTGGCAATTACGAGGCAGAGAGTAAGGAGTGGAGGGAGGCACTGAGGTTGCAAACTTGAGTGACTGGGACCATGTCAGTACCCTGAACAGTAATAGAAAAGTTAGGAAGAAGGAAGAGCTTTGGAAGAAAAATGACTTCAATATTGGACATGTTGAGTTTCAGATGTCTATGATTCACCCAATTCAAAGCATGAGATTGAAAATCAGTAGAGAAGGTAGGACTGGGAAGTAAATCTGAGAATCAATGGCATAGAGATGATAGTTCAATCCATAGGGCTTGATGAGTTCGCTAAACAAAATAATACAGTAGGAAAAGAAGGTCCAGGACAGAACCTTGGGAGGACATCCAGCAAAAGGGATGGAGAAAGAATGATCAGATGGGTAGGAAGAGAACCAGAAGCAATGTCAGGAAAATCTAGAGAGAAGACAGTAACAAGAAGAGTGGGATTGACAGTGTCAAAGGCTACAGAGGAGTATGGGTGTGGTACCGTTGAGAGAGGGCTGAACCTGGAATCCCAGGACCTGCTACTTATTATCTACATCATCTTGGAAAGTCACTGTACCTCTCCAGTTCTCAGTTTTCTCATCTTGATGGTAAGGACACTGGAATTTATGATACCTGAGGTCCTTTCCAGTTCTAGATCAATGATCCTCCTATTAAAAGTGCTTCAAAAACATTTAAATGCTCTACTGACATCGGCTGTCATATATTTTGAAAGAAAAATGTAGAAACAGTTTACTTCATTCCCACAACTACCTTAAAAGGTAGGATGTGTCACTCATGATCATCACACATCTGATTTCTTAAGGTTGTCTACATGAAAGGGTGGGATAGAAATGGCAAACCCATCCTTCTTGCTGTGGCATTTCTGTGGTGATTCAAAAATTCACAGATATCAGTCTTACAGTTTTCATTTCCCTCCAATGTCCCTCAAGTATCTTGATGGTGCTGTGTACTTTAGAAACTTCAAAAAGTCATTATTATCGTTGAATTCACAGATAGCTAGCATTTGATAGGAGAAATGGACAGACAACTATTTAACTTAATTTGCCGAGTTCTCCTTGTTGTTGCCCACTTTTTTCCATCGTGTCCAACTCTTCATGACCCAATTTGGGGTTTTCTTGGCAAAGATACTGGAGTGGTTTGCCATTTCCTTCTCCAGCTCATTTTACAGATGAGGAAACTGAGGCAAACAGGGTTAAGTGACTTGCCCAGGGTCATAGAGCCACTAAATATCTGAGGACAGATTCTTTACTCCATGCCTGGCATTCTATCCACTGTGCCACATAGCTGCCCCTAGAGCGTGCCTTGCCTTCTTTATTTCCTTTCCCAGAAGAACAAGGCAGAGATGGTAGTGGTCCTGTAGAAGACTTTGAACAGTATAGGAGGGCAGAAGAGGGAAAGGCCAGTACCTCAGATGACTTCAGCAACATTAAGTAGAGCAAAAAATCACACTTCCAGTAGTCAACATTTAAACACAAGTGAAAAGAAACATTTTAAACTAAGTAAGGGAAGAAGGCAGATGTTAACAACCCCGACTCTTTCCTCCAAGCTCCTGCATGTTGAATGTTTTATTTTGTGGTTTGGGACTTTGAGTTAGGTTTTGTAGTCAGAAGTTTAAAGTGATTGGAGCATTTGAAGTGGGAAGATTTGAGAAGAGTTAAAGGGCAATTGCTACTTTATAGTGGAAGAGAAAGCAGTAGATGACTCAAGACTTTTCTCCCTCTTTTTGTCAAAATTCAAACTATTCAGTATTTCCCTCAGAGATAGCAACTCTTAAACGGATGGGGATCAAAAAATGCCCTTGTTCTGTAGGATTGTTTGGCAAAGAACTATTTCAACAAAGCACCTTGATCTGCCCATCTACTATTATGAACATTGACAGGGGCAATCCTATATCGACTTGGATTTTCCTATATGAATAGTATAATGCAAATAGGGTTGCTAAGTCACAACATTTTCCTCATTTACATAATTTGTTAACTTTTTTCCATGCAAACACAAAAAATAAATTACGTAAACAAGTGAAATGTTATGGCTTAGCAACCCTATTAGTATTCTACCATCTATACAGGAAAACCCAAGTGGATAAAAGATATCTATTATCCAGACTCTGATATACAAATATATATGATATGTATACATACACACACACACATACATATATATATACATATATATGTGTGTGTGTGTGTGTGTATATATGTATATATATATATATATATATATATATATATATATGTACATACATATATACACACACACTATAGAACTCATCCAGAACAGAATATTAATGGATAATGAGCTAGGCCCATAAGTGGATGGCAGGAATGCAGTCTAGACTGTCTGGGAAGAACAAGAAGTTTCTTTTCATGGCCCTAACATTCCCTCCAAAACAAAAGCCAAACTTTTAAATAACAGTATTCTTCTGGTAATATCGTGTAGCCAGTGAGTCAAAGAATAGTACAGTTTCTTAATAGTTTAGTTGAGGGGCACCTAGACTATAATGGAAAGGAACACAATGGACATAAGCAGGTTACAACACATCAAAACAAGAAATTATGTAGAAGAAAGAATATAAAGGATGTTTCCAGGGAGCAGTGGCAAAAACAATGAATTTGGCAGAGGGTTCAGATTACCAGTTACTAATCTTAATGCAGCCTTGTCATTTACTACTTGTGTGATATCAGGAAAGTCATTTAACTTCTTTTGGCCTCAGTTTACCTATCGGATACTAAAAAGGTTAGACTAGATGGCCTCTAAGGGACCTTTTAGGTCTAAATCTATGATCCCATAATGCTATGAACAAAGGAGATGGACTAGTTCCACTGCTCCATTAACATTAAGAGATTTGGGGAACCTCCAGGATTGGGTAGAATACAAATTGTGAACTTATGGGAAAATATAGAATAATGTCACAGGATAGGGAGACATAGATAAGTTGTCATCTAGGAATGCCCATATCAGTGACATCACAGATCCACTTGAGTATGAGAGCATTAAAACTAATTATTTTAATAATAAATTATTCTTATTTACATATTAAATAACTTACAAGGTTTGTTTAGCTCACGGCATTGTTCAATCATTCCACTCCTCTAATCAAAACCTTTCAAAGACACCTTTCATGCTTTGGTAATCTGAGAGATTCTTGATTTCATCAATGTAGCCATTACCTTCGCCAATGAAGATCAAAAATCTCATCGTAGCATCTCATTCTCTGCTACTCTTTTCTACCTCTTTCAATTAATCCTCCCACAAAAATCCACCTCTAATCTGCTGGAGGCTTTGGAGAGCAAATGTAAAAAATACTGAACTTCAAGCCAACACATGAATTTGAATCTCAACTCTGCTACTTAATACCTGTGTGACTTTGGGAAAGTCACCCTCTCCAGGCTTCAGTTTCCTTCTCTGAAAAATGAGAGGATTTGACTGGATGATATCTAAGGTCCCTTCTAGCTCAAGATTTATGAACTTATGGTCTCTGATTCTGATTACATGACCACCCCCCTCCTTTCCAAGGCATATATGTCCTTGTAAATGACCTTTGAGCTCTTTTACCTCTTATTCCCAAAATATATTTTCCCAGCATAGTTTTTGAGGGTGTCCCTTTTGCCTGCCATCATATTAAAGTCACTAAATATAAAGATATGTATCAGTCACTAAGAATATTTACTGTACTATATATATATATAATATGCATATATATATATGCATATATGCATATATATATATATATATATATATATATATATATATATATGAAGATAGAGATATACAAAATCAGAGTATAAAGATTGAGGTTGAGGGTTCTCATCAAGTGCTTCCTAATCATGCGATATCATGGTGAGACTATTAGTATAACAGGCAGATGATACTTGGGTTTGAATCCCTCCTCTGACGTATTGGTTGACCAGGGGCAAGTTAGGTAAAACCTTCAAAGCTCAGCTTACTCATTGGTAAAATGGGAATCATAATGCCTGGAGTACCTACCTCACATGAGATAATGCCTGTAAAATGCTTTGTGAACCTTAGAGCTGTTCACAAATCTTGGCTGTTACTATTCATAGACTGTCTCTGCTTCATCCTTTACAAAAGATACCAGTTTATAACTTACGGTCATTTTTGTGGTGATCTAGTTGTTTATATTCATCATCAGTCCTCTAGAACTAGATGACATGTCTATGAAATAATGCTTATTTTTGCCTTTAGGTATATCATGAAGATCAAAACTTCTCTGAAAACCTACAAACAATCCATTCTCCCATTCAGCTATAACTTCTTGGGGTTTTGTTTGTTTGTTTGTTTTGTTTTATAGTGAGAACATAAATATGCATGTAGTTCATTTCTTTAAGCACCACCTCAAGTAATCATAGAATCTTCCTGTTGGAATGAACTTCAGAGACCCATCCCTGTATGGGGATTTTCTCTACATCTTCAACAAGTGTTCATCCACAGCCTTTATTTGAAGGCTTCTAGCTCCCAAGGCAGCCCATTCTACTTTTGAATGGTTCTCATTTTTAGGCAGTTATTTTTCCCTCCTATCTCAAATCTAAAGCATCCTGTCATCTACTTCCACCCAAAGCTGCTAGCTTCAGACACTTACTAGGTGTATGATCCTAGGCAAGTCACTTAACCCTGATTGGAGAGAATGAGGGAGGGGTGGGGGAAAAAGAGAAAGAGAGAGAGAGAGAGAGAGAGAGAGAGAGAGAGAGAGAGAGAGAGAGAGAGAGAGAGAGAGAGAGAGAGAGAAAGAGGTATCTTGCTACAATGGAAAGTGCACTCATCTTAGAAGCTGAACCTGAGTTCAAATCCCAGCTCAGTCAATTGGTAACTTAGGCCTCCATAAATAGAGAGGATTGAATTAAATTATCTCTAAGGTCCCTTCTAGCTCTAAATTTATGAATCTGTGATAAATCTAACCCCTCATCACACGACAGCCCTTCAGATACTTGAAAACAGCTATCATATGTCCCTGGGGCAACTAGGTGGTGCAGTGGATAGAGTGCCCAGCCTGGAGTCAGAAAGACTCTTCTTCCTGAGTTCAAATCTGGTCTCAGATACTTCTTAGCTGTGTGACCCTGGGCAAGTCACTTCACCCTGTTTGCCTCAGTTTCTTCATTTGTAAAATGAGCTGGGGAAGGAAATGGCAAACCACTTTAGTATCTTTGCCAGGAAAACCTCAAGTGGGTCCCATAGAGTCAGACACGACAAAAACAGCTGAACAATAACAACAATGCTATGTCTCTTAGATCTTTAATTCTCCAGGCAATACATTCTGTATTTCTTCAACCGAACTCCATATGTTCTCAAGGCCCCTCAATGTCTTGGTTGCCTTTCTCACCTTTATTCATCTATTATGTTCAGATAACATATCCCTTTGAACCTGCCCTGTCTTTCCCCATTCCCACAAAAACATAAATTGTGTTGGAATTGTCCTCTTCCTTCAAAGACCAGTTTAGGTGTTACCCACTCCATGAAGTTCTCCTTGATACCCATTTTCTTTTTCCACTTCCTCCCTAAACTAAAAGTAATCTCTTCCTCCTCAGAACTTTTATATCATTTTATTTGTATCACTCCCAGGCACTTATTTGTATGAGTTAAATGTGAATGTATCTTATCTCTGCCCCTCACCACTGGAAAATAAACTCCAGGAAGACAAGAAGCTATACTAATCATCTTTCTATATTTCATAGCACCTACCACATATATGATGTGCATATAAAAAAAAAGCATTCAAGAGAAGTGTGCTGAATTGAATTAAGGGCTTGTGTTCAAATCATGGACAATCTTACATTGTAGAGGAAAAATGACACATGCAGAGTGCTAGTAAGTACCAGAACTCAGATCTTCCCAGCTACAGGTTCAATATAATATCTCATACACCACTTTACCTTTCTACTACTGTAACTGCATTACTTTTCTGAGCACAAATACTCACCCATTCATGATTTCTTTAGTGCCATGGACAAAAGCAGCCCAGAGTACTAAGACTTGGCTGGGTTAGAATCTACCGGGGTGGAGCACTCACATCAATGACTTTACAGATCCTGACATGACTAAAGGTTATTGATAGGTTTCAATAATTCATACTTGTTTCTTTCCTCCTCACCCCCCTGAAAGCTTTAAGCATATTTGCATTGCATCTGAATACCCTGAGGTACAGGTTCAAATGAATAGTCAATTGTACCATTGTAGAGTACTGGCAATCAACAAGTTACTGAAAGAACAGGAAGAATGGAGAAGTTAGTAACAGCAGCCAGAAAAGGCTGGAAATCAGAGGAGGACAATAATAGTGAAAATGGCAGTCCTACGGGAGAGAGAAATAGTGGTGGAGAGATGAGGGATTTAGAGTGATCTGACAGGGAGATATAGGAAAGGGAGGATTAAAAGGAGCAAATAGGAGAGAAGCTGGAAGGGTATTGTACAAAGGTTCTAATTCAATTAAAATGTTATAAGTAAGACCATATTTTAAGGAGTCCTCACTCTTATTTTACCTTCAAATATGGCAGGAGAAAAAGGGAAAGTTATAATAGGAGAGATGCAGCTACGCAGCAAGGCAAAGAGGCTAGACCATATGTCATATCAAAAATAAGTCACTTAAGACTTGCACAAAATAATGAAGAGTGAAATGAGGAGAACCAAGGGAACATTGTACACAAGAACTGCAATATTGTTCTAGGAACAGCTTTGAACAACTAAGTCATTTTGAGTATTATAAATATTCAAATCAGCTACAAAGGACCTATGAAGGAAGATGTTATCCACATAGAAGAAATATATATATACATATATATGTATGTATATATACATGTATACACACACACACACATACACATACATACATATGTATACATATTTGTGTCTAAATAATAGCCTTTTCTGTGGTGGGGTGAGGAGAGAGAAAAAAAGTACACAGCAAAGAACAAAAGAAAACTTAGAAGGAAACGCAGAAAAGCAAGGTAGTTTTAAAAATGACATGTAGTATTTATTACATAGTTTTTCAAAAAAAGTAGAGTATGAAATGGAAATTCATGGTTTTATACTGAATCCTCTTTTTATGTTGTGCTATGTATATGTTCTCTCTTTTTTTGTCTTTTTGTAGTTAAGTTCAAAATAAATAAAAATTAAAAAAAGAAATGTCACTCAAATTGACCAAACTGATGAAAAGTGGCCCTTGCCGTTAAGTACCATTAGTACAGCCTCATAAATATAGCCATTTCATAGTTTTGGCCTTGTTCCTTCTGCTCATTGTTGGTCATTAGAATTCAGACTACTTTGAGTGTGTTCCGTCAACTTACAAAATGAAACAGCTGAATGAGATCATCCTTGAGGTTCCTCAAGCTCTTGAGATCTTGGTAATTCTGTGAAGACATAATATCAATGGATGTGTAAGTTCTAGCCCACAATATTAGATGCATTGAGAGCTATTGACAAAAGCAATTCAAATAAAGAAAAAAAAAAAACAGAGGCCTGGGATCAGAGTACCCAAATTCTGAAACCAGTATTTACTTTTGGTTTGAACTCCATCCTCACCTTTCTCTGGTCCTCAGTCTCTCCATTGTTAAAATGAACAAAATCATTGTCCAATCTACCATTTATACATCCAGGTGTACTCTTTTAAAAGTATCAGTCTCATTACCAAACACTCACTTGTGCTCTCAGGTTTTTTTCTTTTCCCTTTTTGAGACGCTTTTAGAGAAAAAGCTCCAGCCTCTGGGCAAACTGAATTGGATTAGTAGTTAGACTCCTACGATATCAAGGGCTGCATTTTTACAAAACCACATAATCAGTTTAAATGATTTTGTTTTTAGTGGTTTGATTAATTCTTTGATTGGTTTTCTGACTGAATTGACACAGCTGGCCAATAGTTTGGTGTCTAGTAGACTCTAGGCTTAAGTTGAAAGAGGCAAAGAGATAGTGAAACCACTGGAAATTTCAGTAAGTTGAACTGGTGCAGCCTGGTAATATTTGAAACCTATTACTCTTTTTTGAAAAAGTCCATTTTAATAAGGTTAACTGAAAATAATATTGTGAAGTATTAGAACCCTTATTTTATATCCAGTGGATCCTAAATAATCTCTGTAAATACTTGGCTAAAGTTACTATTTCAATCTATCAGCTTTCATTTGATACCAAGGATTTCATTTATATCAAGGTCTCAACCAAGCGATTATAAAACTCTATGTTTCTTCATATAGATTCACTGCATGTTTTGAATATTCTGAATATTTCTTTTTCATTTAAATGAACTGGTTTTAATATGCCATGTCATTTTCATCACTTGGGTCACTTTTATATATGCTATTCAGAATTAGACAGCAAACAAACTACAGCATTGAAAATAAATGAGTCAGGAATTTGTTTCTGATCAGAGCTTTAAGTTTTCATTTTAACTAGACAAAAAAGATATGAAGGGTTTCCAAAATGGGGCCATTGAAAGAGGTTGTTTTTTCTTCCTACTATATGACAACCATTAAGAAAAAATTATAGCATGCACATATACATACGTAAATATATACATATATATTTGATGATATAAAAGATTAATATGGGTTAAGCAATTAGGAATCATAGGAATATCTCAGCATTAATATTGTACCTCATAAAGCACATCTCTGATTTTAGAGTCAAATTTTGTTCTGTCTCACAAACCTGGCAAGATCCAATTTTTTATTGTAAGTTACTTACATTTTAAAAGCTCAGTTCTGAAATGAAAGGGTTTGAAAACCTCTATTTAAACAAAAGCTATTAGTCTCACTTTACCTGAATCTTAATAAAACACTGATATTCTTGAGTCACATGTTTTAGGTCATTGTCTCAAAAGTCTCTATTTTGGTCTCAGTGATCGCAAGGAATTGACAAATTCTAAGTTTGAAAAAAAAAATGTGAAGAAAACCCTTCCAGTTCATAAAATAAGAAGACAGGATTTAAGATTAATGACATACAATATTCCTCATTTTAATAAAGCAAAAATTAACTTTTTTCTCTGCTCACTTTTAACATGATGGCAATGAATATTATCTACCACCTCTTTGTGTTTATTATTTGTGCAGTAATTAATTATTCTTTTTGTATCTTGAAAATGTATCTTGAGATTCTCAGGTTAAAAGTACTAGTGTGATATGGCATAGATTACTTTTCATCCTCAATCATTATTTTCATTGGCAAGATTTCTGGATGATAAAATTTTAATGTAAATATGAGTTTAAGAAGACTTAAATTCCAATAGCATCTAAAGATAGTATTTTTCTTAAATACTAAACAGAAGCTACATGGTAGACTAAATGTGTCTGGTTTTTAATAATGTTTGAGTAGTGAGAAATTCATTAACCAATATTTTAGTCACTGAGCTAATATGGAAGATATTCGCTATTTATTCTCATCTAAGCACTTTCATTTTATTTCTTATTTTCTCAGGAGGTAGAAGGTATTTAGAAAAGACTTAATTTTTTTTTTTTGAACTATCAAAGACATTCTCTCTTCTGGGACCTCCTTCACTTTCTCACTCACTGTATGTTAACATACTTCACAGACAGTAGTGAAATGAACCCAAAATGCCAACTTAAGATTTGCATTATAAATAGAGACACAAAAGGATATATTTTTGAAACTTTTGGTTGATCTGGCATATCAAAGATGTCTTTCTAAGCTACTTCAGTCACTTCATTGAAGTGAACTGAAAGCATTAACTTAAAAGTAGCAAGGAAAACGGCATGCAAAAAATTATTTCAGTAGAACTCTTCAGTACGCTATGTGAATATCCTCTCCCCCTCTGAAATGCTTCCTCCCCCCCCCTTTCTAAGTCTCATGTCTACTCCATCAGTATTGGGCAAGGTGAAAATCTGAAGTTCATCAAATTCATTTCTAAATCTAGTTCTGGGAGTCTCTCTTTAGCCAGTCATTCCACTAAAATCAATGTCCCCATTGGAGTCCAGTCTGTTTTCCTTATCTTGGTCAAATTTCCAAACAAAGTTTCAAGGAGAATTGTTTGTCAGTAATGGGGCTGACCTATAAGTAAAGTGACTTTGCTAATCTTGCTCTTAGCCCTGTATCCTCAGCTCTTACAGTACATTAGGAAAATGTATGGCCTTCTTCTGACTCCCAAAGCCATGCCTTGCAACCTCCTGAAAAAAAATATCCCCACTTCATATTTACTCAAATTGCCAATGTCAGGCAAGTTGATTGAAAACTGCAGAAATTAGTTATATCCACCCCAAGAGTCAAACAGGAACAGGGATCTGGCACATCTGATAAGTACTTCAAACTTGAACTTGTTCAATTACTCATTGTAGATGTGTGTTTCTCAAACTGTAGGTTGGGCCCTGCAAAGGAAGTATCAGGGAGTTTGAACATAAAGACTTGAACTTTAAAACTCACTTTTTTCCCCCATTTCATTTGAGAGGTGCAGGGGTGGGGGTGGGGGGGTGCAATAGGTATTAAGTGACTTGCCCAGGGTCACACGGCTAGTAAGTGTCAGAGGTGGGATTTGAACTCAAGTCCTCTTGACTCCAGGGTTGGTGTTCTATCTACTATACCACCTAGCTTACCCTTACAAAAGTTACTCTTTTTTTTTTTTAGAAGTTACTCTTAAACAGCCATTATGCAATGGAGAAGGTTGACTCTGGGTTAGGTTCTTCAGTACATAACCTTTCCTTATCTTTTAAGATTTGCTGTGATGGTACATCTACAACTGTCCTTTGATGGTGGCAGTGCTCATAAGGAAAACCATAGGCTTTCTGTTTCTTTAGGGGACTTTTGAGAGTAGTGAGGCATGTGGAATTTGGGATTGTCCACTTGACCCAGTGTCTCAAAGTTTTACCCTCATACTACTAGGATGGTTTTGGACAAGTTACTCCACTTTTCTGTTAATTCACCGACAAAAAGGAGGCAATAATAATTTCACTAACTACCTTACAAGCTAGTTATAAGGATCAGATAAGATCATGGAAGTAAGGCATTTGTGACCTTAATGTGTCATTAAAATATCAGCTAACATGATGAAGGTTGTGGGGGAGCGGATATTTAGACCATGATTACATATTTAGCATTGGAAAAGACCTCAGAGATGATCTAGTTCAATGTCTTCCTTTTACAGATGAAGAAACTGAGGCCCAACAAGGCCGAGTGGCTTGCCCAGTTTAAGTGGTGGAGCCTGGACTTGAATCCAGGCCCACTGACTCCAAATCTGGAATGCTTTTTACACCCTCTCTACCAGCACTGGAATATTGAATCTGGAATCAGAGGACCTGGGTTCAAAACCTAGCCTTGCCGCATATTACCTACACGTGACTTTGGAAAAGTCATTTAAATTCTTTGAGTCTCCATTTCTCCAACTATGAAATGAAGAGATTAGACTAGATGACCTTTTCAAGTCCCCTTGAGCCTATGATCTATGCTCCTCCAAAAAACATGAAACACTATCACATGTATGGAGGACAGAAGATCAATCCTTTGTCGACTAATTAAAATAAATACATGGCATCATTCAATGTCATCTGTACAATAGATCTGCACTCAGCAGAGTTCTTTTCATAACAATATTTAATGCCACAAATGAGCATTTTTGTTTTCATTGTATTTTTTTGTGAGTTGATATTATTTGGGTTTTTTTGTAGGCAATTGGGGTTAAGTGACTTGCCCAAGGTCACACAGCTAGCAAGTGTCAAGTGTTTTGTCTGAGGTCAGATTTGAACTCAGGTCCTCCTGACTTCAGGGCCGGTGCTCTCTCCACTGTGCCACCTAGCTGCCCCTTTGTGAGTCGATATGAGCAACTATTAAGGAATACATCTTGGCTTACGGTAGAATGACCATAGATGGCCAAGAAGGACGTCACTACTCCTACACAACATTGCAAAATTGTGCACTGTTCTTTACATCTAATAGAAAAACTCATACTATGTAATAACATGTAATTGTTTTCCAGTTTGTTTTTAATTTATTATTTCCTTAAATATTCAGAGTGAGGAGCATAGATCTTTAAGTAAAAGAGATTTTGTCAGTTCTTTCTTCCATGTATGTTACCCTTGATAGCTACATCCAATTTTTCCTCATGGTCACCCCACCCCATCCACTGCCTCATAAAAAAAAAGAACATTAAGTTGACAAAAACTTGATAAAATAAAATTAACATTAAATTGTGGATAATGCTGATGAAGGGAGATGCTAGTGCTGACATTTAGCAATGTGGAGCTTATTAGGACAGAGGTACATCTGTTTCAAATTAAGTCAAGGAACAGAGTGTGTGATCGTTTCAACTTCAGAAATGGAATTCATTTTTCTTAGGTGGTTCAAGATGCATAGATAAGATGTTAAATGTAGGTGGGTAAAGACATTGTCCCCCCAGCTGCCATAATGTCTAATTTGTCATTTCACTTAAGCCTGTAAGTTCCTGGTGCAATGGTCCCCGCCCCCCTTTCTCCCACTCTGGCTCTTTGTTAGATAACCATGTGTCACTAACCCAGTAACACACCTTACTAAATGCACGCACTAAAAGAGATTTGACTGGGAATTCAAAATGCATTTATTAGTTGTCTATCATAATTTGCCAGCCTCACCCAAGTGCATATTCTGAAAATCATAGCAATCAGTATGCTCTTGTTGCTGCATGAAGCTTCAAATTATGTCTAGCAATGACTCACTCAAGAGGAAAAATTTAGCAATATTCTATTATTGCTACATGCCACTCTTCCTTTGTTAGAAATACTTCAGTATCTTGCCTTTTGTAACACCACCTTATTTCTACTTCCTCTATAGCTGGGAGTCAGGGTCCTAGTCTACTTACCTCTGTCATATTGCACTGAAGCATCTTGCTAATGTCTCCACTAATTCTTCCTGAAAACACTTCCTTCCATTGATAGTCCTCAAGGGAAGCCTTCCCCACAGTAATAAGTAGAAAACAAAAAAACAAAAGCAAGGGAGGCCAAAGCCATTATATGTGAATAACCCTATTCTAGCCCCAACCCCAGATGGTATTTGTATGAATCGTTCATCTCACTGGGATTGTAAACCATATTGTATTATGTCAGGCTCCCTGTTGGTGCTCAACAAATTATTATTATGAGGAATAATGGTAATAGTATGTCCGCACCATCATTAAGATCTATTTAGCAAATGGTTTGTTCCACTTTGGAAATGAAAAAGGATAAAAGCCTGGGACACCTGTGATAGGAAAGGGCATGAAGCAAGACACTTTTCTGCCTTGTAGATGAAGAGAAGAGGCAGGAATTTGGGTGCCTTCATTTTTATGCCATTGAACTAAAAGTAGTTTAAATAGCTTCAATGTTGGGGCTTTTTAGAAAAATGTCTTCATGAACACACAAGAAAGAAATTGTTAAAACTGAAAATCTGTGAAATAAGAGTAACAAAAAAGTCTAGATTTTTCTCCCCTTTGAGAAAAGAAATGACCAGGCCTCCTAATTCATTCCAATTTAAAGGTTTCACTGGGATTGCCTCTCAAAATTGAATTTATATCAAAAGACTTTTCCGCTGGTTACAAGAAATTCTGGGCATGCCCACAGGAACCAGAAAGCACTCTTCTAT
This sequence comes from Phascolarctos cinereus, assembly GCF_003287225.1. Taxonomy (NCBI): domain Eukaryota; kingdom Metazoa; phylum Chordata; class Mammalia; order Diprotodontia; family Phascolarctidae; genus Phascolarctos; species Phascolarctos cinereus. Next base: position 166,940,876 of record NW_027556098.1, on the reverse strand, counting down.
GAAATCTAACATACTTTACCATGATGCAAGAAAAAGAAATCATGGTGTATAACAAGCCTTTACTTCCCTCCTTAATGTAAGGTAACCTGCTACAAGTGGGAAGTATTCATTATGTGACTATTCTTTGTCAAGTGCTTCAGCCTAAGAAATCTAATTGGGTGAGGCTGAATCTGATAATAAACTTTTTGTTGTTTATTTTTAATGTCATCTGAAATAATCCTGAATTTCATTTAATCTCTGCTAAGGCCCTGAAATATCTGAAATTCAAAAAATTTAGGATGGAGCACATTGCAATAACATGGGCTTAGTGGGACTTATAAAAATGACAAATTTCTCTCTGGGGTTCATAAAAAAATGCCATCATTTGAGTTTTCCTGTTGTTCTGAAGCGTGTCTTTCTTCCCCACTAATAAGAAAAGCTTGGTCCATATATGTGACTTGTACATAAGTGCTTCTAATCTATTAACAGAGAAATAGTGATACCGGTTGTTATTGTTGTTCAGTCATTCCTTCATGTCCAACTCTTAGTGACCTCATGCCCTCTAGTCAGGTCCTTCTATCCTCCACTATCCCCTGGAATCTGTCCAAACTCATGCTCATTGCATTTCCATGACTATCTCTCCATCTCATCCTGTGCTGTCCCCTTCTTTTTTTGCCTTTGATCTTTCTTAACATCAGAGGGGTTTTTTTTGTTTGTTTGTTTTCCAATGAGTCCTATCTTCTTATTGTGTGGCCAAAGTATTTAAGCTTCAACTTCAGTATTTGAACTTCCAGTGAATAGTCTGAGTTAATGTCTTTCAGTATTGACTGATTTGATCTCTTCACTGTCCCAGGAGTCCCAAAAGTCTTTTCCAGCAGCATGATTTGTGCATAAATTCTGCAAGGCTCAGTTTTCCTTATAGTTCAACTTTCATGGCCATACTAGAAAAACTGTAACTTTAATTATATGGACTTTTGTCAGAAAAGTGATTCTCTGCTTTTTAGTATGCTGTCCATATTTGCCATACTTTTCCTTCCAAGGAGCCAGTGTCTTTTAATTTCATGGCTGTAGTCACTGTCTACAATGATCTTTGAGTCCAAGAAAATAGAATATGACATTGCTTCCATTTCTTCTCCCTCTATTTTGCCAGGAAGTGATGGCACCTGTTACCAAGATAGTAGGTATTTTTTATATTCAGCTTCAAGCCAGCTTTTACAATCTCTCTTTCATCCTCATCAGGAAACTTCTTAATTCTTCTTTACTTTCTGCCATCAGAGTGGTATTATCCGAATATCTGAGATTTTTTTATATTTCTCCCAGCAACCCTAATTCCAGCTTGTGACTCATATAGCCTGGTATTTTGCATGACATATTCTGCATGTGAATTAAATAAACAAGGTGACAGTATACAGTCTTGTCATACTCCTTTTCCAATTTTAAGCCAATCAGTTGTTGCATGTTGCTTCTTGTCCCACAAAAAGGTTCCTCAGGAGACAGGTAAGATGGTCTGGTACTCCCACCTCTTTGAGGACTTGCCACACTTTGCTATGATCCATACAGTCAAAAACTTTAAAGTGGTCAATAAAGTAGAAATAAATGATTTTTCTGGAACGTCCTTGCTTTCTCCAGAGAATGTGGCAATTTGGTCTCCAATTCCTCTGCCTCTTCACAAACCAGACTGTTTTTCTGGTAGTTCTCAGTTTATACATTGTTGAAGCCTGGCTTGCAGAATAGTAAGCATAACCTTGCTAGCACAGGAAAGGATTATAATTGTTCAGTAATTTGAGCATTCTTTTACAGATACCAGTCAGGTAGTAATTTATGCCCCAGATCAACTCCCCAAATGCTGAAAGAATTTAGCTATAGGAACTATGTTTAAATTTACAAAATCCTGTCAAAATTAAATGTCACCAAAAATGATTTTTTTTTTATTAGTCAGTCAAACTGTGCCCTTGTTTGACAATTTTTTGTGTGTATTTACAAAAACTTCATACCATGTGCTCAAGGTATTCAGTAAACTGGCAACTCCCCATCTAAAAACTTTAATACAATAATGAAATCACTAAATTTTGAAATTATAAGGAACCTCAAATATAATTCAACCCAACCCAAATTTGGACAAGAATCCCTTCTCCAACACCCTTGACAAATGCTCGTCCAATCTCAGTTTAACAAGTTCCAACGATACTGAACTTAATATTTCCCCAAACTTCCTATTCTACTTTTTAACATTTCTATTTGTTTTTGTTTTTGTTTTTGTTTTAGGAAGCTTTCCCTTCTAACATGTCAAAATCTGCCTCTTAGGAGCTTCTTTTTTTTACCCAGATTCTAGATCGCACTGCGGAGACCAATCAGAAGAATTCTTCTTGATAATCCTTCAAATGCTTGAAGAAAGCTCTTCTATTCCACCTAAGAAATCTACCATGACTCTTCTCCAGAATTAGCATCCCCTATTCCTTAAACCTTATAATACATGGTGTTAAGTGCCTTTAGTATTTTGTTCATGCTCCCCAATACGCTGTTGCTTATTTCCTACCTGATATGTGGCACCATAAAATTCTGAACCATAAGATCATGAGATTCTATATTTTAGAGCTGGAAGGGATTTTGGAGGTCATTGAATATAATTCTTTCATTTACAGCCAAACAAGGGCACAGTTTAATTGACTAACAAAACAATGTTTCATTACAGCTAAGAAATTGAGTTGCAGAGACGTTGCATGACCTGCACAGGACACATAGCTAGCAAATATTTGAGGCAGTATTCAAACAAGTTTTCCTGACTTCAAGCCCAGTGTTCTATCCACTGTGCCACCCAACTAACTGCTCCTAACTAAACACAGTATGTTACATTCACTCCTGAAATTTATAACGAATTCGGAACAAATATGTTTGATATGACCAAAGCAGAATTCAACGGAACTATCACCTCTCTCTTCCTGGCACTATTTCTTTAAGCCCTAAATAACATTCTTCCTACCCCTACCCTTCCCATATTCATTTTCCTTCTACTTACCAGTTCTCCCTCACTGCCTATAAACAGTACAGACCTCATTCACCCTCCAAAAACCTTCCCTTGATTCTTCCAATCCCTGAAACTATCATTCCATATCTATCCTCCCATTCACAAACTCCTTGAAAGAACTTTTCCTAGCTGCTTCCCTTCTTTCCCACCTACTCACTTCTCAGCCCCTCATGATTTGTCTACTGGTTCCATCATTCTACTAAAACTTCTCTCTCCAAGGTTATCAACAAACTGTTAAAATGTGATGATGTTTTTTTTCTTGTCTTCATCCTCCTCAACCTCTCAAGCAACTGTTGACATTCTTGAGCACCATTATCACCCTCCTACCTCACCCCTATATTCTCTCTCGTCTTTCAGCTTCTAGTGACACTGCTCTTCCTTATTCTCCTTTTACTTTTCTGACATCTCATTTGTTCAAATGTTACCCACTCTAATTGTGGATATCCTTCGAGGTTCTCTTATGAGCCTTCTCTTCTTTCTTTAGTTCTTTCCCTTGGTGACCTTGTCTGCTCCTATGAATTTAATTATCTTCTCTATGCAGATGTCTTCAAAATCTAAATCACTAGCTCTAATCTCTATTTTGAATTCTAGATCCACATTGCTAACTTCTTGCTAGACAAATCTCTCAAGCTATCCTACAGATCTCTCAAGATAAACACAACCAAAGCATAACTGATTCTCTTCTTATTTAAGCTGCATAGAATTAAAAAAAAAACTTTTAAAATAGAACCTGGCAGAAGAAATAAAAAAGACATGTGGGAACAGGAAGAGGTATGTAACAACCCCATCATCCTGTATACCATTGAAACTGTAGCAGGATGGTTTCAGTGGGCCTACATAGGTGAGTTTATATCCTTTATTTTAATGCAACTTAAAAAGCAGTTATCTTTATTCATTTGACCACTAGTCAATAGAACATTAATTTTTTTTAATAACAAGATACTGTCTTGTCCCAAGACTGTTTTTATCAGAACTTTTGTGAACAAATGAGAACAATTTTTCAATAATAATTACCTTTATCTAAGCTTAACCCATTGTCTATGTCATAAAGATGCATACATATCATATATAACAATAAAGGGAGTCATTACCTACAACCTCCCCAATATAAGATTGATACATAAAAATTTAAGAAAAATATTTTTAATAGATGTCACCCTACCATATATTCACACTCTTCAAGCCACAAGGGCCAAAGAGTTCATAATTACCAAACTACATGAAATAAAAAAGAGTTATAAACTACAGAGAATTTGAGAGAGACATTCAAGTCAAGGATACTGTATAAGGAGAATATTCTCCCAGTCTACGAGCCTACTAGTACTTACAAACAATAAAATATTAGAGGAAGACATCAAAACACAGGATATTATATCTAAGGTCAGTATTATCCCAGTCTTCCAGCCTAGTAATAGTAACCTTGCCCAAAAAATGGAAATGTGGTTATTCTGGTAGTATTTGTTCTTGCTGGATACATGCTTGGCTTCTTCACCACTCCCCTAAATGTTCACAAACCATTCTTTGAATAATATATTATTCTGCCAAGAAAGAAAGTCAAGCTCACAGTTTTATGTCTGAAAAAGCTATGTTCCTCCTTTTTCTGCAAATTGGGCCAAGACCAGTATTACTTGTTTCTTCACTTTTTTTTTCAAAATTACTGATGGCAAATTACAACCATATATATAATGTCTTTTAATACTCTACAATATGCTTTGTCCAAGCCTTGGATATAATTTTACATAGACTCCCTGAAGGAAGGTAGTTAGTGGACTTGGGTTTGAAACATAGCTCTGAGTGACTTTGGATAATTCATTGCACTTTTTGGAGCCTCAGTCTCCTAATCTATAAAATGAAGTGGTTGTACTAGATTATCTCTAAGCTCCTTCTTAGCTGTGAGCCTGTGGTTATTTCAGTTATGTTTATGTTCTACTCTTCATTATTAATTTGTGTTCTCGATTTCCCATGCTGAAGATAATTTTCCTTTGGAAAGAAAATAGGAATTGAATAGTTGTGCCTTCTGTTATCTGCCCTACCCAGGCCAAGTCCTATCTTTTGATCCTCATCTTGTCCCAAATACAGCTTTGTTTTCCTTAGCACTCATCACAAGTCTCAATATGTCCTATATTTTCACATCCATGATATTATTCTTAAAAGATATGCCCTCACTTATATGCCCCACTATCATTTCATACACATCTTTAAAATATAAATTAGCCAATGAGTCCAAAGTACATCCATATCAGTTTATTTGGGTATTTTTCCCTTCTCTTCCTCATTGAAGTGGAATGGCACTGGAGAGAGGTTTGAACTAGCCCACTGCCCCATAATTTTCATGGAAATTAATGATAACAGCAGTGGGAAAAAAAAGCTCCCTAGAACAGTGGTGTCAAACTCAAATATAAATAGTTCCCTGTAGCCACATAGTGACTTAGAAAATCACAAATTAATATTATCTATGCTGTGTTATATTTTTATTTATTTCATTAAACATTTCTTATATACATTTTAATCTCATTTGTGCCACACTCCCAGAATTTAATCCCTCTGTCCTCGCTGATGGGGTGTATGGAAGCTTAAAGAATGGGCCAGGTGATACATAGCCAGGCTTAAAATTTATATGTGTCACTGAGTGTGACATATTTCATTTATACTTGTTCCTTATCTTTTCAAATGTCTCTTAGCAATGGGCTTTTATATTTTAAAAGCTGGAACTTCCTCCTTATGAGACTGCCTTAGATCTCATTGTGAATCTCTGATTTGGGCTCTCTTTTTGTCTCTGACTCTGACTTGTTCCTCTGACTTGTTCTGCTAATGAACTGATCCATGCCTGATAACACCAAAGAGTCCCAGGCATCTGAATGTCATTTGCTCTCAAACTTTACTAGCATCCTTCCCTCCCTGTTCTTCCCTTCTCATTTCCTGGGATGGGAGATTATTTGAGCTCTACTATCTATCAATTAATCAATAACAATTTATTAAGTACCCACTATGTAACAGAAACCGTATTAGGCATTGAGGATACAAAGACATGAATGAAAAGGCCCCTGACCTCAGAGGGAAGCATTCTACATTCAGACAACGTATATTCAAAATTTATACAAAATAAACACAAGTGAAAAGTTGGCGAGTGTGAAGGAGTCACCAGCAGCTGGAGACATCAGGAAAGGTTTCTGGTAGGAAGTTGTATGTGAGATGAGCCCTGGAGAAAATGAGGGCTTCTGAGAAGGATAGGATACAAAGGCATGGGGACAGAGTTGGAATGTAATGGGTGAGGAATTACAGAAAGGCCGTGAATCCTGTCCAGCTACACTCTTTGCTCAACCACAGCCTAGACCCTGCCAAGCAGCCAAGCCATATGGGGCACTATATCTCTATAATCTTAGGACACAAAAGCCTACCTATGCCTTCTCTGAAAGCTACCCTTTGAAACCTGCTTTCCCAAACCTAAGACATATACCAGATTTGTATGCAGCTTTTCTTACTTGTCAAACAAGAACTCTAATTTCTGACAGACAAGGGCAATTTCATTGTGAGGTTCCTCTCCTTTCTACATCAGCAAAGCTATTAGTCAAAACTAGACATTCTAATTCTTGATTCTCAATCCAGAAATTGCTCAGAATCAGGAATTTTCTTTTCAAGAAACTTTCTAGCTTAGATTCTACATCCCCATCAAGATCTGCTTAGATACTTAACAAGTATTTGCTGAATTGGATTGAAGTAAAAAAAAAAAGAATTGGATTGAAGTAGCTCCTTGAGCCTCAATGTATCAGCCTTGTGTCACATCCTCTTGCTAGATAATCAAGGATGGTATTTAAATAAACCAGAAGTTAATAAATATCTCAAGAAAAATCCTACTTTAATTCTTCATCATAGCAGAAAGGTGACCCTAAGTACCTGAAAGTTATAGCTGCAGAGGGCAAGGTTGAGCTGGTCCCACCAAGTGAGAATTGTTTCAAGAATGGGTCTAGCTAAGGACCATGTATCTGTAAACTGAGGGAAAGCCTATAAAAGTACAGATAGACCAATAACCATATTGAATTTTTTCAGTCTCAGTAATTCATGAAGACCACCTACTGAGTCACAAAAGGGCTTTGTTCTCCATCAAAGGAGGGAGTATCCACATTGACAAAACTCAAAAAGCCCTCAAAATATAATCCTGATTGGCCAGCTAATGTGTTACCTACCCCACTAGGTAACGTAATTATTAAATGTATGCTGATCAAAAAGGCCTCTAAGAAATGTAAGCAATGGTGAGAATTTCAGACCAGTCAGTGAGATATTTTTGGTCAAGTGGGTCTGTTGACTCAAATAACTCCATGTAGGCAGCTGTCTACTTGCCTACAAGTAGGCTCTCAAGTATTCCTTTATCCCTCCCTAAAAATCCCCTCCCTCCATATTCTTCACCAAGCATCTCCTTCAAGCTCATCTTACTTTGAAAGACTTCACCTGGCTCCAATCTTTCCACTCATTCCATCTGTAGATCTAGAAAGCTATAATTAAGCTTTTACTGGCTTATAAATGTCTGCGTAGGCATTCTGAAGTCGCTGTTAAGTGTGGGACCATATATGCTATTCCTCTTACTATCTGAGTTCCAAGCATAGGACTTCATAAATATTAAGTGCTCTTTCACGTTCTTACTTAACTAACTTTAATTATAGAGCCTTCATAAAAGAATCACATGACTATAATATCACAGATCACGGATCTAGAACTGGAAGGGATTTCAGAGGGCATCAAGTCTAACATCCTTCTTTTACATGTCAGGAAACTAAGTTGCCGAAGGTCCCACAGGAACTTGATTTGAACCCAAGTCCTCTGACTCCTTCTGCAAGAAACCTTAATTAGTATCTTTGCTCTGAGATTACCTCCTCCCCCCACCCAGTTTACCCTGTATATAACTGGTTTGTACAGAGTTGTTTACTTGTTGCCTCTCCCATTAGCAATTCTTTGTAACCCTTGTGGTTAGCAGGGTAATTGACCCTCAGCAGGTACTTAAATGCTTATCGACTGATTGACTCCAGACACAGTGTTTTGTCTTCTGTTCTACTAATGCCTTCCCAGAAGATCAAGTCATCACTTTCTCTGAAGATATCCTTTTAATTTCAGTAGTAGGTTAGGAGTAAGGTCATTTTCATCCCTTCCTAAATTAAAAAAGAAAATAAATCACAGGAGTTATAATAATAGCTGACATGTATATGATACCTTACCTTAAAGTTTACAATGCACCTTACATATATCTTACTTGATTAAAAAAAAAGCAACTACAAAATAAGTAGGAAACTGATGCTCATGGTAGCTAAGTAGCACCTTCATGGTCATGAGCTATTAAATGCCAGAGGTAGACTTTGAACCTCTACCAAAAATTTCTTCTGACTCAAAACTTTAGTGTTCCTTCTCTTATACCACGTGGCTTCTGGGTAAAGTGCCCAGCAACAATTTTTTTAAAAAGTAGAAATTAGAATCCAATCCTTGCTTGGTCCAGTGTTTGTTTTCTTGTTGTTGCTGTTTTTGGGGGGTAGGGGCTAGGCAATGGGGTTAAGTGGGTTAAGCCCAGGGTCACAAAGCTAGTGAGTATCATGTGTCTGAGGCCGCATTTGAACTCAGGTCCTCCTGACTCCAGGACAGGTGCTCTATCCACTGCACCACCTAGCTGCCCAGTCCAGTGTTTTCTTAAGGAGATCATGTGAAATAAAAATCTTTCAAGAGTATTCTCCAGATAACAGAAGAAAAAACAACAACAAAAACTATCTTACAGGAGATTGTCTCTTTAATTCTTTGTAGTACTTAACCGTACTTTTACTCAGAAAAGGTAGTCGTTGAGCAAACATCAAACTGAGATACCCTGGCAACATTTTTTTTCAACCTTGACCTTAAGAACTCTGAAAAGCCTACAGACCTCCATAATCATGAGAACTACACCCTGGTACCACCCCTTCCTCATTTTTCAACTTCACTTTTTACTCTGCTGCATTGGGACATCATGGGCATCAATTTTTACAGCAGACATTGTCTTTCTCCATAGTTACCATATATTCTCTTACTGTTTTTTTTTTAAGTCCCAAGTCAATGACCCAACAGAAGCTGCAAAAGGCTTAGGGGTAGTCACTCTAACTCATGCTGTAGGGAAAGGCCAGCTCTGTCCATCACATGCCCTTGAATAATTTTATTCTCTTCATTTCTTTAGCTCAAGTCCCAAGAGCCAACTGAACTACAGATCTCGGAACTCAGTACAGCCAGTAGTTTTCTTCCCTCATCAAATAATTCACCAAAGCATTTTAATCGCCTGATTGGAATTCCATTGCCTTTCTCTTTTCCAATCTTATCCTTTGCTAAGGTGATAATGAACAGTGAAGTGGCCACAAGGTAAATAGCAAGAGAATGAAGATTCAGAAGCTAGACAATCCACAAGCTGGATATACATAAATAATTGAGAATTGACTACATTTTTCCCTTTTCTAAGCAATCTTCCATATTAGATAGGCACCGATACATATAACTTCTATATACACATATTATACAGGCACATATATATGTATATATGCACTTACACACATATAGTTTGTGTGTATGGAGCCTACAGTATTCAACTATTCATTTTTACTCATTTTTACTTCTTGAATTTATTTAAATATTGTGTAAAAATACTATTGTCCATTTTAAGTCATCTTTTCTTTCCATTTGACAATGAACAGATACAAAAATGAATAAAATTAACATTCTTGATTAGTTTTCTAGCATAAGTCATTTCTATACTGGGGTAAGGTGGCAAAGTAACCCTCATAACTGGTAAAAAAAAAATTTCAATTTCCTCTGAAATACCCATAATTTTTGGCCCCATTCTAATCTCTTGACATCACATTTCTCTTACTAAGTCTTATCCAAGGAACCCGATGGAATCACCAAGAATCAAGGCTTTACTTTTCCATAAGAGTGGTGAACCATGCCTTCCTTTGGCCCAGGCAAATAGTTGTAGAAGAACAGGCCTCAGTTTGAACCTAATTTTGGGTGTGTGTGAGTGGTTCATGACTATACTGGTTAGTCCATGAGTCACCCCAGAACATGATTGGAGCCAACATAAACCAAGTCTGCTGGCCTCACCCTCAATCCGTACCACAAGCTTATTCACAATATGATGTGATGGCCTGGCACCAGTAACCCCAAAACTATCAGTGAGTCAGAAGTCATTATATGCTGCACACCAAGCCATCCATATTGCTAGTCATTAAGATCACAAATGAACCAAATGTACTTGCTGCTAGCTGTATTTCTCCTACCTAATCCACCTTTTCTACTCAATTTCTGCTACATGGCCCTGGGAGTTCACTTGGTTGCTTAGTTAACAGGACCTCCCATAGTCATGACTGATGGCTAATCTGGTAATGAAATTATGTCATGGAATAACGATGATACCTTATTTTAAGCTTATTCCATACCACTCTTCTTCCCGTACTACTTAAGCATCATTTGGATTAAGCAAAGTAGGGTATAGAGGGCTAAAGGAAATGGGTAAGGATGTAGTGCCAAGTGTACTAAATGATGGCACTAAGCTAGAAAAAAAAAAGGAGGGGACGGAAATGGAAGGGGAGCTGGACCTGTTATTTCAATAGCATAAAAAATTCCTTGTGTGTAAACTCCCTCCACCAATGGAGAAGGGCAATTCATCTGTAATTTATAGTATCACAGTTGCCTGGGGAACTAAGAGATTAATTGACTTCACCTTGGTCACACAGCCAGTAGGTGTCAAGAGGGTGAATTTGAACCCGGGCCTTCCTGACCAAACAGTCAAATATCTATTTGGTATATCATGCTCTCTCTAGAGAAAGGTTCATGTTCTATTGTTCTCAGAGAAGTTGGTAAATAAAGTCGTACCTTTGGGATTCCCTTACCTACAAAAGGTTACTTCTACTATTTTTATAGAAACAGTGCATTCCTATAACACAATAGATGATCTTACTTCCCTATTCTAATGGATGGAGGTATCATAATATCAAACAGGGGTCACTTATTCTACATTGGATTACATAGCAGCTACATGCATGTTGTCTCGCCCGTTAAAATGTGTGTTCCTTAAGTGTAGGGACTGTTTTTGCCTTCCTTTATAACTTAATAAATGCTTATTGACTGTCTGAATGATTCGATCAGAATTGAAAGAATCATTTCTGGTTCTTTTCTGGTAGGGATCTTAATGCTATCTTCAAGGATCTTGAAATTATAATCTTTAGTAAGTGATCTTTTCATGTAATTTTATCTTAGCACTATATCTAGGTATCTTCTTTTTAACTTCTAGGTCTATGAGCTTATTTATCTCTCTGCTAAAGTTCAAAATTTAATTTCTAACACAGGTTACTTACTGTAATAAACTGTACAAGCTTTAAAATGACAAGTTGAAAGATACAATTTTTTAGAGTTATGAATTAATAGCTATATATGTCAAAGACTTTGAAAGTGCCAACTTTTTCATATTTATAGATATATTATTGAAATGATAAAAAATGAACTGTGGAAAGAGGAAAGAATGGAGAACTACATATAATGAATCAAACATACTTAACAAGACATGTACAGATACTTTAGTGTGCATCTCTTTTATTACATTACATTAATCAAATGCTGCTAAAGACATCCATCTGAGCAAAGTGTCACAATGATATTCTATAAAAACATTCTTTTGAAAAAGAATCTTTGCTGACAGCCATATCAACCATATTGTCTTAGGTGATTGTCAGGACCACATTACTCAGAAATTAAGAGAATTTATGTCAGGTACCTTGTGAGGCTTCCCTGAAGACAGTTTTTAAAAGAAAATAATTTAATTGGAAAAAGTGTATGGAGTCTGATAAAGGCAAATAAAAACATAAGAAGGTGATTTAACAAAGAAAAGGCATGATCTAAGGCCTACTTTTTAAAGTTTTCATGAATTATGACAGGACATTCTGATTCTTTATTCAAACAAACTACCCTGCCATAACACAGACCTAATGACAGTACAAAGCTATGATAAGAGAGCCTTTAATTCCCATGCTAATAGAGTATCAATAAATTGGAGTGCTTCCTTATGTGTAATATTACATAATGTGTGTTTAGATTTATCTTCCGAAACTCTATTATAGTTCTACTTCATGGAAATGGCTTCTTCCTTTACTTAATATTCTCTTCGGTATTGAGATGTGAATTCACATAAGAGGAGACAGATGAGGGAGATGAGTAATAGCTCAGAATCAGTACCTAATGAGTATAAGCAAATCATAGTATATTCTTAAGCTCCTTCTGTTATAGTCAGATATTTTAGAGCTATGATAATATTACTGTATGAGAAAAACAACAACTTTTCATGGCCTTAAATGGCCCTGGATTTGTTATAATTCAACTGATCAATCCAAATAATGTTAAGCAATCCTTCAAATGGAAGGTCAGGTTTGAATTTTCTAATTCTGAAAGCATTCAGAAACCATATGGATACTAGATCTTGATCTCATTTTTCCTAGATTCTAACTTCGATAAAAGGAAGTCAAACTTCAAATCACTTTGGGGTTGTCTACCATCTTAATGAAGGATACAGGGGATGAACATAAGCCTAAGAGCCCTAAGTCACTAATAGCTGGGAGCTGAATGGAAAACGGATTTTTCACATCAAATATGTGGAGGGCCAGGCAAAACAGGTAGTGAGGAGGAGGTGACAAGGCAGTAGAGCCAGAATGAGCTGGTTAGGCAATGACAAGTATATCTATGTCTTACTGTTCTCTCCCTCATTCTCTCTGTAGTATCAAGAGTAAACAAAAAGGGAGCATGAAAAAGGGGTCCAGGCCAACAACACATTTGCACCCACTTGGACAAAATTTCACCATCATGAGCCCAAGAAAATTCACAAATGTGAAAGCAAACAGCTTTGGATTTTGACAAAATAGCCCTAACCCTCTCAAGGGCCAGCAACTATATAGAAGAAATTCCTACTTGTGGACATGAAGATTCTGTGCCTGGGTTGAGGCCCTCTCTGAAATTTGGCCTTAATGCTACATCAAAGCACATGTGAAAGTTCTTTTTCTTCTAGTCCTTGGCACATTTGGAATTACTAGTGTTCCCACTCACAGCTGTCACTCCCATATAAACTTAATAAATTCTATCTGTGCATGACTTACTTCTGCTAACGTCCATCCACTAGAGATACACATATCTTACTCATACATAAAAGGACAATAGCCTGGTAAAGCCGCAAAACAACAGCACTCTCGTTATTATCCTGTAGGACATGGCATGAGCCATGCCCACAGATCAGAGCAACTGCTGTGTAGTACCTAAGGTCTCCCATCTGACTTTCCAGCTGGAAATATGGGTTTACTTTATTCCAATTATTTTTAATCAGAATTTTTTAAAGGAAAGTTCCTTTAAAGTTTTTGCATTTGAAAGGGTATAGGTATTAGTTTACCTTGTAAGTCAGTGTCAAACTGGAAAGACCCTTAAACAAATGTGAAATGTTTAAAATTGGTCATCATTTGTTAATCTCTCTCTGTTTATGTCTCTGTCTCTATCTCTCTGTCTCTTTGTCTCTCTGTCTCTCTCTGTCTCTGTCTCTCTCTCTCTCTCTCATTTTCTCTCCCATCTACCTATAGGGAAATAGTTGTGGAAGTGGGAATGCAGCATCTATAGGTAACAGTCCTAAAGATTCCACCACCGTCTCTTCCAAACTGGGTCTGCCTACAATCAACGCATAAAAGTTGGGAGACAGGGCTCCATTGCTGACATTTGATAGGTGGCCTACCTTCCTTCTGGTACAACTAGTTGTCCTTGAAGATGGAAAGAAGGCTGGATGTAGCATCTTCTAAGGAGTGCAGAGCAGCTGTTGGGGACTAGTGTTCCGGGCGGGGGGGAGGGGGCACCACTTTCCCCATATGGCTGCATTTGGATTCCCTTTAGTTGTGTGTATGTGTGTGTTTTCCTGGGGAAATCTTGTTCATCCAGCTACGCTGCTAAGCTGCCTGAGGTCATGGACACAGAAAACACCAAATGGTTTGTTTGTGAAGAATCTGTGCCACAAGGTCAGCAGCAGCAGTGTCCTTGACTTTATCATCTCAGTCATTCACTTTTCCCTCAGGTGTGCGTAAGTCAGGGGTCAGGGGTCTTTTACAGTCATAGGTCACAGGACCTTGACAATAGAAGTATTACCATTTAAAAACTGGAAAAGGTTTACTGAAATCATCTTACTTGTTCAAACATACTATAGATTTTAGTCCATCTAAACTATTCAGTGAGATATTTCCCTCCATAGTCGTGTTCTATATTACTCTGCTTCACGTGCAAGGTTAGTATGAGCTGTTAGGTTAAAGGGGCATGTACCAATAGAACTCTTGACCAATTATTTTCCAAGACTCAGTCAACAAGTCCCAGGGAAGGGTTCCTATGATTAAGGAGAATGATCATCTCTAAAAGTAAATTACAGTAGCCTCCATGGGGCTTGAAGTTCATCTTCACAACAAAAAGTGCTTCTACTACACAGAAACTTCTCTGCAGCACCACAAGGACATTCTGTTAACTTTTGCACCAGATTCCAAACAGACTCTTTAAAAGATCTAATATGTTAATGGTGAAAAATAAAAAGGCCAGAATAGACATTTTTTAGGAATATAAACCTATCCTTTGCTTTTCTTCTTTTTCCTCTTTTACCTAACACTAAGCAGCAAGGTCTAGATTAAACTACCTAAGGGATCCACTAACTAAATTATCTAGCAATCATTTTACTTCAACCCAATTTTCACTTGCAAGACTCCCTATGATTTCATTGAATAACTCAGAGGTGATGCAATAAGTAAATCAGTGGAACTTGGATTAGGGTGATTGAAGGAGTCTTTTCAAGCTAAAACAGTTAACACTCTATCACCCCTAATGTCTGGGGTAGAGGGTGGATCTGGCAGTGTTGGTCTACTTCTAAAACCACATAAAATTCCCAGTATGTGCCTGGTATGCCTCTGAGAGGAGCAGGCAGGTAAAGTAATTTGCCAAACGATCCTGAATTTCCTTAGCGAAAGAGGAGATGGTGCAAAGGAACGCTCTAGGAGACATAGCAACAAATAGAAGTTGTATGAGAGAAGAGATTCCCCATTTTTGCTCCACTTTTTCTGATTGCCTCCTTGACTTTCCCACTCACTCAGAGTTTTTCAACAGAGAAAACACTCAGAATCAATTGGCAGGTGATTATAAGTCATTACCTGCCTACCACACTAATTACAAGTCATTACCTGAGTGTGGCATGTAGTTTTGTGCAGTTTGTGAAAGACACAGGAAGGGTCTGCTTCCCTGGCAGGATTATTGTTCTTGATGCCGAGGAATGCTAGCATTTACAGCCCAGTGCCTACCAGAGTTATTCAATGTTTACAGTGGCAATCATTCCATACATTTCATACTTGAGGACATGCACATAGGCCCCTTTGGTGGAAAAGGCCAAAGGGAGTCCCATATTTTTTTCTCAGTGGTTTGTCTGTAACTTCACATGCTATATATATACAAGAGTAAAAAAGCAAAACAAGAAGAGATCCCTTTTAGGAGCTGTTTTTAGATATATTGACTATTTTTTTTTTCAAAGCAAAGGCACTTAATGAAATGGCATAGTAGGAAAAGTAGCAGCAAAACTCTTCCCCCTGCATTAAGGGCCCACATCCCCCCAAATACACCCAGCATCAGCAGGGAGAACGGACACACAGATATGATATAAAGAAAGAGGTACGTGTGTAGAGGATATGTGTAGGCAGGGAAACATACTGGGTGGGGATCATGATCCATAAATCAAAATGACCATATTGCAGATGTTCCTAGAAAACAAGATGAATGTAACCATTTCACCTGGAAAGATCATTTTATAACTAATATAATTTTAGATGGCCATTATTACCTATCCATAGAGTTAAGTTCCATTTTATCCTTAATTTCCAGTTGCAGAATGGATATTGTCAATGTCTATAAATTATCCACATCTTTAATAAATGGAAGTCCATCAAAAATGTGTCACTTTTAATCTATAGTGTATGCAAATGGTTACAAAATTGATTAGTTAATATTTTAAAGTTTTATAATTAATTTTTGCTAGGAAATGTCAATTACTCCAGCTTTCATTGTAAGTTTTGAATTTTTTTAAAGTTATTCAGTCACAGCTTTGTGATGCTTAAGATGTTTATCTTAAAAAACATGGGAACTGGCAAGCTCTTAACCTGTATCTCCCAAAATTACCATAATTTTAATACTAATTTTCCCCTTCCATATTTCGGTTATCAAGTACAAGAAATACCAGGTACATTTCATGTTGTCTTTTTGCTTGAACTTTGAGGGCAATTTAAAGGATTTTCCAAAATGACACTTTCCTTTTATTCAGCAGCTTGAACACTAAGTCAGAACACTCTTCCGACTGCAAATATAGCAATTATACCAAGTTATGCTTTGACACTGTTACCACAGGCAAGTGGCCAAAGTGCATTAGCAGTCAAAATATCTAAGCAAGTTAACAAGCTCCCTTTACTCTCTACAACGCAGGAGAAGAAAGGGAATCCAACCCCTGAGAAATGTTAAAAATGAAGGAGAAAGAAAGGCTGCTGGTGTTTGTTAAAGAAAATGGTGTCAGTGACTTGGCCTGATCAAGGTGTAGTCCTTGTGTCTCTGACAGAAGCCCAGGCCTCGATTTGACAGGATGGCTTTTTCTAGTTCACAAGATCTGCTTTATGTTCTCAAACTAATGAATGACTCTAGTTTGCAAGCTCTGGTGTTCAAACTACACCTTGCTTTCATAGTTTGGTCATCTTGGTTTAGGCGTCCCCTACTAACCCCTAAAAAAAAAAAAACCTCCTTTCACTCCCAATTTTTTTCAGCTCCATATTTCAAAATGCCCCCACATGTACCACACAGAAGACATCCAAACTAATTAAGTAAACTCCAAAAGAACTATTAACAAATCATTTTGCTTCAGCCAGAGATATCAGATTTAATTAGGTGATCAGTGTTGATGAGCTACAAAGACAAAAGCCATCTCCTATTTGAAAAGGTTCAGGCCCTACGTAGGCCCATGGTACAAATTATAATTGAGCATTTCTTTTTAAAAAATCAGAGATGAAAAGCGATTCTGTGTTGGAGACAAAGGCTTTCAACTAAGATTTGTTTGGTTTTTTTCACCAGGTGATTTAGGGAGGGAAAGCAGCTATAAAGAAATAGCTATAACCCTCATTGATATCACCATGACAGAGACTATAAAACAGCTCTAACAAGCATAATTTTTGCAAGTGATTAATCAAAATGTATTTAGCCAGTCATTTTCAATGATAATCAACAGACGCGCTTAAAACAATAACCATTTTGTAACAAACACAGTTTTCTTTGGTTTGCCGGGGAGATGCCCTGCTTTCACAGACAAAATCAAATGTCGAAGTTGCAGGTTCATACGGTCTTGAAAAAGAACCAAGATATAGCACTGTGCATTGCTTGATCTTAAGGAAAAAAGAAGGGAGCCTGTAAATTACAGACAGTGCCCCTCAAGACACAGACTAATAAGCTAAGTAGGAAACAAGCCATAAAGTTCAACCTCACTCTTTCACTGGGATAATGTCATCTGATCTGTAAATATTGATAACAAAGTATTTAGATTGGGGAGGGGGGGTTGTTTCTAAATCCAAAGTGGTTACCACAGGCCTCTTTATTCATGCCTTTTTCCCAACACATGGTAGTTGTCAGAGTATTTGTCTTACATAGATATATTGTATTTAGTAGGGTTTTTGGGGGGGTCAGGGAGCTAAGTCGAGGATACATTACTTCTTTTATCAAAGCATTAATTTGATGATAAGCTACCAATGCTTCCTTCAAGACTCAGCTGCAAAGAGGCTTTTCCTCAGTTCCCCTGGCTTCTAGAACCCTCTCCTCTAAAGCTATTTTCTGTCTACTCTAAATGTATCTTGTATGTATCTATTTATGTAGAGGGTGTCTCAAAAGTCATAGCTTTAAGTTTTAAGTCACCAAAGCTTAAAACTGCACTAAGACTTTTAGGACACCCTGTACATCTTAATATGGGACTTGGAGTCAGAAAGACATAAGTTCAAATCCCGATGCAGACACTTACTAGCTGTGTGACCCTGGATAGGCAAGTAACTTAACATCTCTGTGCCTCATTTTCCTCACTTGCAAAATGAAGTTATTAACAGTACCTACCTTACAGGGTTGTTTTGAGAATCAAGTAAGTTAATATACGTAAATGCTTTGCAGATTTTAAGGAGCTCTGTGAATACTAGATACTATGATTATTATTATTATGATAAAGGCTGGTTTTGCCTTTCTTTGTATCCCTAGTCCTGTCTAGATAAATGCTTCTTGATTGTTTTAATATGACTTTTCATGACTTTTAATATGACTTTCATACTTTATGAAGCTGGCCTTTTCATGACTCTGAGAGCACACAGTGGCATTATATATTTTAAATGAACATTTTATTGATTTTTTTTTACATTAACACCACTTCCCAATGATGTCTCCTGCCTCCACCCCTCTGTGGCCAGGTAAACACATTATGGTACATGAATGGAACAGAATATCATTGTGCCATGAGAAATCATGAAAACAAAGAATTCAGAGAAGCAAGGAATGACACGAACTGATGCACTAAAACAGGCAGATTCATGAAAGCAATATACATAATGACAATCATTTTAAAGGAAAGGACAACAGTAATAAAAATAAAACTGAATACTGGATCATTATAATGGCTAAGGTTAGTCCCAGAGAGGAGTTGAGAAACTGTGCTTCCCTTCAATGCAGAGCTGAGGACTGTAGATGCAAAATACTGCATAGACTGCCAGGAATGATCCATGTGTTGGCTAACTGCTTTCTCTCTCTCTTTTCCTAATCTTTGTGATAAGAGATGGCTCAGTGGAAGGTTTAGGAAGACAAATATTCAAAAAAGGAATGTGAGATCAAGGTAAAAGATATCAATAAAAATAAGATTTTTAAAAAACCTCCCTTGTTACAAAGAAGAACAATTAAACAAAATGACACGCTGGCCACGTCTGACAGTTTATGCCTAATTCTGCCATTATAGACTACTACCTCTCCTTTACTACTAAGAGAAGGAAAGATGCTCCACCATCCACTCATTGAAGTCAAGGATGGCCACTGCACTGATCAGAGTTATGAGGCTTTTAATGTTGTTGGGTTTTTTATTTTGTTTTTAATGTTGTGCTGATTACTGCAGAGATGTTTCTTTCAGGTATGTTTACTTCACTCTATTAGTCTGTATAAATCTTTCCAAGTTTTTTTGAATTCTTTTTGAATTCTTTATTACACTATTTTCTCTTGCTCTCAATTTTATTTACACTCAACTAAAAACCTCCAGCAAATAGAAGAGGGAAATATTAGCATTAACTTCCATATATCAAATTCTGGATGAGTATCTTTCAATTATAATTGATATATATTCCCTCAGTAGATGAGATAGCTTGAATAATGTTTTTATATACATGGACACTAACTGGGTTTGCAGGAATTCTTCTTATCCAGCAAATCTGGTTAATATAAAAGAGTGAAACTGCCTTAAAGCAAATCTGGGACAGTTATATGTGTTACTGAAAAGGCCAGTGCAGTATTTCCAGAGTTAAGTATATCTCAAAATGCCTTATTTAGCTTAAACGAACTAATGGCTCAAAAATTTAGAAAGAGGGCTAGTTTATGCTTTGCCATTTAAATGGTATAAGTCAATGTGAAGAGAGCAACTGAGACATTTGTTGAAAGTCGACAAAAATAATTTGGATGGATTTTGAATTTATTTTATCTGACTCCCCGACATTTAATTTGGTGTGAAAAACTGCAACAGTAGAAAACAGATGTTAAGGGGCCAAGTATACAGCTAAGGTCAAAACAAACATAAAACACAGCTTCCATTTCTAAAGGGTGGGGGGGAAGGAACGATTTGTCCTGCAACAGGTTTCATGCTAAACCTGCTTTTTTTTTTTATTGTTCTGCTTGTGATATCTGTAGACTACACAGTGCAAGACTGTCTGCCATAGTGCAATACTTCTCAGCACTAGTAATTTAAGACTTTCTTCTCTGTAATACACTAAACCATCATAACCTGTCTCTTCCCATTTAGTTTAACCTACAACCACCACATACTGATTTGGCTGTGTGTGGCTTTCTCTATTGCCATTTATTACTCTGCTCGACTCCTGAAATTCTGTTTGCAATTTAAGGCCACAAATTAGAAGCGTAAGTCATCTGTTTCCTATAATCCCCCTGTCAGGACTGGAATCACATTTGGAGCTCAGCACCAAGCCTGGTCCTAGGTCTTTACAGGCTTTCTGATTGGCTAACCTGTCTAAAAGCTGCAGTTGGAATAAATAAAATACTCTGATACAGGGCTTTCTGGAAAGAGAAAAAAGATGAAGGAAAAGAAACTAAACATTCAAATATTTTCCCCCTCTTCCTTAATTAGAAAATCAATTGCCACACTAGTGCATTTTTTAGCAGCAAATTATGATGTTGGATGCTATTCCTCTCAGAATAAAATGGTAAGCATCTGAGACACTGTTGGAGAAAAGGTTAATTCTATCCTAATCATTTATTTTTTGTTACATATGGTATGTCTTTTACAAGTTCTGCCATTTTCATTGCAAAACACATTTTTGGTATTGGTGCTGTAATTAGCTATTTTTTTTCCATAACACGGCAGATCCACTGTTGAAATACAATTTTATAGAAGCTAAACCCATTTATTCTACCTGTCCTTTTCCTGTTTTCTTTTTTCTTTAAATAGCTCTGGTATTTGGTACTTGGTAGAAATCTTTTAGGCATTCCGGTGGGTAATGAATTTCACCTTTGCAAAACATTTTCTTTGTTTCAATGACACAAAGATTTGATGTCAACATTTTGGGGTTATGACTATGCTATTACTTCTCTTGTTTCAGTTCATCTGAAAAGTATCCAGCCTTGCTGTAGTTTGAATATTTCAGTTTGTAAATTTAACATTCCATATTTTAAATTTTGTTAATTTTTCTATTAGTAGCATAAGCAGGCAACAGATCATTCTATACACCCAAGAAAGTTATACCAATTCAGAATGGACAGAAATCCAGGGAAGCTACACTTAAAAACACATTCTCAGTTCACAATGAGATTGTAAACTGCCATTGGGCTTTGAAAAATCATTAGCTAACACCAATAAAATCCAACAGATTGACTCATGTTTATTAATATACCTACACCATCTACACCTGGGCCAAAAGGTTGGAACTAAATAGATCGATATTAGCTGAATGCCCCAAACGCAAACTTCAATTTCAAAAGAAAATACAGTTGGAAAAATATCATCTGTTTTAGCCCTCCTGTCTGCCTAAAAAGAAACTTATACAGAAGAGATGAGGGCCATAGATTTGGAACACACACACACACACACACACACACACACACACACACACACACACACCCCAGCCTAATAATGGTAAGTCTCTAAGGTACAGGATTGTTTAAAACACCACTTCTGGAAATGCTTTGTGCTTCTGTAATTCAAATCTGGCTTCTTTTTTTAAAGTCAAATTTTGCAGACTGTTAGTCCACACTGTGGCCTGTGATCTTGGAGTCTTTAGAAGAAACAAAGGAGGAAAAACTAGCCAAGACACCGAGGCTTAAAAAATAATAATAATAACTCCTTAACTACTGTTCATGTGCAATTCAACCTTTTTCTAGAGTTATTTTTAACTATTTTAAAAACTATATTTTCTGTACTACAGATTTATTTAATAAACAAATGCATCTTCTGGGCCCATAATACACAAATGCATGCTACTGTTAATTCATTTACAGAATGCACTGTGATAGCCTCTGAGCAAAAGAGCAATCTTGTTATAATGAATGCATACTATTCTTAATAAGAACACTGTAGAAAAGACCCACACTGCACACAAAAGCACACCCAAACCGTTTGGTTTGTTCCCAGAGCTCGGACACCAGCACCACTATTAAATAGCTGTGTGCTGGAAGAGCAATCCAAGTATTGGCATGCAAATGAGCACACTAAGAGGCCAGATGCTGCTCTTTAGAAAGGAAAAGTGTGCTTAAGCTTGAAATTTAGGGGGGAAACCTGTGAATGTTACCAGAGCAGAGGCGCTTCATGATTGTGCTCCGTTAAGGTCTCCACTCAGCAATGGATGTGCCAAGGGGATCAGCTCAGGAAAGAGGAGTCGAGCAGAACCTTTGCAAATACATAAGCATTCAATCAATCCCTATGTCAGGGACTTCACCAGAGACTGCTGAGTGTTTGGGGCATTATATCCAAGACAGGGCCTCCTGTGTCAGAAGACCCAAGAGGCTTCATAGCATTTCTTTAGCTGAAGGCACGCAGATTTTTATGTTTCTCAGCAAGCTCAACTATCTTTTTAAAAATTTCAGCATTTAAGATAATACATTTGGTTATTAAAAGAAAATCAAGGTTGTTTTATGTTTGTTTGTTTGTTTTCCAGAAGGGTTCATCATACATGTTACTGGTCCTTGTTTGTATACAAGCAAGCCCAAACCTTTCTCTGCTCGTGGAATGTTTAAAAATCCTATAACCCTCATTCAACTACTGCCTGTTTTGATGATGCTATGGACAAAGACACCATCATACAGGAGAATAAAACAGGTCTTCAACAACTTGAAGGGAAAGCTAACCATACTCAGAGGTAACAGCTTTTCTCCCCTGTTAGTCTTCTACCTTTGTCTAATATCCTTCCGTCTGCTCACCCTCACTCCTGTGTGGATGGCATCAGAAATCTACTCAGGGCTCCTTAGAAACAAATGTTTCTAAGGCTGGGGTAGGGGAAGCCCTTGTAGGAAGTATAATACAAGTTGGGGGGGGGGGAACAAAACAAAACGTTAATGGCATAACACAGAAGGGTCCTCATGTCCCTAATATTGGTATATTTATTTGTGAATTCATTTGTAAATATTCATTACATGCTAGTCACTGTTGAGGGTTGAAGAGAGTAAGTCAGTGCCTGGCTTCATGAAGATTACAATCTAGGATAAGTTCTACAATGATATCATTGTGAGGCAGAACTATACCAACATTATCTATAACTACACAGAACTAATCATATTATAGGTGACATTTTACTGGTTATGTCTGTTTTATAGAACATGGTTTGATCCATGGCAGTTTAGGAATCAAATATATCGCTCAACAATCCTCCTTTTCTCCAAGTTTACTGCCAGGTTACCCTATCATGTATGTTATTAGGTATAAGTTTCAAGCTAAACAATTACAGGTTAAAAAAGAAGGGGCAGCTAGGTGGCACAGTGGATACAGCACCAGCCCTAGAGTCAGGAGGACCTGAGTTCAAATATGGCCTCAGACTTAACACTTACTAGCTGTGTGACCCTGGGCAAGTCACTTAAGCCCAGCTACCTTTAAAAAAAAAGTAGCAAATGTAAACAAGAGACAAAAGTGAATAGATACAATCAGCTCTTAATCAGCACATGATGATATTTTCTTATGTATCAAATTTTTAATTCTAGACATTTGTTCTACTAAACACATTTAGAAGTAGGGACTTCAAACTCACTTTAAGTTTGCATTAGTAAAAATTCAACATAATTACAAAGGCAAGTGTCCTACAAAAGTACATGTAAGGATGCATTTCAAATGTAAATATTAATCATATACTGTTAAGAAGTGACCAAAAGATTGTCCTCCATTAGTATGAATAATCAAAAGTCAACCTCAAAATTTCAGAACAGGAAAGGCCCTTAGAGACCTTCCTCATGTTGCAAAAACAAAAAAGAAACCACCCAGAAAATTAAAGGTATGATATGCCTAAGGTCTCATGAATAGCTCTTAAATGAGACTAAACGAATGTCTCTTGACTCCTGGTCCAGGACCATCTCTCATGGGATCATTTCTAGAAGAACTCTTAGGTTTAGTTGTGTTCTAAAATAGGTCTTAGGAGAAAAATAATTTGGGGGCCTAAAAATGGTCAGTTGAAAATGCTTGGAAAAGAGAAGGCATGCTATAGCTGCCTTCCTCTAAATTCTAACCACAGAGCCCTCTTTAAACACAGAACCAGGCTACTTCCAAGTAGATGGAAGAATTAACATATATAAGAGGGAGTTTCCTTTTTCTGTGTTGCCCCAGAAGCCAAAACCAGGATCCATGGGTGGAAGTGCCAATAAGGCAGAGTTTAGTATAAATATAAGAAAGAATTTAATAATTAGAGCTACTGAAAACAAGAAACAGGCTGATTTCGTAATGAGCTTCCTATCCCAGAACATCTATCAGAGTAAATTCCACGAGGTGTGATATTGGTGGTAACCTGTAACAACTCTTCCAAATCCAAGGTTCTATAATCTGTGATTCTATAAAAGAATCTTTTTTTTAATGAAGAAAAGAGAAATGCTTTACAGGAAAACAAATTGTTAAGTGATTTGTCCTGTGGAATATAAGATCCTTGAGGGCTGGGACCATTTTTTCTTCATCACTATATCTCCAGCACCTAAAATAGTACCTTGCACACAGCTGTCACTTAATTAAAGTTCAATTAGTTGAATGGAATTTGTTCTATAGGAACAATATTTAAATGGAATGGCTCTGATCCTCAGAGCGGTTATCTCCACTGAGGCAGAAGCACTAACCTACTTCATCAGCAACTAGCTACTTTGCATTTGCATCCACTGTCCAGAGATGTCCCAGCAGGGTTTGGAGACAATATGGAAATGTATTAAAGTCACTAATGTGATACAACCTTGGATAGGGCCCTGTTGCGTAGGGTATGCCTGTATCTGACTCATTTGTATCAAACAGTTCTCCTTTGTTCCACGAGTTCTGAAGATTTAAAAAATAAAGCCATTTGGAGGGAACAGGGCATAGCAGTAGGTCTGTCTACAGAGAGGCTGCATCCCATCTGTTCCTGTGTTCAGTCTATTTAGATAGCATCAGTACCTATCACCATAGTACCTAGGTCTGACAAACATGCCATTTTATCCCCTTCATTTTACAAACAAAAGGAGACATAGTGTGATGAAATGGCTTGCCCACCATCAAACCGGAAATAAGTAACATAGCTGAGATTAGAATTCATTGGCTCTGAATTTTCAGAGGTATTGTGGTATAATGGAAAATGTACTGGACTTGGAGGGAAAGTGACCCTGAGTTTGAATCCTGATTCTGACTCTTAACTTTGCTGGCTCTGTGACTCAGAAAGTGGCTTAATGTCTCTCTGAGCCTCAGTCTCCCCCTCTATAAAATGGGAAGAATAATAGTTGACTTAGGTCACAGGCTTGTTGTCAGAAAAGTAGCGTGGAAAGACGGCTATTTTAGCAGCTGAGCCCTGCGTCACTCTTTCATGAGTACTGCAGTTCTAATGAGACCTCTCATTTCTTCATAAGAATAGTACATTTTTCCTCTAACTGGGCCTTTGACCGTCGTGAGGCTTTTTGGTAGATGGTGGTTGTCGATGTGGTTCCACAGTCAAATCATTCTTGCCCTTCGCCACTCTAGCATATGCTCACACTGTGTCGCATTAATGGGCTTCCTTTTTTATTAGTACATGCCTGATTTAGGGAATCAGAGTATTTCCCCTTATTCTGATTCACGGTTGAATGTTAGCTTATGGCAAGAGAAAGGAAATGTCCTTGGGCTTTTCCACTAACATACTGTTTTATTTTGTCCAACAAATTTACCCTCTCTATGTACCAGGCTCTTTAGAACCAAATCAGAAGACAATAGTTACAGTATAAGGTGTAAGGGGAATAGTCTGAGCTCCTCATGTGAAAGGGTTCTAGAGAAATAGGAAAATAGGATTATTACTGTTATTGTTGTTTATTATGAATGCAGCTGCAGAATTTGGAGGATTTAAGAGCTCTCAGTGGATTTCACTGTGGCCTCCAGAATCTGAGATTTAATTTTAAAAGAATTAAATTTCTAGTCCTCTTTTCAGAGGT
The DNA here is from genome assembly GCF_003287225.1 of Phascolarctos cinereus. NCBI lineage: Eukaryota > Metazoa > Chordata > Mammalia > Diprotodontia > Phascolarctidae > Phascolarctos > Phascolarctos cinereus. The sequence continues at coordinate 166,914,946 of NW_027556098.1, read as the reverse complement.
GACTATAAGGATGCAAACTGACATGCTGCTGTCTTCTGAGGTTGCATCCAGACTAAGACAATACCTCAGACTGAATAGGGGTGGGACCATCCCCCATTCATCTTAATGGAGTGTTAAACTTGAAGCCTAATTAGGTCCACTTAAATGCCAACATTATTATACTCTTCTCTGCTTATCTTCATACCAGAAACAATCAGCTAATGCACTCATTTAATCTGGGCACATGTAATGATCACATCCAGACACACTGTCATTGTGATATGCTGTTGGATAGAAATAAAACTGCAAGTTTCAAACATGAACTTTGATTGTTTTTAATTATCTTCCCAACTAGGCTGCTTTCCATTACCTAGAAGTTTTAAGACTAAAATGGTTCTACTGTATATGCCACAAAAAAAGGAAGGGGAGAGGGGAGCCTCAGATAACAAGGCTCTGATATCAAACTGTTTCCCACAGCAGCAAACAAATGGATGGTAAGTTTTAAAGGAACATTTCAAGTCATAGCTCTCCAAGACAGTGCAAACATTTACAGAAGGTACAATCTATCCTGTGTGCTCAGGGTCCCAACACTAACCTTCCCATTCCTGGACCTTGGTGCATCAAGCCCAAATTTATGTATATATACATGTGTGTGCCTACACACACTCAAACTAATTCATCCCAAAAAATGGAGGGAATTGGATCTAGAGAAAGATGATGTTGTAGGTGAAACACTGGTTTAGGGAGTCAAGAAGACCTGGATTCAAATCCTGCTTTAGATAATTATTAACTGGCCAGGTCACTTAACTCCTCTGGGCTCCAGCTTCGTCAACTATAAGAGAATTGGATTCAGTGATTTCTGGGGTCCCTTCCTACTCTACATCTATGATCCTACAAAGAAAACAACATATCTGCAAACATTTGAAAGCAGCCCTGGACCTGCACCAATAAGTGTCTTCTGGACAGTTTTACCTGGACATCCATCAGCATCTCAAACTCAATATGTCAAAAAAAGAAAATACTCTTCCCTTCTCAAATGGCCCCTCCTTTTCTGACTCTTTCCTTTTCCTCACTTTTGGTTTGGAAGTTAAGTCAATTCTACCTCATTCGGACCCTTCACTCCCCTCCCAGAGCCATTGTGTACTACCCTTGTTAAGGTCCTGGTGATCTGTTGCCAAGATTATTATAATAGTTTCCAAAATTGTCCTCTGGCTTCCAGTCTCTTCCATTCTTCAATTTATTCTCCTCACAATTGCTAAAATAATCTTCCTAAGACCCATGCCAACAGTAGTTCCTTCTAGAACAGAATAAAACTCCTAAGGCCATCCATAATCTAGCTCTAACCTACCTGTCCAGAAATTTCCTATTACCCTCTTTCACATTTTCTGCATTCCAGACAACTTAGCCTATTAATCGTCTCCTGGACAAGGCATTCCATCTCCAACATCCTCATTTTCCTCCATAGTCACTCTTTTCAGCAAAAAAAAAAATACACATATATGTGTATATATGTCTAGATATACACATATACATATATGTCTGTGTGTGTGTGTGTGTGTGTGTGTGTATGCAAACATAGGGCAGCTAGATGGCTCAATGGATACAGTTCTGGGCATGAAGTCAGGAAGACCTGATTTCAAATCTGGCCTTAGACACTTACTAGCTGTGTGACCCTGGGCAAGTCACCTAACCCTGTTTGCCTCATCTATAAAATGAGTTTCCTCATCTATAAAATGGGAAAGAAATGGCAAACCACTGCAGTATTTTTGCCAAAAACAAAACAAACAAGGGGTCATGAACAACAACAGCTTTAATTCAGTGTTCGACTCAGGTGCTTAATTCCTGTGCAAAGCCTCCCCTAGTTCTCCCAGCTGTTAGTTCTATTTCCTCATATTGCTTTGGATTTGTTTTTCTGTCCTTACGTAATATCTCATCAACAGAAAGATTACAGGATCCTAGGTAGAGATTTGAATTAGACCTCAGAAACCAACTAGTAAAACCCCCGAATTTATAAATGAAAAAACTAAGACCCAGGGATATTGAGTGATTTGCTCAAGGTTACTCAGGGAATGTGTGTCAGAGGTGAAAACCGAACACAGATCCTCTGACTCCCAAGCAAGTGCTCTTTCAATTGGACTAGGTTGCAGGAGGACTTTTGTTTTTGTATTTGCACCCATGGGACCTAGTATAAAATCTTACACATAGTTGATACTTAACAAATGTTTATTGAATTTAGTATAGTCATGCCCAGGCACACTCTCTGCATCCACCCAGGCTTCTGTTGTCACCTTGACAGACAAGAGTCCAGAACTTCAGGGAAGATTCACTTGAATTGCAGCATTTCAGATTTCTGCTGCTGAAATCAGCTAGGTGGCATCCCTGTATGAATAAAGCCTCCAACACCTTTTCTCAGCACCATTCATTCACAGGAGAGTAAAGAAACACAAAGCATATCACTTTGGAAGGACTACTGGCATAACTCAGATCCACCTCATTTCCCATTCTCTTCTGTGTTCTGGCTCACCAAGGCAGACAGATCCTATCCCAGTAGCCACAGACAAAGTTGAAGCCATGCATTGTTCTTCCCCAACCAAAAACAACAAAAGCATTTTCAGCATTGCAATCAGTCACAAAAATCTGCCATATATTTAAAAACAACCCATCTCAATAACTGAGACAAAGATCAAAGATATAGGGAAAATCTGGTAACAAATCTACCTTGTAAAACCATCAAACAGTTGAACTATTATAATCAGCATTGGGATAAATGTCCATTAACCAAATATAATGATCAGACATGGATCAGGGAATCATTTAGTATATTCAAGGCCTGCAACAATTTTAACATACTTTATATAAAAGTTAGTTCAGGCTAATACAAATATAAAATTACCTCGGACAATATCTTCGCAGTATAAACAAAACTATGACTACGTTAGAAGGCACTAGTAATATGATTCATACATTTACATTTTGGTTTAAAGGTTTGGAAAGCAGAGAACTCAGTTATACTTAAGAAGGAATTTGTTTATTTTGTTATTCTACTCTATCTTGTTTATTCTGTTAGTAGCTGAAGACAGAACAAATGGCCCTAATTCGTTCTTCAAATTTAGGTAGGTATTCCTACTGACTAATTTATTTACACATTTACACACTCAACTATAGGGGCAGTGGAGTTTGCTGTAATGTTTATGAAGAGATAAGTGTTGAGCTGAGTTACAAAAAAGAGAATAAGGAAGTAGTGTGGCAGAAGCTGAAGAAAGCATTTATAGGAAGGAACGACACTTTCCTCCATGAAGTCTTCCTTGACCTCTATCCTCACCCCCAAGTAAAAGAGCCTTCTCAAATTTCATATAACTTTTTCTTGGCTCTCTTTTGCTGTCATCATATTTTATCCTGGCTCACACTTCTTTGTGTACATGTAATATCCCCTACCACCATCAGGGACTACTCCATTTTTCAATTTTTTTTTCTTAGCACCTAGAAAGGTGCCTTGTATAATAAATGTTGATTGGATGCAATGGAATGACAGATGTAGTAAGACAGGATATTTGACAGAAAGAGCAAATCATATGTAAGGTTTTCTTGGCTAGAGCAGATGGTCTGAGTTGGGTTAGAACATGAGACCAGAGAAAATAAAAGAGACAATGATGGAAAACCTTAAAGGATATTAATTTTGAACTTATATTTGACACCAAGGGAAATAGGAATAACTAAGCTTCTGACCAAAAAGGTGATATGATGGAAATGATTCTTTATCCTAAAAGCTCTGGAAACCCTATATAAAACTGAGCAAGTGTGTAGGCCCATCAGCTCATAAGTCAGCCATTTGAGTTCTTCTCTTGTCCTACAGAGTTTTCCTCAAGTCCCCAGAAAAGTCTGCTTATCTGCTTAAGAGAAGAAAGAAAGAAAGAAAGAAAGAAAGAAAGAAAGAAAGAAAGAAAGAAGAAAGAAAGAAAGAAAGAAAGAAAGAAAGAAAAGGAAGGAAGGAAGGAAGGAAGGAAGGAAGGAAGGAAGGAAGGAAGGAAAAGTAAGAAAGAAAGAAAGAAGGAAGGTAGAATGGAAGGAAGAAGGGAAGGAAGAATAGAAGGAAGGAAGAAAAAGAAAGAAAGAAAAAAATGGAAGGAAGAATGAAAGGAAAAAAGAAAAAGAAAGGAATATGAAGGAAAGAATGAAGGAAGGAGGAAAGAAAGAAAGAATGGAAGGAAGGAAGAAAAAGAAAGGAAGGAGAAAAAGAATGAAACAAAAAAAGAAAGAAAAATGGAAGAAAGAACAAAAAGAAGGAAGAAAAAGAAAGAAAGAAAGGAAGGCAAAAAAAGAAAAAAATGGAAGGAAGAACGATGTATACTACTTATGTCACATTGGGCAAGTCACTTAACCTCCCAGAATTCGGTTTCCTCATCAGTAAAATGTCAGGATTCAACAAAGTGTCTTCTGAGGTTCCTTCCAGGTCTAGATCTCTGACCATATGAGTGTGGAGAAGCTCAAGGCCAGAAAGATGCTCAGGAGGTAAAAAAATCCTTCAGTTATGATGGACTATCAAACAGATAAATATAGAAAGTGACCCTTAGTCCTACACTACCACATTAATACTGATGACATGGCAGAAAATGAGGCAGAAGGGGCTAAGAATAAGAAAAAAAAGCCACTCTATAATATTTTCACAATTAGTATTCAATCTAAGGTCATTGACCAATAACTAAAAAGTGAATATTTTATTAAAGGAATGGAATAGCACTAATATACTTGATATAAATAAATTAAAAGACATAAAACGTTATACTTTAAAAAGCAGAATGGTGACAATTTCCAGAAATAAGCAAGTTTATACCTAAGCCCAGATCTCCCTCATCACCAAAAAAAAAAGCAAGAAATGTGCCAATTAAAGCAAAAAGAAAATAAAGCCAGAGACACTTAAGAGGAATAAGAATACAATCCCCACAAGAAAATAGTCATAGAAACATTAGCAGAGGGTCTGAATAAATAAATAAATAAGCAAAGAAAAGGTCCTAGTAGAATAAAGGAACACTATGACGTGAAAGAACGCCAGGAGAAACCACCAGAAGAGACTAATTTGTATTAACTACAACTAAGACACTAAAAAGGAGAATGTAGTGGCCAAAAGAATCCCTAATAAAATTGGAATGCTTAACAAAGGAAGTAAATAAGAAGATGAATAAAATTAGAGCTCCAAATGAAAAATTCAAAAGGAAAATTGATGTATTAAAAATAAATTAAAATAAATTAAAAATAATAATAAATTAAATAAATAAAAAATAAAAAATTGATGAAAATACAAATTTACAGACACCCTGACAAAGGGAATGGAAAGGACAGAACTCAAAATGCAATAAAACAAGAATTATTAGATCTAAATCAAGAGAAAGCAAAACAGAAATACTGTTTAAAGCTTCTATTGTCAATCTCCTGAGAAGATGAAGCTCAAAGAGACAATATAAGAATAGTTGGCCTCCACAAAAGTAGGATTAAATCTATATTTAGCACACCAAAAAATATGGTTGTCAAGCTCCAGAGTTTCCATGTCACAGGACACATTAAAAGTAACCGGAAAGAAGGAGTTCACATACCAAAGACCCCCCATCTGAATTGTCCAAGGCAATTCAAGGATAACAAAAAATAAGAGAAAAAGATAAGAGCTTGATGTGACAAAAACGAAAGAAAACCAGTTTGAAATAAAGAATAACGTATAGCTAAGTCCTGATGAGCACAAATAATGTAGGCCGGTGAACTGGCCTCATAACTTGAATGTACACTGCATATATCCATTGGGTTAGAACCAGTGACCATATTTTACATAATTATGACTTTGAACAGCAAACATTTGAATATATACAACCACTTCATCAGATTCAGTTGCACTAATTGAGACTTAGCTGCATCCTCAAAAGTTGTACATAATCACACAAACGAGAAAAGGTATATCTTATGACAAAACCAGAGCACAGTAGAATCTTAAAAATGTCAACACAGCATACCCCTCCCCCAAAAAACTTAAGAAAGGCAAAGAATTTTGTATGCCTAGAAAGGGGCTGGTGATGAACCAGTGTTTACATATTGAAAAGAAATAAATCAACAAGAATATAAGCCCTTAATATGTTCCAAACAATAGAAATACAAAGAAATAGCACAAAGAACTCTTATTTTCAAGGTGCTTACATACTAATAAGGGAGAAAACATTTATAAATCGGAACATACACAATTAATACAGATTGGATGGAAGATAACCATGAAAAGAATGGCACTCACTAGCAGATAAGGGAACAAGGAAAGGCATGCTGGAAGACATGGCACTTGACATGAATCTTAAAGGAAGCCAGGGGTTCTAAGAGGCAAAAGTTGGAAGGGAGAGCATCCCAGGTATGGGAAACAGTCATAGTAAAGGCATAGAGATGGGAGATGAAGGGTCATGTTCAAGGAATAATCTCAAGTAGGTCCATATGGCTGTATCATAGAACATATGAAAAGGAGTAGAATGTAAGAAAATTGGAAAGGTAGAATGAGGCCAACTTGTGAAGAGCTTTAAATACCAAACAAAGGACTTTATGTTTTCTAAGTATCATTGAGTTCATAAAGAAAGAAAAGTTCTGGACTTTGAAGAAGCTAAAGACAAACAATATAACAATTTAATATAAAAAGCAAATTTAATTATAACCATTAATATTTATTACTTAATTGAATGAGTAATTCATTCAATTGGACAATTCACTATATACAAAAAATCCAAGGAAAAAATCAAGACCCAAATATTCAAATAGATCTGTTATCTCATCAATGTTGATGTTCCCTCTAACAATACATATAACAGACTATCCATACTGCCTGTTCAATGGAACTCATATCTTTCCATAAGTTCAACACAGTGAGTCTACCCAACAGACTCAAGAACTTCCATTCATTCCCTTTCCTGATAACGTGAGGATATCAGTATGCCAGTGGAGTACACAAGATTTTCAAGAATTCAACAAGAATTTTTAAAGCACTTACTATATTCTAGACACTATGCTAAAGTTGTCTACCTGTCATCATCCCCCTTCACCATGTGGCCAGCCTGTCTTCTCCTCCTAGTAAACATTTCTCTGATGTCATCCTTCTGTAGCAACTCCATATCCTCTTTATGCCCCTTTGCCCATTTAGGGCTTGGTCAGCTAGCATTTCAGGCAAGTGAGTGGAAGCTTAAGGTAAACTTGCTTCTGGGTATGTTCCCTCCCCCAATCCCACCTAATTACCTCAGAGCATGCACCTTCTGATTGCTTTCTATAGACCATAATTAGTCAGAGGTAGGATTTACTATGTTTCAGATTAATTTTAAAAAGCAGAACTAGAACATTCTCAGACATGGAAAAATAATATTTTAAGAGACAAACAAGAATACTGCATCATTCTTAAAGAAACCATACATAATAAAAAAAAATCAATATTAAATAATGATGCATGAAATGGCTTTACAGCTGAGCACTTAAGGAAAAAATTAACTGAATTACAAAAAGACCTTGCCAGTAAGACAAGAAGTATGGGTGACCTCCATGTACTTCTTTCAGATTTAGACAAGTCTAACAAGAAGGTAAACAAGAATGAAAGTAAGGATATAAACAAAAGTTTCAGAAGCAAGATATGGTAGGCCTATGGTAATATATGAATGGGAATTTTAATGGGTATGCTTATTTTTAAACATTAGAGAACACCATAACAAATATTGATGAAATGATATGGCATAAGCAACTCCTAAGTACAAAATTTTTTTAAAAAATTGGGCATATCTTTACATTTTATAGCAGAATATAAATTTTTATCTTTAAGGAAAATATAAACAAAAGCAATATACTCAAATGGAGATCTGGATAAGTCGTACTAATGAGTGGAACAAATAGCAAACCAAAGAAGCAATGAATAACTATATTAAACAAAATTATAGAGACAAAACATATATATTATATATATATGCACATATCTATGTATGTGTATGTATATATAGGTATATGTATATGAATATATAAATGTGTGTAGACACATATATACACATATACATACATACATATATGTATATATATACATATACCTATATATACCTCAATCTACACTCTGAGTCCATCATATCTCAACCAGGATATGGGTAGCCTATTTTATCATGAGTCCTTTGCAATCATAGTTGGTCATTGTGTTGATCAGAGTTCCTAAGTCTTTTGATCTGGTACTGCTAGATCACCTTCATTCACTTTTTTTTATTGATTCCTTTGATATTGTTGACCTTTTGTTCCTTCAGATCAATTTTATTATTGTTTTTTCAGCTCTATAAAATAATTCTTGATAATTTGGGATAGTACTGAGCAAAATTAATTTAGGTAGTATTGTCATTTTTATTATATTGGCTCAGCCTACTCTTGAGCAATGCATATTTCTCCAATTTTTAAGTTTGTCTTTGTGTGGAAAAGTGTTTTGTAATTGCATTCATATCATTTCTAGGTGTGTCTTGACAGATAGACTCCTAAGTATCTTATACGATATGCAATTATTTTAAATGGAATTTCTCTTCCTATCTTTTCCTCCTGGGTTTTGTTGGTGATATACAGATATGCTCATGATTTACTTGGGTTTATTTTATATCCTGAAAGTTTGCTAAAGCCTCTCAAGGTTATGGTGAAGATCAAATGGGATAATATTTGTAAAGCACTTTGCAATAGTGCTTGACACATAATGAGTATTCAATAAATGCTTTAACAAAAACTTATTTCCTTCCTTGTGAGGTTTTTTGGGACTTTTTTGCATTTTTTCCTGTAAAGGGGGGGGGGAATACAGGTTGTCCATATCTGATTATTGCACATGCAGTTTTCATGACTGCTTATGTATCAGGCTTTTTTTACCTACATATTTGAAGTCTAAGATATCAGAATAGAAAAGAATATATGCTCCTTAAAGGTGGGATCTTGCTCTCTATCTTCTCTCCTTCCTCTCTTCCTCCTTCCCTCCTCCTTCCCCACCCTCTGTGGCTCCTTCCTTCTTTCCCCTTCCTTTCTTCAGCAAATTTCTCTAATAAAGGCCATTCCCCAATTGATAAATAGCCAAAGGATATGAACAGGAAGTTTTCAGAAGAAGAAATCAAAGCTATCAGTAGTCATGAAAAAAATGCTGTAAATCACTATTGATTAGAAAAATGCAAATTAAAAACAACTCTGTAGTACCACCTTATACCTGACTAGCTAATATGACAGAAAAGGGAAATGACAAATGCTGGAGGGGATGTGGAAAAATAGGGACACTAATGCAGCTGTGAACTGGTGAAGTTGTGAACTGGTCCAACCATTCTAGAGTACAATTTGGAACTATGCCGAAAGGGCTATGGATCTGTGTATACCTTCTGACCCAGAAATACCACTACAACCTGTTCGGTATCTCAAAAAGATCAAAGCAAAAGGAGGAGGACGTATATTTACAAAAATATTTATAGCAGCTGTTTTTTTTGCAGTGGCAGAGACTTGGAAATTGAGAGGATGCCCGTCAGTTGGGGAATGACTGAACAAGTTGTGGTATATGATTATGATCAAAAACAATTGTGCTGTAAGAAATGATGAGGGGGATGCTTTCAGAAAAACCTGGGAAAACTTATTAAAATGATGCAAGGCAAACTGAGCAGAACCAGAGTGTCGTACTCAGTAATAGTAATATTGTAGCAATGATGAACTGTGAAAGATTTAGCTATTCTGATTAATACAGTGATCCATGAAAAGTTCTAAGGAATCATGATGAAAAATGCTATCCACCTGCAGAGAGGGAACTGATGAACTCTGAGTGCAGAGTGGAGAATATTTTTTCACTTTATTTTTCATGTTTTTTTTGCAGCATGGCTAATATGGAAATATGTTTTGCATGACTTCCCATGTATTTATTTTTTGTTGAGTCATTTCAGTCATGTCTGATTCTTCATGACCCCATTTGGGGTTTTCTTGGCAAAGATACTGGAGTGGTTTGCCATTTTCTTCTCCATCTCATTTTACAGATGGGGAACTGAAACAAATAGGGCTAAGTGACTTGTCGAGAATCATGCAGTTTGTAAGTGTCTGAGACCAGATTTGAACTCATGAAGATAAACCCTGATTCCAAACCCAATTCTCCAGTCTCTATGCCACCTAGCTGCCCTTCAGATATGTAATTGCCTTCTTAACAGGTGAGGGAGAGTCTACAGGAAGGAAAATAACTTGAAACTCCATATTTTTAAATGAATGTTGAAAAATTTTTAAAAACAATCCTAGGATGTCTGAACTATTATTATTCTCATGTTAGAGTTGAAGAAATTGAAGCCATTAGAAGTTAAGTGACTTGCCCAGGTCATATAGCTAGTGACCAGCTCTCAGGCCAAATTTGAACTCAGGTTTTCCTGACTCCAGGGCTAGTGCTCTATCCATTTCTCCCTCTCTAGATGTTCACAGGGCTCAAACACAATCTTTACAACTCTTCTTTCTTTTCCATCAAGTTTTACCTTTTGACTCTGGGACCTGTATAGTCCTCTAAATTAAAAGCACCACCTTAGGATTAAGACAAACTGTGGAATGCAAATGTGCATGAGAGCCCAAGAGTGACATAACTGCTGATCCTCCAGGAAGCCCTGTTCTCTCTCCTGAGGAATGATACAGTCCTTTAGATTTCTAGTTCTACCCTAAGGTTTGAAACTCAATCAAAATACAATTTTAACTTGGGGTTGCTAAAGAGTCAACCCCTCTTCCTATCAGAATTACACAGTCCACGTGTAATACAGGACAAGATCTAGGTATATCCCTGTACATCATGACTAAGTGCCCTTTAGTTACACAGGCTCTAAGCAATATACTCATGGTTCTTTTCTCCAGAAGGCTAAATCGATGAACTCAAGCAGAACCCTTCTCTGCTTCCACTTCTGCCATCTTTAGCTTCTAACATCTGGCTCTCCATTCCAGGACCTACTTGATCACTGCTACTTCTTCTCCAGAGATGCTTCTTACACAGTATAGGGTAAAGTAGGTAGATCCACCCAGCCTGAGTTCTAAGTACACTCTCTATATGAAATACCTCTTTTTACCTACTTGATCTTCTTTCCAGCTAAATTCTAGATCTCCAAACTAGATCTGCCTTCTTTATTTTATAAGCTAACATCTACGAGTGTAGTTTGGATATAAGCCTCTGGAATCTCTTTCCCAACTGATTTAAAGAATTCACCTGGCCAAGTAGCCAGGTGTTGCAGCAAATAGAGTGCTTGGCCTAGCATGAGGAAGATTCAACTTCCTGAGTTCAAATCTGAGCTCAGGCACTTAGTAGCTATATGATCCTGGGCAACTCACTGAACCATTTTTGGAGCAACTAGGTGGCGCAATGGATACAGCACCAGCCCTGGAGTCAAGAGGACCTGAGTTCAAATCTGACCTCAGACACATAACACTCACTAGCTGTGTGACTCTGGGCAAGTCACTTAATCCCAATTGCCTCACCAAAAAAAAACTGACTTGGCCCAATGGCATATCTTCCATAGGGATGCCTTCTTTAACCTTGTCAAATGTATCAAGATACTCATTCATTACCTATCAAGGAAATGCAAACAGTTGGCTCAATGGTGATGTCCACATCTTCAACAGCAACAGTCTAATTCTCATTGTGGGTAGAGTGGTGAATTATGTTCAACCGGATCTGGAAGATAATTTGGAATTATGCTACTAAAGGCAGCTGTTCAACCCATTTGACCCAGAGATTCCACTATTGGAAATGTCCATTGGAAGTTGTTTTTCTTCATCCTCATTTTCAGAGTACCAATGACATCACAGTCTTGACTTGGGAGTGAATTGGATTTAAATGAGACAGAGTTGCACAAAGTTGTCAGCCTCCTTCTGTCTTCCAGAGTCATCCAAATCCAGTGGCAAGACAAGAGTTAAGATGACTGACGATGGCTTGGGATGACCTTGGTGAATGACCTTGGTGTCTTCCATGTCTGACCAAGCTCTACGTGCTCCACAGCACATTCTTCAGCCACCTCAGTGGTCATCGGAACAGACTGTTCTCATCCACCCATTCCACTAAGGAAAGTTTTCACATGCTTGTAGTAGACATTGCCCTAACTCACCAATGGGTTTGAGACCTGTTGGTTATCCCCAACTGCTTTAGCCTGTCTGCCAAGATGCTTTTGCTGGAGTGTGTCCACTGCTTCTTTGAGCCACCCTTGGAAGTTGCTGACAGCAAGAAAAAACACACATTCCAAATACATTCATAACAATATTATCTGTGACAACAAAAAGTTGGGAAATACATATGCCCAATTATGAGGGAGAAGGTGAACAAAATGTGGCATATAAAGGTACTGAAATAACACTCTACCTTAAAAAATTATAAAGATTTCAGGGAAACATGAGAAGACTCAAATGAACTGATGTTGAGTAAAGGAAACAGAGCAATGACATAAAGCCAACATGAAGAAGCAACAAATCTGTTCAAATCCAGTAGTCAATGTTAGTACCACACTGCTATTGCTAAAAATACAAATCCCTTCATTCCATCAAAAATTGATCACATATTTGGGTGAAATGTACTGGGGTGTGGAGGGGGAAGATTGAGTATTCATTGGGAAATGTCTCATATCAAAATAAGGTATATCAATAATTAAGAATTTTTTTTAATAAATGGAAATTATTCACCGAGTCTCCTCAAAGAAAAGCTCCTTTGCATTGGTGAGGTTTGTTTTATAATATGTCTAAAAGCAAAAGCAAATATAATTTAATGGATCCAATTGTCATCTCACTTTATAGTGATTTGGGAACAGGCCACCATCAAGATAATTGCAGCTTAGGTACTGACATTTACTGCAGCGAATGAAGTGAAGCCATTCTGTAAAGCACCTTCCAAGGCCCTCCAAACAAGTCAACATATGCCTTTCTATTTGGTGCTTCAATGGAAAGGTAGGCATGGTGAAAAAAAAAACAATCTTGGGAAATAAGGGCCATGATTAGGAAATGAAGGAGGCTTGCAGACAACTCAGAAACCTCGTGAATGCCCCTCATTAATACCTTCTTGAAGAAGTGAGCTGGAAGGAGCTGGATGTGGCAACAACAGAAACCATTACAGAGAATGAAACTGACTATAACTTGACAGGAAATACCTAGTTACCAACATAGAAGTCATTTCAGAATCAGATGCCTGTGTGCACTTAGATCACCAAGTGGTTAAAGCAAAGGTCAAAATCAAGACCAAATTAGAAGAATACATTTGAGAACACCTCATATGCCATGACAACAGCTTGCACCTGACCTACTTAAGCAAATTGTTGACGCTGAAAAGTAGGATATGTACAAAAATAAACATTTTTATCAACATTTCTTAGAGATGTTTGACCAATATATAGTCATACAACCAATAACATAACATCATACTTGGGCCAAAAGAGAACCAGAAATTGCTTCATCTAGCATACCATAGATCTCTGCCTAAAACAGCCATGGCAGCCAAGGTTTAATATGAACTCATTCAAAAAAACATAGCCTAGGAGGAGGCTAGAAGATTTAATGACTAAATATTGTGTAACAAAACAGTGAAAAAGTGGGGGTGGGGGAATTGGGGAGATCAGCATTCAAAAAATTTGTTGTGAGATCCAGAGATACACTCATACACACTCAAATAAATATACATACACACACACAATAATCCACCCTATTTAGTTACTTGCAGGAACATTTATAGTAAAAAAAAATAAGAATCCCATTCTGAAGGACTCAAATCTCACCAGCTTCACAAGCCTATACAACAGCTTTGATAACTTCTCCTACAGAGACTGCAAAAATTGTTACTATCTCTTTAAGAGGCAGAGACGCTTGAAGAGTAAGTTTAATAGACATCCTATGGAGCAAATGAAAAGAGAGTGCTGATGGGATGGTGGAAGAGAAATTGTGAAGAAGACAGAGAAATAAAATGAGGAAGAACATATTTCTTAATGGAATTTTTTAAACTTTTATCTTGTGAAAAGGTCAAATAGAATTTGTGAGAAGAGACTTTATCCTTTAGTGAACAGAATGGTGGAATTGTATTTCCAGAAGTAAGTAGAAATCATCTGCAGTTATAGACTGATTTTAAGTTGTCTCTGACTGTAATCTTTGTCACAACAAAAATACTTTAAATAATTATATCTGTTATTTTGTTACATGGTTAATAAATAACATAACCAGTAACTTTAATATTTATTTAAACCTAAAAGATTAGGAATTTATACATATATGAATATGGTACATATTTATGTATAAAGAGAGAAATGAGCAACTGCTTATAGAAAAGTAGTTTCTTCAGCTTTAGTTATATTTCTATTTAATGAAGTGCTTATACATCTGTGTGTATGCTTTGCATATATATATGTACTGTATACATACACATCTATACAATTTTGGAAAGACCCTACAGATAAGCTATGAGAACTAAAGAACAAGGGTTTGGACTAGATTTCCTTTTGGAAGCTCTGCCACACTTTCAATGATCCCAAGCTATTCTCTGATATAAAAGCCTATCTTCTTAACAACTAAATTGTCCTAGTTATAAATCATGGAATCTCACAATTCAAAAAAATTAAAATTGTATGTGACCCAAAGGACAATGGAAATGTGCATGAAGGGTCATGGTTCTCAATTGCTGGTACTTAATGATGATTCAAAAAGCAACTAGATGAGTCAGTCAAGGCTAAAGGCAATAAGCCCTTTATCTGGCACATATAACTCACAAGGAAAGTTTCCAATTAAGCCTAAGAGAGCAGAAGGGAAAACTGCAGCAACAAGTAAAGACTCTGAGTGGTGGAAGTGGGTTTCCAGAAGTAAGTAGAAGTCATCTTCTGTTATAAGTCAGCAACCACCCACACAACCAGGACATCTAGCATTTCAAAGTGAAACAATTGGGCATGTCACCAGAAACTCTCAGGTGTAATGGTCCAGACACCATGACAGTCATGAAAGAGGCAGACTCCAGCATACTATATGTCATTACACCAAGTACATGCCACTCCTCCTATCATCATTCCATGTGTTGGGGCAACTCTTATATTATGAAGAGAAACAAGCATTTTATATGGAATGGAGGAGTCTTGCTCAGGTGTGTTCAAAAAGCTTCTACTTCTAAAAGGGCCACAGGCAAGTTACATGGGAGATAGAAATTTCAGGTTTGGAAAGTTCTTAGAAGATTCTAGAAGGGAAAATGGGTGTTAGACAGGAGGAGGAGACATTTCTAGAACAGAGACAGAGAAATGCAAAATCCCCCAAGACATGGATTTTTTTTTTTTGCTTGACTGACATGGGCTTAAGTATACCGCAACATATTGCCCATGATGACTTATACTCAAAAAGTGTTTGAATAGACATGTGTAATTTTTAAAAGGAAATGAGATGTAACTTAAGTTCATACCCCTGGGAAAAGTGAGGGTAATAAATAGTATATTTTTTAAATAAATACATACATACATACATACACACATACAAATACTCAATCCATTTAGTTACTTGAAGACATATTTATGGTTCAGTCATTTGAAACAAGGTAGGAATTCCTCCTTCGGGACCCAAATCTCACCAACCTCACAAAAGTCAAATTTAGCTGTATTTGATATAATAAGCAACATACACATTACAGTACCTATGCTAACTTACCTTTAACATTGATTTTTTGTAGGATATCACTACATTATGATAGGAACTGACATAATTCCATGATTGATAAATCAGGGAGAAAATCTCTATGTGTGTTTCTTCTCAATAATCCCATGGGATCACTTTCAATTCCATATTTTCTTCAAGCGACAATAGATAAATGCATCTAGCATAGAGATCTTTGTAATTAAATGTTTC
Source organism: Phascolarctos cinereus (assembly GCF_003287225.1). Lineage (NCBI taxonomy): Eukaryota > Metazoa > Chordata > Mammalia > Diprotodontia > Phascolarctidae > Phascolarctos > Phascolarctos cinereus. The sequence continues at coordinate 166,899,121 of NW_027556098.1, read as the reverse complement.
TTTGAATTGCTATGGTTTTATTTAGAAAAACTTTCTTTTTCATCCAGCTACATCTGTGGATGCTAATTAAACCTCCCCAATTGTTCATAGGACAATTTTAACAAGTCAGTGATACAATGCTTTAAGCAAAAGTATACTATCTCATTTAATATTGATAAGAACCCTGAGAGATAGGTAATTTAGGTATTATTTTCCTCAATTTACAAATGAGGAAACTGAGGCTCAGATATGTTATATGACTTGCCCATCTTTGTACAGCTCTGTTCAATTTCCATAGAATCAAGGCAGTTCTAAAGGCAGAACTTTTATCCATATCTTCCTGACTCCAAATTTAGCACTGTTTCTATCAAATCTAGTTGTCTGTCTATTAGAATCATGAAGTGAGCTGTATTTTCAAAATCTGATAAAGAGCACTAACAGAGATGGTCCAAAATAAGGAGGTTTCTAATATTTCCCTGCAACATTTAATAGATGATGTGGTTACTGCTGGCTTATTTGGGAGTTTTGCATGTGGATGGGGCAATGACGAAACAAAGCCTACTAAGAGTAAGGGGAATAGCATTGTAAGGTGACGGGTTACCTGACTACCTGGAGTAACCTGATGGCTTGAACAATAGGAGTAATTTTAAATAAAGTAGACATGACTCATTATTACATGAATAGATTTATAAACGTGGTCAAAATATGTTCATCTCAACATAACTGCATGCAGAAGAAAACTAGGTAACAGGAAGCTCATGGATACATTCTCAGTTCTGACCTCCACTTAATAGCAGGATGATGGAGTTCTACCATATTTTAGCCTGCCCACAATGTTAATAACAGATTGCATGTTTACATTGCCTTAAATTTTACAAACTAACTTCTATTTTGCAGCCATTTCTATACTATGCCACCTGCTCTCTAGCCTCTACCTCAGGAATGCACTTAAGCGCATTGGTCAGTATTCACTTCTTCCCTTGCTATACAAAGAAAGAAGTGAACCAGTCCTGTCTCCAGGAGCTTACATTGTAATGAAGGAAACTGTATTGCAGGTGTACATCTATGAGTGTTACACATATTCTTGAGAGGCAGCATGGCATAATGGTTAGCCAGCCTTAAAACTAAGAAGAATGATACTCAAGTTCCACCTCTGACACATCCTGGCTATTGGACTCTGGACAAGGCACTTAACTTCTCAGTGGTTTAGACTAGTGGTGTTGAACTCAAATAGAAATGGCTCTCCATTGGCTGCATATCAATTTAGAAAATCACAAATTAATATCATCTATGTTTTATTGTATTTTTACTTCTTTTTTTTTTCAAACATTTCCCAATTACGTTTAAGCTGGTTTCAGCAGCACTTGGGAGTTTTTGGGCTGCCTGAGTTTAACACCTCTGCTCTAGGCAACTTTCTAAAACTATAAGTTGCAAAGAATGCACAAACCTGTGTTGATGGAAGGCATTTTCCCATCTGGGAGTTCCTTATACCAATGATCTCAATTCAAGTCTCTATTGTATATGTTTATGTAGATAAGTGGAAAGATAGATGATAGATATCTTGATAGATAGATGACATATCTTAGATAGGTAGATAGATAGATAGATAGATAGATAGATAGATAGATAGATAGATAGATAGATAGATAGATAGATAGATAGATAGATAGATAGATAGATGATGGAGAGACAGAGAAAGTTAGCTGATAGAGAGGTTTTAGGTGATGAAAGTCATTTTGTAATCGCAGACCTTGGGAATATTTCATGTAGAAGGCTATGTTTCAGATGAGTCTTAAGGGAAAACAGGTTTTTGAGGAGCAGAGGTAAGGCAGGAATATGTTCCAGGGACTGGGGTTAGCTGATGCAAGGGCACAGAGACATGAAATAAAGCATTCTTTTCCCACACTTTGACTCATTACTTGTCATGGTAACATGAAACCTTGCATTTGGGAAATGAAGAAAAATTTTCCTCTAAATTATGAACAGAACACATGGTTTCTTCTTTCCATTGTGAAGTCAGGTAAAATGATTTCATTGTTCATACAATACAAAGAGGTGACATCACAGTTACAATACATCTTATAGCCATCATGTCAGACTTTTTTTCAAATGGAAGATTTTCCTCTATCAAACTGAAACACCAGATCGAACTAACTTATTAAGGTTGTCCCTGAGAAACTAGATACCTTCAACAGCCTTTACTGGGACTAGTTAAATTTCAGCCCTGAAGAGTGGGAGAGCAATTCTATTAAGGAGGATGATGGGTGAATGACCATTCTTTACAAAATCACTCAGCTACAACAATGGCCTCAGCTGGAAAATATGGCAAATCCATGCAAACAGAAGGAATTATCCACACAAAGCACCTCTGTAGCTCTATAGAAAATTGAACAATGTCTCCAGAGGGTATTGCTAACAGCACTAAGGGCATGTTTAACTGAGAGTTTACTAGAGAAGGAAGTTTCTAACAAGTTATGTAAAATTCCAAAAAGCAAAATAAGGTGGGGTTTTTTTCTACATCTTTGTTTCTTTTAAAATGGCTACATCTAGTCTGTGAATTCAACCTACTGATCTGCAATTCTTTTAAAGGTTATTTTTAATGTCCATCTAAAATAGAGTTTTAGTAACAAGAGAGAGAATCTCTCCAAGCCAGAATGTTATGCCATTTTCATCACCTTCTCTCCTTATCCTCAAACAGACAAAATTAGCAGACCTCACATTTTTAAAAGTTTTCTTGCTCAAGATCTGAGATTCTTAACCTTTTTTTTTTGTATTCTGGTCCCTTTTGTAGTTTGGTGAAGCATATGGAATCCTCCTCGGAATAATATCTTTTAATGTGTAAAAATGCATAGAATTACAAAGGAAAGCAATTATGATGAAATAATAATAACTAACACTTGCATAGTGTTCTAAGGTTTACAAAGTATTTCCCAAATTATTTTATTTGATGCTCATAAAACTCCTTTGAGGTAGGTGCTATTATTATCCCCATTTTATGGAGAAGCAAACTGAGGCTGAGAGGGGTTAATTGACTTGCCCAGTGTCAAAGAACTAGGAAGTCTCTGAGGTAGGATTTGAACTCTGGTCTTCCTTCCTACTAAAATAGAATTATAGAAATGCTTTCAAAAACAAGTTCACAGTCTCCATGTCAAGGTACTGGGTAATTTTTTTTTGTTTAGATCCCAGATTCTAAACAAGTCTGTACCTCAGCTAAGTATCTCACCGCTTTTATAGTAGAATGCCAGGTGTTTGTAGCAGTTGTATACAGGGTTGGGGGACAGCCATCATTTACCCCCGAAAACATGGCCCCATGGTTTCATACACTCTGCAGCCTCTTACACTGCTTCCTGACCCACGCAGGAGTCACAACCTTAAATGAAATTCAGAACTTTCCTTCAGTACTTGGGAAGAGTAAACTACCAACACTCAAAAAGAGTCTAGACTCCAGGCAGCTGGGGAGTTGGTAGTAGTTTTATCAGGGTCTCTAAGAGATTCTTGCCCTCAAAATGCTAAGGAATTGTTTTGGCAACTTTTACACCCAGTCATCTGTGAAAACTAAGGTGTATTAGAAAGATCTGTTACTGTCATTTAAATGTTCAGATTAAGAGCACTGTTACAAAGGATGAGACAATTTGATTTAACACTTTCCTGCCCAATTTCTTACAACTATTTATAATCATGTTACTGAGTTGTAGAAGAGTATAAAATCAACATATCATCACATAAATGTTTACAGCAATTTAATTTAATTTATATAGCCTTAATGGAAGAGTCACACTTTCTTGTTTCTGATTGAGTTAACCACAATTTCTGGTAATCCCCAAAGAAGAGAGATAAGAAAAGTTTGGGGTTTAACACCCAGATTAGATAAACTGATTAACTACAAATAATCTCTGTATGTTATCCATTTCTCTACAAAGAAATGCCACCAACAGTTTGTCCATAATATCTGGCATCCTATGGTTGGAAAAGGATACACACACACACACACACACACACACACACACACACAAGTATATATGATTCACATATATATGTCAATCACACTGCCCTAGAAATTTAGTATTATAACACACACACACACACACACACACACACACGTATATATGATTCACATATATATGTCAATCACACTGCCCTAGAAATTTAGTTTAAACACACACACACACACACACACACACATATATATATATATACATATGTAACACACACATTTATATACTGATTTAAAGTTTACAAAGCACTCAGTTCACTTGGTGGTGCAGTAAATAAAGGGCTAGGCCTGGAATCAGTAGGACCCAAGTTCAAATTTGGCCTCAGACACTTACTAGCCATGTGAACCTGGGCAAATCAGCTTACCCTGTTTGCCTTACTTTCTCATCTATAAAATGAGCTGGAGAAGGAAATGGCAAAGCACTCCAGTATCTTTGCCAAGAAAATCCCAAATGGGGTCATAAAGAGTTGGACATTACTGAAACAAATAAATCATAACATTTCATTTGATGCTTACAACAACCCTTTGAAATACATCCTATACGGGTATAATTATCTCTTTTTTTACAGATGAAAAGACGAAGTCTCAGAGAGGTTAAGTGATTTGTATAAAAGAAGTAGCAGAGCTAGGTTGAACCTAGGACTCCAATGTAGCACTCTACTTAGTGCTTACTCTTTACCCCATTGTGCTGCCTCTCCTAAATACCAACGATGCATTCATTCCTCTCAATCCTGGATATCTATAGTCAAAGAATCTCTGGTCTCAGAGTTTCAAAGTTTCCCTCCAATGATATTGTTTATAACCTATCTAGGCCCGTCCATTCTGTATAATTCTTATCTGTATCTTCCCAAAGATTCATCACCAGGTTCCACTCAATATACTGGAGGCCTTACTTACTTTCTCTTTAAATCACAAGAGTACCAGTGGAGTTTGCTGACTGGCCACCTGCCATCCTTTTTTCCTGCTATCTTTGTTTCCTACCTTGTGAACAGCCTATCTTCTCTTCCTATCATATAATTCCTTGATAATTTTTTTTTATTCCTGTGGGGGTTTTGTTCAGTATATGTGGCCTCCTGCTCATGCTCAAGAAAGTTCTCAGTGTAATACTCATTTTAGTTCTTCAGAGGCAGTTGGATACTTTGTCTTGCAGCCATATATAATAATGACAGTAGAATGAGTGTTAGTGCAAGGGTGGGAGTCATTGACTCCATTACCCTTAAATCACTTAAACTAAGAAAGTGCTCTACACCCTGATACATTTATCAGGTGAGGGCACCTCTGTTGAATTAATCAAAGGTATTTGGTCGGGGCAAAAAGGCAATCAGTTTGGAAGGAATAAAACCATTGGAGGAAATGAGAAGATGCTTCACAGAAAATTCATTAGGATGAAGAGTTGGTCACTTCCCTATGGGGACTGGATAAAAACAGCAAGCTAGTTCAGAGTCTAGCATTCCAGTAGTTGGAAAAGCAGCTTCAGCCAAGCCCCTGAGAGGGAATCAAACCAAATCAATTGTGGAGGGGGGTGGAGAGAGCCCCCTTGAACAGATGACAACCTTGTGAACTTCCAAATATTGGAAGATTTGGGGCTTCCCATGAGCAGTAGCCCCAGAACAGCAGTGGTTGGTGGCAAAATAGGCATAGAAATCTCAAAAACACTTTAAAGTCAAATTAGACTCCCTGGGGAAAGGCAGCTTCAAGAGTCTAAAAGGAGCCCAGTAGAAATCTACACCAAACCTAAAGAAAACATCATGATGACTCCATGAAGTAAGAAAAGAACTTCAGTCTTCCAACAATGAAGATGCCATACGTACTCTAAATCTAATCTCTCCCCTGGATGCTGCATATATTTTTGCAAGAGTGTGAGAGAATGTTTTGTACCAGTTATTATAATGCCATACTTATCATACCATCACCTTAGTACATACCTGTTTCTTAACGCTAATTAACTGGCTGGCTAATTTATATCAATTCATAATCAATGAAGGAAGACACTCATGGGGGCTCAAGAGCTACTTGAAACCCCACACAAATCTCAAGGGTCCCTCTATTATACTGAGGGGACAAAATATATCTGGATTCCAGTCTAGTAGTCTAAATAGACTTTGGGAGAGCAAGCCCAGAGCCTGGACTACATTAGTTTTGAAAAGATGGGCCTTTGCTTTTACAGCAAGTGTGAGGTCAGCAAAAGAGCCTTTTGATTTCCCAAATGTAATGAAGCCCACTCTTATCTTCCTGTTAAACACTGAGTACAACTCATTTTCCATCTATTCTGTCTATCACTGATACACAAGCTATTGGACAAGCTCTATATATAGGATACTCATCCAAATGCATGTTGAAATCTAAGCAGTAGACGTTCTTCATCCACTTGGTCTTTCTTCTATGGGTGGATAAGTCAAACTGCTCACAAATCTCTGCCAAGAGGCTCTGTAATGTGTTGGAGCTTGATGTAATCAGCACAATATCTTCCACAAACAGGTATATCTGGAAGAAATCACCCTTTACAGAGAGTCTGTCTTTGACTTGGACTTTCCTGTGGATGTCCTCCATCACGGTGGTGAATAATTTTGGCAGGCATACATCTCATAGTTTTATGCCTCACCTGATATTTATTACTAGAGGATCATTAACAAAGGTTATTTCTGTTATGTCTTCTAAGAAATCTTGTATGATAATTGATTTATGGATAGGCAATGCCTTGTTATGAATAATCCTTTAAGGTAATAATTTTTTTTCATTATTGTTGTTCAGTCATTTTCAGTAACATCTGACTCTTCACGACCCATTTGGGGTTTTCTTGACAAAGATTCTGGAATGGTTTGCCATTTTCTTCTCTAGCTTATTTTACAGATGAGGAAACTGAGGCAAACAGGGTTAAATGACTTGCCCAGGGTCCCAAAGCTGACAAATGTCTGAGGCCTGATTTGAACTCAAGAAGAGCAGTCTTCCTGACTCCAGGTGCAGTACTCTATCCACTGTGCCACCAAGCGGCCCTAATTTTTTTCTGTAGCACCCTTTTTTGGTAATCAATAATAAACTTAATGGAATCATATAGTCTCTAGATCTTTCAGCTAACTGTGAAATGTTAAAAGTGTGGGCCTTGGTAAATGTGACTTGTGAAAGCCTGGTTGTTCTCTACTGTTGTTTATCCTTTGTACTTGAAGAGGACCAATGACATCATAATTTTGGGATCAAGGTCCAGTGTGTCCAACTGTGGCTGATCAGTCTAATCCGAGCTCAGAAGGCTCTACCGCAAGTCAGGCACAGATACTCCACATGAACATTTGGAGTGGAGATGTTTCTAGATTTGTGCCTTTCACATTTCCTTTATGCTCCTGCAATTCTGCTTTGCTCATGGAGCATAGCAGCTTCTTTGATGCGGGCGTGCCATGAGGGACAGTCTTATGCCAGCATCTCCCAATTGATACTAAAGTTCTTCAGGGACAGCTTGAGAGTGCCTTTATGCCACTTCTTCTGACCTGTGTAAGTTCTTGTCTTGTATAAGTTCTCCAAAAAAAAATGTTTTAAGTAAATGTTTGGCATTCAAATAAAGTGACCAGCCCATTGCAGTTACACTCTCTGCAGTAGAGTTTGAATGCCTGGCAGTTGAGTTCAAAAGAGGACCTCAGTGTCCAATATCTTATCACACCAGATCTTCAGAATCTTCCTAAGACAATTCAAATGGAAGCAGTTCAGTTTCCTGGCATGGCACTGGTAGACTATCCAGGTTTCACAGGCATACAACAATGAAAATAGCACAATGGCTCTGTAGAAGATCAGTTTGGTAGGCAGCCTAAAACCTCTTCTCTCATTTTCTCTCATTGGAGCCTCCCAAACATTGAGCCAGTTCTGGCAATGTGTGCATCAACCTCATCATCTATGTGTACATCCCTGGAAAGTATACTGCTAAGGTAAATGAACTTATACACAACATTTAAAATTTATCCTTTTGCTGTAACCAATAGTTCCACATATGGATGGTGCGGTGCTGGATGGTGGAGAACCTCTGTTTTCTTGGTGTTGATTGTTGAGTGAAAATGAGCACACAATTAGAGAATCAGTCCGTAATTTGTTGCATCTCAGCCTCAGAGGCTGTATTGAGTACATAATAATCTGCAAACAAAAAGTCACACACCTACTCTACCTCCACTTCAGACATGGCTTATAAGCGTTTTCAAGTGAAATAATTACTATCACAGCAGCAGCTGACCTTGATGCCATTTTTATCTTTGTTGAAGGTGTTTGACAGCATAGCAGAAAACATCATGCTAAAAAGCATGGAAGCAAGCATACAGCCCTGCTTCACTCTGTCAGTGACAGGGAAAGTGTGAGAACATTATCCTTCATCCAGAATCCATTCAAGCATACCATCATGAAACTGGAATACAATACAAAGAACTTCTCTGGGCAACCAAATTTTGCCATAATCTTCCACAAGTCCACATGACTGACAGTATCAAAGGCCTTGGTCAGATCAACAAACATTATGTACAGACCTCTGTTCTGTTCCTGGTATTTCTCCTGGAGTTGACCCTTACCAAAGACCCACTGGCTTTCAGGTAGATGACCATCTTCCAGGTGAAGGATCAGCCAATTAAGTAGGACTCTGGCAAGAATCACCTCTGTCACAGGATAACATATTTCCTTTTCCTTTATAGAGATGGACAAGTGAGGCATCTTTCATCTCCTGGAGAATGGCTCCTTCTTGCTATATAACCCAGAAGATTTCAGTCCACTTCTGTATGAGCAGTGGGACCCCCTGCCTTTTAGAACTCAGCTGCAATAGAATCAACACCAGGTGCTTTGCCACATGGGAGGAGCCTAATGGCCTTCCAAACCTCTTCTTCAGTTGGAAGTTCAGCTAGAGAGGGATTGACTTCAATCTGAGGCATACAGTCAATGGCTTCAGCACTGCTTGATGATGGTCTGTTGAGAAAACTAAGGATGTGTTTAATCCGTCTTTCCAGGATTATATCCTTAATATTGATATGCAATGAAATCATTTTTGTTGTTTTTTCTCACTCTGTCAATTTCTTTCTTTTCCAAGGAGTAAGCAAGAGTGTGTTAGTAAATGTTTAACAACCATACATGGAAAAAGAAAGATTATACATGGCACATTTTAAGCTTAATTTGCATTATTAACATATTCTCTATCACTTTCTTACATCTAGGCATCTCAGCAAAACAATAAATCAAGCCCTGAGTTATATAGCAATATATAGCCAATTTCCAAAGTATAAATTTTCATGCTAAAAATTTAATGAGTTCTCACAAGCTGGTTTAAGCTGGCTCCAGCACACCCCTCCCTGTGAGCCATTTTCTCATTTATTTGCAACTTCCTTCTTTTTTCTGGTTTTGCTTATAAAAAGAATCTCGAGGTTGATTTAACTTATCTAGAAATATGTCCATTTTTTGTTATTAGATAAAAATCTGCATTTAGGGTAGTAAATTAAATGGTCTTAAAACTGTGTGTGGCTTCTTGTTGTTGTTTTTAGCCCTCTGCTTCCTTTTCTGACACTACTACCATCACTACAAAAGCTGAAAAAGGGCTGCACAGGACTGAAGGCCATTTAAAAAAATTCTTCATTAGTTTCAGCTGTTGTCGTCTTCTCTCCCTCCAAAATATCACCAGTATATCAGCCTTTTGCTTACATGCCTCCCCATATTTAGCTAGCGCTGACTTCAAAACACTCAATCTGCTATCAAGGCCATACTCAACACCCTTCCAGCATGGCAGAAGGTACCAGAGCTTAAGACCCACTGGCATAACCTCTGAGAACATATAAACTCAAGTGGTTCCCTGTTGCCTAGAGGAGCAAATATAAAATGCTCTGTTTGGCATTCAAATCCCTTTAGAACCTAGCCTCCTCCTACCTTTTCTTTCTTATTACACTTTACTCCCTGTGCATATTCTTTAATCCAGTGACACTGGCCTCCTGGTTGTTCCAAGAACAAGACACTCTATCTCTCAACTCTGGGCATTTTCTCTGGCTGTCCCCCACAACTGGAACACTTCCCTCCTCTGCTCCAACTACTAACCTCCCTGGTTTAAGTCCCAGCTAAAATCCCGCCTTCTACAGGAAGCCTTCCCTAACCCTTATTCCAGCGCTTCCCTTTTTTTAATTATTTCCTATTGATTTTCTATATATCTTGCTTTGTATATATTTGGTTGCGTGTTGTCTCCCCATTAGATTGTAAGCTCCTTGAAGGCAAGGACTGTCTTTTTCTTCCTTTCATATCTGCATCACTTAGCACAGTGCCTGGCACATAGCAGGCACTTAACTGATTGAATATTCTCTGCTCTTAGAATCTCCAGCTCTCTTCAAGATTCATCTTAGGTGACATCTACAAAAGTCTTTCCTGATACCTCCCCCTGATACAAGTAGTGCCTCCCCTAGACCCCCTAAAATATGTACCTGTATTTATATCACATCTCCCCCCTCCCTCACCCTATTATATACTACAAACAAGAGAATGTAAGTATGTCTTGAATACAAGACTATTTCATTTCTGTTTTTGTATTCCTAGCACAGTACCATACACATAGTAGATGTCCAATAAACACTTATTGAATTAAATTGAAGAAGATATTCTTGCATTATTCTGGATTAAGTAATCCAGAATCCAGAAGATTTACAATTAAAATCTCAGTGCTTAATTGTTATGTAAATGAGGATTTCCTAAAGCTAATAATAAAATTGAGAGAAAATATTTTTAAAATATCAAATTAGCTCAGATAATAGTCAGCTACATATGTGTGTGGATATGATGAAGTGAATGTTCTTTTTCTACATTAAAATCTTTCTAATTTCTTAATTGTTACTGTATATGCAGTAAAAAAAAATTTTTCTAGAATTTACTGAGTAGGTAGAAAAAGACCAATAACTTTTGGTTATCTGATAACTTTAGGCTTTTGGTCATAGAAGTGAATCATTTTTAGAAAGCTTAATATACTTCTGGTGACCATTTCCACATAGGCCAATGAAACTCAAACTCTCATTCAAGTATCTCACTGTGTCCATTTAAGTAAGATATTTGTATTCCTTTTGGTGGTGACTTTTTTTTTTTTGGTGGTGACTTTCATTGAGCACATTGGCTCAAGCAAGGATAAAAAGGAAGTATTTACATTTTTAGTCAAATTGTAATCACCCCACAATCATAAAGTTAAACTTTTTTCTTCTGTTATGAAAAACTCCCTTAAGAAAAATGGAAAGAGCTTTCTTCTTCAAACTAAAACTAACATAAAATATTAAGCCAAAAGGGTAGAGTTGATTTCTTTATAAATGAACAGAATATTAGAACCATGGCAAAGGCAAATTGGCCTACAAGAAAACTGACAGCTTTATAGGCTATGCCTCTGATTGAAATGTTGGGAAATCTCTTGGCAGTTCTCCCAGACATCCAGGTAGAACAGTGAGTTCACTGATTATGTTAACTAAAACAATCTGGCTTTGCACAAACGCACCTCAGGCCCATCCAAGTGTGAAGGCTTATCAGTATGCCAGACCAAGAAAAAGACCTATTTACCTGAAGACAGAATCACAGTGACTACAGAGCAGAAGAAACAAAAGCTCAGACGAAACTGTTCAAATTTATATTTTTTGTATTCTTTTTGTGGACTAGAAGAATGCAATTACTTCTAGGTCAGAAAGATTCTGGAGACACTCAAGCAAATTAAAAAACAAAGAGAGTGAATTTTTCAAAATTACACTTTAAGATTTTTAGCTTCAAAATTTCAGGATGATTGTATTTCTAGAAAATATCAAAAGTAAAGAAAAATATGGGGAATGTCAAAGGCAAAGCTTCCTTTTAGGTGACAAACATTTCAATTGTTCCCACAACTGAAAGTTATTTTAAAAGAGCATAAAGCCCAGAAAGTTATCACAATGTTTGTACAAGGTTATCTTAAGGGATTTATATGTTTGGAATTCAGTTTATAAATATATATTGTTAGACCTTTCGGTTAAAACTCTAGGTAATTCTCCACACAATATACATACGTGTGTGTGTGTGTGTGTGTGTGTGTGTATACCTATATATATGGAGAGAGAGGCAGAGACAGAGAGAAACAGAGAGAGAGAGAGATGTATCCATCCACTATTATTAATAACTTATCATGTGTTAAAAATTGAAGAGAATACCTTAAGTAAGGTCCCTTCCTTTGAGGTAGTCCCTTGCTGTATGTACTCAGTAATGCAATCAGATACTTAGGGTTATTTCTATTGCCTGCCAAAATATCACTCATGACTATTAAAGTATCCTGAAAAACACTATTACATCAATACTCAAAATGGCATAATTATTCTTCTTTCTGGAATGTCTTCTGATATGAGTCACTTCAGTGGAGTGGGATTTCACTGGAAAATGGCTTTAGGAATGATTTAAATGAGGGAAAGATAGAGGCAAGGCCCTACAGCAGCATACATAAAGGAACGTTTGAGAATCAGACTTCATCCACCAGTCAATGAGAAGAACCAGATTAAAAGCAGAATAGTACAGAGACCAGCAGGTCCGTTCTGTTGCTGTTGTTGCTGTAATGGGGACATGCTATCATTCAAGATTTTCCCTACATGGTAAGTGTATCTTTTTAGTACAGAATTTCAAATGAAAATATTACACCGATATGAGGCAAAAATAAAGCAATGACATTCTTACTTTTTTTTACAACAGATGGCAAAGGAAGTTGGGAGAGAGAAAATATAGGAAACTTTAAAATGGTTTATTCTATTTGCCCCAAAATCTGAGAATTTGGATCACTTGAAGTTTCAAAGTGAATCAGGAAAATAAAAGTACATTTTGACATTTTTTGTGTGAATCCTTAGATTGCAGATTGGCTTACATTGTGATTTTGCAAATGAAGGAAGTAAAATCTCCACGTCTATGGCAACAGCTTTCCTATTATTTAATGAGGATATGGAAGATAATGGACTGTTAAGCAATTAATCTAATAGTTATAGCAGTAACTAAAATGGCAATACGTACATGAGGCTTAGATCATTATGGAACATTTTATGAATGCTTGCTTCTCACTGTAGCCCCTACAGTCTGGGTCACAAGTTGGATTCTAGATTTTTTTAAATTGTTCTTAAGCTGACAAGACATTTCAGGTTTACAATGATCTCTGAACTCTCATAATAAAATGTTAGAGTTGCAAAGGGCTTTAGACATCACCTACACCAAACTTCTTTTACAATTGAGGAAATTAAGGCACATAGAAATTGAGGGAATTGCCAAAGGTCACACTAAAGCCGAAAGACTACTAAAATCCAGCTCAGGCTCTCTCCTGGCCTAATGCTTTTTCCACCCCATTTCTGATTTGTCTTGAATGTGATTTCTGTGCCAAGCACAGAACTAGACCTAGACAGAATTACAAAAGGCAAAACTAAAGCACTTAAATTAGCCATCGAAGTGAGTGCCCAAATTTGAACAAAATAAAAATTATTTCAGATGCTAATTTGTTTTTGGCCAGACCTGTGATTTTATAAGCAAAAAGAGCTCCCAGTGACAAAAGGGCTCCATCAATACAGATTGGGACTTGCTACACAATTTATAATCTTAGAGAGTTGTCTGGGGTATGGAAATATTAAGCGACTTGCCTAAGGTCATATGGCTAATATGTGTCAGAGGCAGCACTTGAACACGGGTTCTTGACTTTGAATCCAGATCTCTATCTGTTAAACCATGCTGAGTTATCTTTTTTATATTCTTATGAAAGAGATCACACAGAAAATAGAATAGTAAATAGCACATGCAAATAAACTTAGAGGTATTGGTAATTTATGAATGATGGTAAATCAATCTACAAACATTTATTAAGTGCTTACTATATGCCATTCCAGGAAACACTTCCTCACTTACATTCCATAAGGGGAGAGAACACGTACACTTCTATATATTTGCAAAATAAATACAAAGTAATGGGTGAAAGGCGAGAGAAGGTGAGAAGAGAATTGGGATAGTTCTTGAATAGGACCTAGCTTTGAAGGAAACCAGGGATTGATTGTAAGCAATAGAGGTGAGATGAGTGTACATTTCTGGCATGGTGGACAGCCTATACAAGGGCATGGAGATAAGAAATTGAATAAGGGGCGCTAGGTGGCTCAGTGGATAGAGCACAGGCCCTGAAGTCAGGAGGACCTGAGTTCAAATACGGCTTCAGAACAAACACTTGATATTTACTAACTATGTGACCCTGGGCAAGTCACTTAACCCCAATTGTCTAAAAAAAATATCGAATACCATGGAAGAAGAACCACAGCAAGATCAGTTTGATTAGAAAGAAGCATAAGTGGAGTAATACAGAATAAGTCTGAAAAAGTAGATGGGTTGGGGTCAAGTTATAAAGGCTTTAAATGCAGAGGAGTTGTATTTGTTTTCAGAAGCAATCAGAAACTCTGCAGTTTACTGGCAAAGAAATGCCATGGTCAGACTTGTGCTTTAGGAAAATCATTTTGACAGTAACCTAGAAGATGAGCTGAATTCAAGAAAAACTTGAAGCCAAGAGACTAACTAGGAAACTATCACAATAGTCCAGGCAAGAAGTGATGAGGACTCAGACTAGTGAAATGGACATTGTGAAAGGATGTAGTGAATCTTGGTCATTTTGTTTTCCATGGAGATGACTGAAAAGTTGACATCCCAACAAACAACTCCACAAGAACATGACCCACATCCAAATAGATCAATCATTTCTTTTTTATTCCAGCTAGGCCATAGGTGTTAGGGGCAGACTAACTTGTTCATACAGTCTTCAATATGTTCAGAATAGACCTCTCCACTATAAAATATGGCATGAATTTTCACAACTGCTGAGAGATGCAGCTACCAGCTACAGAAAGCAGGTTAGGCCAGGAAGTAACTTCGTTTCTAGAGATACAACTGGGCCATTTTCTATAGTCATTTTTTTTGACTCTTACATTCTTTTCCCTCATTTGATAAACTATTAGAGGGGTATGGTAATAGCAAAAATAGAGAGTTGAGGGAGTACAATTTAAAAAAAAACCTATTTTTAAAGAAAATACATAGAGTCATAATTAATCAATGATAGCATTGCTATTGTCATTGATGAAAATGAAGATAAAGGTTAATATCATTATATGCCTGCCCTTAGGATCTAGAGAGATGATTAACTCACCTAAACAGTAAGCTTCCCATACCCCATCTGGCCTGGGTAGAAAGGGAGATGGTTCCAACTTCATTAGATAAAGGACATTCAGGCTTTCTAAGATGTACCTCCCTCTACATCTCTTGCCCACTAAGTTCTACAAATCATTACCTGGAGCCCATGGCTCACTGTAAAATAGTAAACAAATAAGAGATTGAGATTGTTTTCCCCTAGCCCAAGAGTGACGTACTTGTTTGGGCCTCTTCCTCCTAAACCATTTGGCAGAAGTTCATTTTCCCAAGCAACCTTGTCTTCAGTCCCAGATGACAGACCCATGTGGTAGCTGTCACATGGGAGTCAAAGGCCCAAAAGAATTCAATGGGGACCCAGCGGGGTGTTCTGTAGCTGGCAATCAATCTCCCAATAGGTATGGCATATTAGTGCTGTTTTGAACACTATTTTCCCCAAGGCTCCAGCTACCAGGGGCAGGTCATCCTCCACCCCAAACACATTGAGACACTATAGCCATTGTTTTTTGGTGTTCACTGTCCTTCATGTAGTCCAAGATCATAATGGTTATTGCTCTGAATGATACATCGAACATCTCCTGTTGGCAGAAGATTTATAAAGGTTAAAATGAATGGGCAATTGTTGTACTATTCACAATAAGGAATATGAATTCTGAATCACAGCAGAATCTGGTACCCAGAGAAAGCCTATGCTTTAGCAGCCCCTTTTGGGAAGGGCAGGGACTAAAGAAACATCTTCGTCACACTCATCTCTGATTCAGAAAGAATTTCACAACTTTTTCTGTATTGACTTAATAGTCATAATTTTGTTGTTCAAAAACATATAGCAGTGATGTCTGCCAAGGAGTCAAGCGAAAACTTTTCTTTTTTAATACATTAATACTTTACAAGCCAGTTTCAGTAAGATAAAAACGAGGCATCAAGAAGGCAAAGTTGGAAAATCAGCTACTGTACTTTGAAAAGCAAACACAGATGTCTCCAGCCTTAATACACACATTCTCTGATCACTTCAGAAACTGAGAATTAGCTTCTACCAGACTCCTGTAACCTTGCCAAATGACAAACTAAAAATTGCTGTCCGGCAAATACACACCAGAAGTGTTAAAGTTCCATTTAAAATCCGCAGGTAAGGAGCTACTTCAGCTAATTACAGAAAGCCCTAATTTAAAATTGGCATTTGCTTCCAGCTGATCCAAGAGTATGTACATATTTCAAGGATTATGAAGCTTTTCCTTGGGACTCTCCTTTTATCTTTGAAAGAAAACAATGCTAATAGTTTCCTTTTTCCTACACTCAATGACTATTTACTACTCCTTCTTGATGTGGACTTTCAAAATACAAAGAAGGTTTGGCAAGTTTTCAAAGTCCTTTTTTAAAGTCTATTCCTAAGCACTTTTATAAAAGCATAAAGAGTACTTCTTACTAAGGAGAACTGATAATGTAGCACTCTTAGTGTCTGAACATGGAAATATTGTTAGTTACATATAACGCCTTCATTCTTAGGATCTTTTCCCTTAACCTTCTGAAAGCAGCTGATTTCAGGGAAGCAAAAGTGATCAGAAGAATCAAAGTTAGCATAACAATTCCTTTCCTGCAGAAAGTAGCTCCAAAACATTATAAATCCAAATTTCAAAGAAGAAAAGTTACTGTACTTGCAAATTTTAAGTCACACTTGGCAGTTTTTCCAAACAGAGTGGTCAGGAATGGAGAGGAATAAACATGTGCTTCCAGGATTTTCTTCTCATATGCCCCACAAAAAAAAAACTAATGTTAATGGCCATGCTGGAGTCCTTCTAAATAGGTTTTCACTTAAGGAATAGGGCATGGCTGTGTAGTGTTATTTTAAGGTAGACTTTACAAAACAACATTGAGGAAAGATAAATACTACTTTCACTGTATAAACCAAAAGCTTAAACTGCTCCCAAAAGGATTATTTGAAAAATCTGATATTTCATTATGCAGTGATATTTTTTACTTTAAATGTTATACTTAAATTAAGAACACTTAGCACTTCTTGTCTTCTAAGTACTTCTTTCCAAAATAATAATAATAATAATAATAATAATAATAATATAGAAGTAGACTTATTTTACTGAAAGAAATACTGAGGAAAAAGATAGTTTAAAAGGCTCTCCTGAGGAATGACAGAAAAGTAGTAGTTGAAGGACACTGAAAATTCATAAATAGGGGCTAGATCCTTGAAAAGAAAGGTAACCTGTAGAGTGCCAAAAGATCCCATTTCCCAAATATTGATCCTAGTGGTTCTGTCAAGATTCTGGTTGAAATAATGTCCACAAGAAGGCCGTTGTTATCTTTCTGAGAGGGCTAACATAATATCCACCTTAACATATTATGTAATCAGGATGCAATGAAAAGATCGTTAGATTTTTCAAATGTGGCCTCAGACCAGACATTTGGCACTAGCTGTGTGACCCTGGGCAAGTCACTTAACTCCAGTTGCCTCACCAAAAAAAGAAAAGAAAAGAAAAGAAAAGAAAAGAAAAGAAAAGAAAAGAAAAGAAAAGAAAAGAAAAGAAAAGAAAAGAAAAGAAAAAAAGATCCTTAGATTTGGATTAAAAGGATCTGGGTTCAAATCCTACCTCTATTACTGCATAAACATGGACAAGTCACTTCAACTCTCTGGGCCTCAGTTTCCTCTTCTTTAAAATAAGAGGACCAAACAAAATTACTTCTAGGATACTTTCTAGGTCTAACTGGATATTCCTATTTGTTTATTATCTCCTCTAATAATTCTTAGAGCCAAGAGAAAATGAGAAACAGGAGAGAAAATTGTTACTGGTTGAGGGTGGGAATCCCTCCATAAGGGATTAGTAAACGTGTTTGGTTTTTTTTTTTAAATAAAATGAGACTCTGTCTAGGGAAGTCAGATTCCAGAAGTGATCCTCTAGCAGGGGAAGGTCATGGGCATCTCGAGATGGGTAGTGTGATGCCACAGGACACCTGAGAGAAGAGCCCAAAAAGAAGATGATACCTAAAATACAACCAATCATTTAATCGATGAGCATTCATTAATGCCTGTGTCACTTGAGAAACACCAAGATTGCAAAGAATAAAATGTCCCTACCCTCTAGGAGCTTACATTTGGGGGACAGGAGAATGGAGAATGGGTTTTTCTATCATGTCCAGGTTGTCAGTGCAGTGGTCACTCGATGGCCCAATCCCCCTGCTGATTGGGCATGGAAGCTTTGACCTGCTCGATTTCTGACCTGGTCTGGTTCGCCCTCCCTTAAGCAGGCTAGTGAGCCTCGCCGCTGGGGCTCATCTTATGGGTGTCAGGCTTAGTGCAGACATCTGATCAGCTTAGCCTTGCTGCAGCTCAGAACTCCTGAGCTTAAATGATCCACCAGCCACAACCTCCTCAGTTGTAGGGATTACTACAGGTATGCACCACCAAACCCAGCCAAGTAAATTAAATTCTAAAACAGTTGTGTCTCAAGGTTGGGGGAAGGGGAAATCAGATGTTAACCAAAGAAATACTTAGCCTTTTTAATACTTTTTCCTAGGGCCAATGTCGTTCACAAGTTCCAAATTCTTTTGGAAGAAATATCATGTGAATATATTCATACCCCAAAATGGGACAAAGGTGTAAAGACTGTGAACAGAATAATGCACACAATAGGAGATAGAGATAGAGAATAGTCACTGCTGCTTCCATTGCTGCTATAGGAACTACAGCTGCCCCATTACTATTCTGCCACTACCCCGGGCAAAGGTTAGAAGGGAGAAGAATGAAAAAGAGGATTAAAGTTCCTCTGCCCTTTACTAGGAAGGAGAAATATGGTGTACCAATTCATGAAGATTTGCCATGGATCCTAAAACTTGAAAGACCTAGTCCCAACACTGGATTAGCCTCAGTAGAGGTAGCTATTAAGTGGCAATGATAAAAGTACCCTCTTCATTTCTCCATCAAGAATTGAAAGTAATAGTATAAGCATCTTATAGATTAATACAGCTGCTCAAGTCCTGAAGAAATCAAACCCCCAAAGAAATCATATAGTAATGGTCCTTAAGTTCTGTTACCTAACAGCCAGTTTCTAATCTACAGAATGCAGAAATTCATCCTTAAATCCATAGGAGGCAACCAAGGTCTGGCAGTATCTAAGGAGCTAAAATATTTGTGACAAACTGATTGATTCATTGGCCTCAATGTTTCCCCACTGAGGTTTCTAAGGCATTCAGCCAATCCAGATTGAAAAAAATCTGAATATTAAGGGGATTGTCCACAAATCAATATCCCTAGCTATGAGAGATCATCTAGTAAAAATATAGTTTGGGGAGGGGTGCTGATTCCTGGGGCATTGTTTAGGGTCCCAGGTCTCTAGAAGTACAAGCCAAGGAGTTCCTACAACCTGATGACACTACATGCCAACTTACAAGAAAGAAGCCTAACTTAAAATAATAGAGGCTTCAAATTCTGGGTCCAAGTCAGTCCGAGTCCAAACCAGAATGGAGCTGACCTTAACTTTTCCACAGAACACTATTTGTTTAGTGACAAAGTCTTATGGTGTCTCTGTAGTGGAATGTACTGTATTGTCATTTTTTAGGTCACAGGGCTGACATTTTCCAAGGAAAGAAAAAAATAAAAAGTAAACTGAGACATATGCTAAATGAGAGCCAAAAGTGTTTTGAAAAGTTATAATGAATTCTTATGACAGGAATTATATTATGCATAGTATAAACATCTGTATTTAAGGGAGATAATGGTTTAGCTCCAGAAAATAATAGCTAAGCAACAATGACTTGAACAAACGTTTTACAATTAATGGGAATAAAAATTATGTATTATTACAGTTGAGGGAAGATGGGAAAATGAGACGAGGTAACTCATATTATTGGACTCAAATACACTAAAGAGAATTGAGGGTTCTATAGCAAAATCACTCCAAAAGAAGAAAACTACAGAAAGCTCAAACTTCCAAAGCCCCAAGATGTAAAGCCCATATTCAAACCCCTCTTACACATGGTGTTGCTGGCACAGACACTTCTTACCTTCAACAAAGTCAATTCATCTCTTAATATGATATATTTGAAGGCAGAATCTTGGCCCACTCTATTGGACAGAAGATCATAGAGCACTAAAGCTCTGAAGAAGCAATACCACTCGTTCTCACAGAGTCATAATTAACTTCCTTGGGAGTTACACGAGAGCAACTTAGAACAGAATTTGGCTCCATCTTTTCAGTATTTGTCCGTTCCCTAATAATTATGACTTCAGTGGGAGTCTCAAGCAAGTAACAGAGGGCAGAATTTGGCCCGCACCAAGTATCACATCAAGTGTCTGGCCCAATTTGTAAGGCCACTCATAGAGTATCAAAATCCCCCAAGTCCCATCAACACTAGCTCTTTGGGTTCTTCACAAATGTAACTCTGACCAAAATGACCCCTCAGATATTGTCAAAGAATAGCACTGGCTAGGACAGAATTACTAGCTAGGGTAAGAGGCCAATTATATCCAATACAGTAAAAATACAATTATTTACATGAAAGCGCTTCATAATTATAAAATATTGTGTGAATGTCCATCATTATCTTTATTAACAGAGTCAGTAAAAGAACATGCCTGGTGATGGTTTGCTGTACCGCAGAAATATATGTTAAGGCATACACAGTATGAGAAATAGGAAGTTTTAGCACAAGCCTGGGCACCCAAAAATCTGAAGAATTGGATTTGGGCCACTACGATGTGGCCTCAAGCTACAAAATTAAAACCTGATGTTAGCTTAAGAACGATAGTTGTATACAATAAATCTTTAAATTATACAATTTATCATTTTTACTACCATTAATTGGGGCACATAGGTCATTACTGCTTAGCTAATATTTCCTGAACCTCAACCATGATTAGCCATCGAAAGTGTTTATGTTGTACATGACCTAATTTTTGTCATAGGAATAAGGCACAATTTTCTTTTTTCTTTTTTGCTTAAAATTACAGCATCTAGTTGAAAACTTTAATTTTAGGGTATCTTTAATGTGGGATTTGACCTTTCAGCAGATTTAAAAGAAAATCAGAATGTGAAATAAATATGAGGAGACTTTTTAAAATAAATAAATAAAAACTCCTGGCATTTGCTTCCTCTTTTTCCCCCCTGGCAAACTTCAGTTATACTCCTGAAGCAATAAGAGAGTTTTACTCATACATTTCTTGGTGATCCACCCACTTATCCCCTTGATATTGATTCTTAGGCTTTCTTTTGAAGCCCATTAACACCATTCCCCTAACAAGCCTAGGAATCCCTGACTCTTTCCTGACATAAGTCCATTACCCTCCTACAGCAGTCCCTAGCTCCCAGTGACCATAGATGAATATGTATGTATATGTGTGTGTATACAGATACACACATTAAAAAAAAAACAGAGTCCTGACAAGTAACAGAGTATACTAACCCATTTGCCAGCCCACCCTTCAATGCACTGTAATGTTTATTAACATTCAGAGAGACATTTAGGCAGAGAACAAATTGACAGAGCCCATGTTTATCTCAGAAATTTCAGAAACGGCATGAGATTTATTCGTGGAATCTTAACACCAATTCAGACTGTCATAAAACACAAAAGACCAGATTCAATAAAAACTCTGTCCAACTTTCACAACACTAGAGTCTGTGCGAGCCTTCAAAACAATCAATTTTTCCAGTTTTGCAAAGGGCTGTGCAGATTTCAGTAGCATGGAAGCCAGATGGGGCATTTCCTAACTCATGCCCTAAATTAGTTTCAAAAGTAGTTTTGAGGATCACATTTGATCAGAAGAATTTGCATGCTCTTCCCTTTTTTATATATTGCAGAGTGCATCACACAAAGAACAGAACAACAGAACCGTAGCATATGTCTCATGCAGTTAAAAGCATTCAAGCTGGCCTGTAAAATACAATTCTTTGGTACTCAGTGAAAAGGATAGTATTTGACTCCATAATCCATACTATAGAAAAGTTGGAAATAATAATTTTTTAAAGTTGCTGTGTGTCCACGGACAGCTGTTCTTCATACATACTGAGAATGTTTCCTTTAAATTCCTAAGGACACAAGGACTTGATACCAAGCCAGTACCTCTAAAAATGGTGAAAACTAAACACACCCCATACTGATGCTTTTACTGTCCCAACAAACTTTCTCCCACAACTAAAATGTTAAAACTTTTACCCCACAGCCCACATTCTGAGATTAGTCCAATAACTAATGTTCTGTCCAAGTAAAATACATTTTGTCATAGCTCGAAAATGTTACCTTTCACAGAAGTATAGTATTTCTGACCAGCAGGGAACATATGTCAACATTATCTATTATTACACAATGTCAGGACCAGAAAGGGAAGGTGGGTGGTGGATGTTAATAACAACTTAAGCGATTTCTAAAAGAGGCATTTGAGAAGTACAAAGCCAGAAGTTTCAAATGTTTTGTCTTATTTTCGCTGTGTCAGCAACCTGCCCCCACCACCAGTACAAACCTAATTCTGCCTGCGACCCAACGCCTAGTTCTCTTTTCAATTTTAGCCAACGCTTTGCTAAGCTGGAAAGTTTGAAAAATACCCTAGAAAACTTCTCCACCAGAAAACGAAAAACAAAAACATATGACCAGCAATGATGAAAGCAACTCCCACTCGCTAAGGAAAAGATTATTTGTGATCATAGAGGCACATGGCTTTGAGATTTTGAATTTTATTTCAAGTTTTCAAACTACTTACCTAATACTTAGGTTTGGACTGGGAAACTGGGTGATTGTGGTTTTTGTTTGTTTGTTTATTTGTTTTTAAACAGCAATATTATTTAAGAACTTTTCAAAGGTAAGCAGAAAGCATTCTGTCAGATTGGCATGACTGATGGAGCTGGGGAAAGTAGGCAAATTCTTAACCAGAAATGCTCTCTTGCTACATAGAGGAACCAGCAATCATATTCCATAACAGACTGGAATAGGAAATGTGTCAGTTTTCTCCTTGAGGAGTATTACTTTGGGTCAAGCTAACCCTCAAAAACGCAGCTCTAAGCCGTCTTTGGTACCAGCTCTGAGGTGAAAATATTTTTTGGCTATGGGAGGTGAAGTATTTGGTATTGCTCTGGTCCAGACTGTTTTCTAGGAAAAGAGTACACTCATCTTTAAGAAGATTCATATCCTCATGACATTCTGACCCTAGAAAAAGGATTACCTTGGGCTCAGATAAGGAAGTGCCTCCTGGATGGGTCCTGTACAAAAAGTAATAAGAGCTACTTTATCCATGGAATAAGAGGACATCTTCAGAGTTAGTGTTTCAAGGCTTGGGTCCTATTGGGAAGCAGGCCACCATCCACTTACTTCTCTGGAATATTTGCATTGAGGGAGTATCATAGAGTGGAAAGAGGGGACACCCGAGGTTCAAATTCTGCCTCCAGAACCTCTTAGATGTAGGGCAAGAACCTTAAATTCTCTGAGCCTCAGTTTTATCATCTTTAAAATGTGGACAACAATATTTGCAGTACATACCGCAAAGAATTATTATGAGAATAAAATGAAATAATATATGGGAAGTGCTTTGGAAATACTCGACACACTATCGACATGCCAATTATTGTTATTTGTTGCTGGTGATGATGTTATTGTGATTATTGGTGATGTATTATGGTTATTTTTTGCAGGGGGACCTTGTGGTGTAGTAGGAAGAAAACCGGAGACAGGTTATCTGGCCTCTATTCCTGGTACTGCCCCTTGTTGGCTGTGTGACCTTGAGGAAGTCACTAGAC
Source organism: Phascolarctos cinereus (assembly GCF_003287225.1). NCBI lineage: Eukaryota > Metazoa > Chordata > Mammalia > Diprotodontia > Phascolarctidae > Phascolarctos > Phascolarctos cinereus. The sequence goes on along the minus strand of NW_027556098.1, from coordinate 166,875,283 downwards.
TTAAATAATAATGATAACAATAATAATAACATCGTTGACATTTCTCGCTCATTAACAGTTTAAAAGCCTACTTTCCCACGAGAGATGAGAGAAGTAACATAAAACTCAAAGACTCAATTTTCTCTTCAGTAAAATGAGGGAAATAATACTTCTAGAGTCGTTGTGGCAATAGTGCTTCACAAACTTTAAAATTAAATAAATACATTATTATTATTACTATCATTTACCTCACAGAGTTATGAGACCTACATGAGAATGTACGTGAAAGTATTGTTCTTGTCACAATAAAGTTCTATGTAAACGTAAGCTCTTAATAAGTTTTTCCAGTCTTTTAAAACATTTTTATTCATTTTGAACTTAAACACAAAAAAGCCAAAAAAAGAACACTTCCATGTACACAGCACAACATAAAATAGGATTCAATATAAAGCCACAAATTTCCATTTGCTTTTTTTGAAAACTATATAATAAATACTACAAATCATTTTCAAAGCTACCCTGCTTTTCTATGCTTCCTTCTAAGTTTTCTTTTGCTCTCTACTATGTACTTTTAATTTTTTAATTTCATTTTTAATAAATTTATTTATTATTTATTTTATTTATAATAAGTTTTCCTTTTGAAATATTAACAGTAGCTCATATATATATATTATATGGATATAGATATGAAACCTTATGACCAATAAGGTCACATATAAAAAACCTTACTACAACTTCATGAGACAAATGATGCAAGTATTACCTACATTTTACAGGTGGGAAAACTGAGGTACAGGGAAATGAAGCAGCTTGTCCCAATCACAAAGCTAATAATAACTGCAATTCAAAATTTGAGTCCAGATCTTTTGACTGCAGTTTCAATGTTCTTTCCACCATGTGATATTGGTAGAAACCTATCAGAAATACTTCAATGATTTTGTGAGTTCATCTGTGGTACCTCCTCCAGTGCACACCTATCCATATCTGTCCCATGCAACTCTTATCCATATCCTCCTGTGAAATCTTGCAGAGGGGCTCCCCACCCCTAACAAAAGACATTTCCATAGAATAAACATGCATGGTATTTCAATCCTTTAGAAAACGTGTCCCCCAAGAGAGGGAACAGCATATATGAGTGGAGAAAAGTAATCTTGCTTCTTATTTGGACTTAATCCTAGTTAGCATTTCCTCCTTTCATTCAGTTTCTGACGGTTGATATATCTATCACAAGTCAAGATCACCATATACTATATGACTGGCAAACTGTACCTTTACCCTCACTAGGTAATAATAAATTAATCTGAAATAAATAATTTAATAATCAATGCATGCTGTCCTTTAGATGAAACAGTGCTAATGGCACTTGTTAACTGAGTAGTTGTGAGCGGTTCTTCCTGCCCAGTAGAGAAGATAGGTTTTTCATGGATGTACCACTACTCATGCATCTGGCCCACCTTGTGACCAAGGGCAAACACTTGTGGATAAGAGACTGGCTGCTAGTAGGAGCACCATGTGTAGCCACGGAAGACAGTAAGGACCAAGTGAACCAACTCACTATGGATGTAGTTAAAGAGTAATAAATCTAATCTAAATTTACATAGAACCCTTTTGGTAAACTATAAAAAATTAGAGCTAGAAAGGGCCTGAAAGTTTACCTAACTCTATGTTTATCAAAGCTTGGAATGGCAGAACCTCTTACTTTTAGCAATAAACTTCAGCAGAACTTTAGCAATGATATTTTTAATCATCCTTTTTAATGCTTGCTACTAATGGTACTAAATGACATAGGGAGATGTATTTTAGCATTACATTTTCAGATGCTTTTTATTCCAAATCAAATAACTTTAGAAGTAACATATTTAGTAAGAGGGATGTAATTGCCAGTTCTCTCTATGAGACTACTGCCCAGCTGAGTCAGGAAGAGGTTTGGCAGACCCCACCATGACCAATGCAATATATTGGGGCTGGGTCAGGGCTAGAAACATGAGTAACTGCAATAAAAAGACCTAACCTTCGGGAAATCATCAGATAGGAAATTTTGTACCTAGGGTAATATGTAGGAAGGAATCCTCAACTGGAACATGGAGATTCTAGGACACTGACATGAGGGGCAATAGCAAGGTGGGAGACAGGGAGGAAAAGCTCATCCCTGTGGATCATCTGGTAGTTTTCAATTCAATCAAATAACATTCTACTGAGGGATATAACTCTAAACAGATATGTATATTTGCCAATTTAAGGAAGAAAGGAGTACTGATAAATAAGAAAATCAAGGAAATGTTTCTGGTGGAAGGTGGCGCTTGGCCTGAGCCTTGAAAAAAGCCAAGAATTCTAAGAGACAAAAGTAAGCAAGCACATTCCAGGTATGGGTGACAACTCGTGCAAAGGTTTGGAGATGAGAGATAGAATGAAAAGTTGGTAACAAAGTAGGTCATTTTGGGTGGAATATAATATATCTTAAAGGGAAGAATATGAAATAAGCCTATAAAGTAAGTTGAAGCCAAACTCTTAAGGACTTTAAATGCCAAGCTAAGGAGATGCTGTCTTAGAGTTAACAGAGAGCCACTGAAGAGTCTTGAACAGATAAGCGACATGGTTAGTATGCAAAAGAGTGACACTCAGTGAACAAGGAGTGACAAAGTGGTACTTCAAGAAAAATATTTTGGCAATGTCTTGGAAGATGGATTGGAGGGATACTGGTGGCTGGAAGTCTAATTATGAGCCTGCTATCATAGTACAACTGAAAGTTGCTGAGGGGACTGAACTAGAATGCCATCTCTGTGAGTGGAAAATATAGGTGCAAGAGATACCATGGAGGTAGAAAGAGAAAAAAATAGCAACTGACAGGATATGATAGGTGAAGAAAAGAGAAGAGTCAAGCATGATGCTGCAGTTTCAATCCTAGGTATACCCAGAAAAGAAATAGGGAAGTTTGGAAGAGAAGTCAAGTGTGGGGTGTAGTGGGGGAGGGGGTGAGTTCACTTCGGGACATGTTGACTTTGAGTTGCTTGTGAGATGTCCAGGTGGAAATGCTGAAAAGACATTCCAGCTGCTGGAGCTCAGGAGAGAGACTGGGGCTATCTACAGAAATCAGGGAGTCAGCTACCAAGAAATGATGACTGTGTTGATAAGACATCCAAGAAAGATATAGAGACAGAAAAGAAAAGGACTCATGGAAAAGAATCTTAAAGTTTGTCCATGATAAAGGGAGGAATACAAATAACGATCAAGCAAAAAAAAAAAAAAGAATGGTAGGACAAGGAGGAGGAGAACCAAGAGAAAAGAGCAACATGTAACCTAAAAGGGGATAATTTCCAGGAAATTGGATAATGATGGGCCAAAAGCCACAAAGAATTCAAAAAAGGTGGGGACTGAGGGGAAAAAAACATGATTTAGTAATAAAAGGATCCTTAATAACCATGAAGATAGCAGTTTCAGTTGAGTTGTGAGCTTGGAAGCCAAACTGAAAAGGATGAGGAAGTACCTGAGAGGAAAGAGAAAGCTAGGAATATGAGAAGGTTTTTTTGGTTATTTATTTGTTTTCTGGGAGTTTGGCTGTGAGAAGAACACAACTTTAACATCAAGTTCCAAGTCAAGAAATAGGCTAGAAAATGAGCAAAGAACAACAACAAAGAAATTGACCACAAAAAGCTACTGCAATGGCAGAGAAGACCAAGACAAACTTAGAAAACAATGTGAAAACAGCTACAAACAAAGCCTCAAAGAAAAATGTTAATTGGATACAAGACCAATAAGAAATCCCGGAAGAGTTAAAGAAAGCGATAAGAGTGATAGAGGAAAAATTAAGAAAAATGAGAACGATGCAAGCAAATTATGAAAAGAGAATTAACAGCTTAGTAAAAGAGACACAAAAAATACTGAAAAAAACTAACATCTTAAAAACAGAACTGGCCTAATGGCAAAAGAGGCACAAAATTCACTGAAGAAAAGAACTCCTTAAAAAGCAGAATAAGCCAAATGGAAAAGAAGGTACAAAAAAATCACTGAATAAAAGAACCCCTTAAAAAACAGAACTGGCCAAATGGGAAAAGACGTATTAAAGCTCACCAAAGAAAATAATTCATTAGAAAGTAGAACTGGGCCACTGGAAGCTAATGACTTCATGAGATATGAAGAAACAAAATCAAAAGAATAAAAAAATGGGGGGGAGGGAATTATCTCATCAGCAAAACAACTGATCTGGAAAATAGAGCAAGGAGAGGTAATTTAAGAATTATTGGACTACCTGACAGCCATGATCAAAGAAAGAGTCTAGACATCAGAGTTCAATAAATTATCAAGGAAAACTTCTCTGATATCTTAGATCCAGAAAGTAAAATAGAAATTGAAAGAATCTATCCATCACCTCCTGAAAGAGATCCCAAAATGAAAACTCCCAAAAATATTGCAGTCAAATTCCAGAGCTCCAAGGTCAAAGAGAAAGTACTTGAAGTATACAGAAAGAAACAATTCAAATATCATGGAACCATAGTCAAGGTCACACAAGATTTAGTAGTTTCCACATTAAAGGAGTGGAGGGCTTGGAATAAAATAATCTGGAAGGCAAAGGAGCTAAGATCATAACCAAAAATAACCTATCCAGCAAAACTTAGTACAATCCTTCTGGGAGAAAATGGATATTTAATGAAATAGAGGACTTTCAAGCATTGCTAATGAAAAGACCAGAGCTGAATAGAAAATCTACTTTTGATGGGGGACAGGATAAAAAAGAGAGAGAAAAGAAGAAGCAAGAGAAAAATGGATAGAGGGAAAAACACAGTAATCATAACCGTGAGTGTGAATGGGATGAGCCCACTCACAAAATGGAAGCAGATAGTAGAAGGGATTAGGAACCAGAACCCAACACACTTAAAACAAAAAGACAGACACAGAATTAAAGGACTGGAGCAGAATCTAATATATTTCAACTGAACTAAAAAAAAGGCAGGGTAGCAATCATGATCTCAGACAAAGTAAATACAAAAAAAAAAAGGCCTAATTAAAAGGGATGATCAGGGAAATTATGTTTTGCTAAATGGTACCATAGACAATGAAGTAATGTCAAATTTTACAGCAAGTTTCTCTGATAAAGGCCTCATTTCTCAAATACATTCTGAGTATAGAACTGAGACAAATTTATAAAAATAAGAGCTATTTCCCAATTCATAAATAGTCAAAAGCAATAAACAACTAGTTTTCAGAAGAAATCAAAGCTATCTGTAGTCATATGAAAAAAATGCCCTAAATCACTATTGATGAAAGAAAGGAAAATTAAAGCAACTCTGAGGTATCACCTCGCACCCTATAAGAAATGGCAAATGCTAAAGGAGATGAGGAGAAAATAGGTACATTAATGAACTGTTGGTGCAATAGCTAACTAGTCCAACCATTCTGGAAGACTATTTGGAAATGGGTTCAAAGTACAATAAAACAGACCATAAACTTTGACCCAGCAATACTACTATTAGGTCTATATCCCAAAGAGATCAAAAAAAAAAAAGGCAAAGGACCTATATTTATGGCAGCTCTTTTTGAAGTGGCAAAGAATTGGAAATCTAGAGGATGCTCATCACTTGGGGAATGGCTGAGCAAGCTGTGGCATATACTGTGTATTATCATGCTGTGGGAAATGATAAGGTGGAGTGGTTTCAGAAGAAACGCGGCAAGACGTATATAAACTGATGCAAAGTGAAGTGAGAAGAAAAGGGAGATTATTGTACACAGTAACAGCAATGTTCTCATTACAAGCAACTGAAAGACTTGGCTACTCTAATCAATACAATGACACAAGACAATTCCAAATGACTCATTATGAAAACATGCTACCCACTTCCAGAGAGAGAACTACTCTGGGTGAAAACTGAAGCATAATTTTCCAACTTTCTTTATTTTTCTTTCTTTTAAAAGATACATGGATATTACAGAAATAAGTTTTGCATAATTTCAGGCACAAATTCCCAAGTACAGAAGAAATTCAAATAAGCTTATAAGAACCTCTAATCTGGGGTCACATCGGGTGACTTTAATGTACAGTGTATGCTATATTACAAAAAAAAATCCATAGTTTTGGCAAAATTACAAAGACATTTACAAAGTACAGTTAATTCAAAAACAAAACTGTCAGAAGTTTTAAGTGAGCATGAGGTGAATTCCAAAAGGTATTAGCTTATGTAAGCAAATGAGAAAATGAAAATTATAGTAAAGCAGAGGATCTTAACCATTTTTGTGTCTTGGGACCCTTTTGGCAGTCTAATGAAGCCTATGGACCCCCTTCTCAGAATCATATTTTTAAATGCATAAAATAAAAATACATAGGAATGGTTACAAAAGTAACTAATTATATTAAAATAGTTGGGGGGGTTAAGTTCACAGACCTCAGGTTAAGAACCCCTTTTTAAGTACATGAGGTAAGCTATCTCAGTCAATTTTTTCCAGTTATAAAACTCCTTTTGAAGTATCTCGTGAGGTAAATTATCCCAGAAAGTATTTTTTTTCCATTTTTAAGAATCTTGCATCTCTCCTAAAGCAAGACAGCAACATGCCACTGATGGCGGGGTGGGAAAAGAGGGTCAAACCCTATTAAGTAGCTGCAGTCCAAGGCCAGAGGAGAGTGAAGCGTAAGCCAAAATGCTAGAATCCTACCTGGGTGTCTGTGGAATACCAAATCCAAGAGGTAAAAGCTAAGGCAGGGAAACAGAGAGGACTGCAACCAGCGTGTCTACTCTCCTAAGGGAGAAAGCCAAGGTCTGTGTCTAGATGGTAACAATGGCATGAGTGAAAATAGGAGCAAGATGACCACTAGAGAAACAAGCAGCCTCGTGGTCTCACTGAGTTCTCTGCTGCTCAGCTGCTGTTCTTAAAGTCCAAAAGTGGGAGAGATAGGATCATAAACCTTCTAACACTGCCCCAGGGCTGGGCAAAATCAGAGCCTGCCCTTTGCAGCCTTTGACAACATTCTGGACTCATCCAGGCCAAGGTAAGAGCAGGGGTGGGGGAGGGACAGAGGCACATGATTATATTTCAGCCTCACAACGACTCTGCAAGATAAATAATAAGAGAATCATCATCCTTGTTTTATTGGTGAGAAACTGGCAAACAGAGAAGTGAAATGAGTGGCCCTAGGCCCCATAAATTGGAAATACTGGGCCAACACTCAGACCCAAGTTTTCTGACTAGAAGTCTAATGCTAATCCCACTACATCACCCTGTCTCATCAAATTAAAAAGGTTAAAAAGCAAGAAAGTTTAGAGGAGATTCATGAACCCTTAAACACATGAAAATTTGTAAACCATTACAGCAAAATAGAGAAGCTTTCTTTCTAGCATAATCTTCCTTTCAGCAAATATGAATGTTATGTCCCAGCTTGGCCTTCGTAAACACTTCAATGTGATTACAATAACTCAAGAATTTCAGCCCAAAATTTTGGATGCCAAAGTTCATTTTGGAGTGTAAAAACCTTTTTTTTAATTGAAAGCTTTGGCTGTTGTTTATATTGAAATCCAGTCTTTTTTTTTTTGCATCATGACTAGAGACACAAACAGTGTTTTTGGGTGAGCAGAGGAAAAATGAATATACAATACAGAAATCTATGAAAATACCTAAATAGGTAATTTTGAGTATTTCAAACAATTTTATTTATAGGTAAATCCCCATTTTTATGGAATTAAAATTTTAAAATGTCATGACATTTAAATGATATGTGAAAGTAGGTGCCTTTCTTCCACAGAAATCATCGGAGAAGTAACCTGTTCTAAGATCTTCCATGTCTGACAAGTATGAATGTCAGGTATCAGGATTTGCAGGATCAACTCCTGGATATGTGCATCACATAATTTGCTTCAAAAATAGTCTTAACCCTTTTCCTAGTTAACACAATCACAATGCCTAGATGATGTCACCTTTAAATAGGAACATTCATCTATCGGTCATTCTGACGATGTGCTATGTAACTACAATACCTCTTCACAGCCTGGGTATTTTGCAGCCAAGTGCCACCTGTAGCAGATTCTGCCAAGTGGGGAAAGTTTTCAACATCAGCCTGGTGACAGACTGATGCCAGATAACTGAGGATCAATTTAGCAAAGTAGAAAGGGGCTTATCACAAAAAAGTTGAATAAATGAATGAATGAAAAAGTACATGCCAAGCACTGTTCTAAGCATTGGACATACAGATAGAAAAATATATTTCTCTCAGGGAGTTCACATTTTAACTAGGAGAGAGAATAGATGTGGGAAAATTTAGCTTCAGGCAGATAGAAAGGTGCAGAGGTCATTGGACTACAGCATCAGGAAGAATGGTGAAGTCAGGCAGTCCTTAGGAGTCATAGGATTCATGTACCACAAGGCAAGAAGCTTGGAGAGCAACGGCCCACCTTCAGGGAAGAGAGAGCAGGCCTAAGGGTAAGGGAAGAATGACAATTCTGAGTTTCCTCTGACAAGGACAGGGATGGGGATAGGGTCAGCGTTTGGTCAGGAGGGAAAAAGGAGAAAGGAAAATTGGCAGTCTCTGGTCTCTGATGGTCTCTGGGGAAGTCTGTGGTGGGAAAGATTAAAGGGAAGTCTCTTTTGGCTCCACTCCTGACAGATCACTTCAGATACTGTCCATGGGATCTGGGGCAGCTTAGAACAGGAGTCAGGGCGCTGTAGTCCCTGCTATAGCTAGGACTTTCCGAGTTGCCCCAAAGGGAACTTATCACAAAAGACTTGCCAATAAAAGAAAATTTTGTGGGGCTACATGAAATTGATAATGATTATGAAATTAATAATAATCACAATAATAATAAAACACTCAAATTGTTCTGTGATTTCATTCATGTGGATTTTCAGTAATGTAGTTAGAATTCCATCCATGCCTGTCTTTCTTCTGGGACCTTTACCTAAAGTTCAAAGGGATTAACTCCCTTTTTTGGAAAACATACCTAGCTTTCTCTTGACTTGATGAGGACAATGGTAGAACATACAGGCTGTCCATTAGTAATTCCATGCTCTCACCATACTGACAGAATGTTGATAAAAAGAATAGAGTCTAACGAATCATAGAATTTTTAAGCTGCCCATGAACTTTAATTTAGCTCTTAACATTCTATCAATCAATAAAACATTTATTAAATGCCTACATTTCCAGGCACACTTCTAGGCTATAAATACAGTGAATGAAGTAATTCCAACTCTCAAGGAGCTTATATTCTAACAAGGGAAAAGAGGAAAGAATATATGTATATGTATATACATATATATATGCATGTATATGAAGTAAACATAAAAATATAAATAATACAATAATTATAAGGAGAACAAATACATAAGCCAGTTTCTTCCTAAAATGTGGCACCAAAAATGAACACAATATTCAGACAACAAGTGATTATTAAGGGCCTGCTATTTGCCAGGAGCAGTGCTAAATACAGTGTAAATACAAAAAAAAAAAAGGAAAAAAAATCCCTGACCTCAAGGACTTCACAGTCTAATGTAGGAGATAACATGCAAACAGCTATGTACAACAAGATATATACAGGATAAAATGGGTATTATCTCAGAGGAAAAGCACTAAGATTGAGGACTGGGAAAGGTTTCTTGCATAAGCTGAGACTTTAGCTGAGACTTAAAAAAGCCAGGGAAGTCAGGAGGCAGAAACAAGGAGGAAGAACATTTTAGGCATGAGAGACAGTGCTGAAAAAGTCTCCAAGTCCAGAAATGGAGTGTCACGTGTTGAAGGAATAACAAAAAGAACAGGGGGCAGCTAGGTGGTGCAGTGAATAGAGCTCTGGACTTGGAGTGAGGAGCACCTGAGTTCAAATCTGGCCTCAGACACTTGACACTTACTAGCTGTGTGACCTTGGGCAAGTCACTTAACCAGAATCACCTTGCCAAAAAGCAAAAATAAATAAATAAAAATAAAGAGAACAATACCACTGGATCAGAGCACAGATAGGACAGTAAGGTATAATAAGAAGGGGAAGGTTATTAAGGGCTTCAAAAACCAAATCAGAGCAGAGTACAGTGGGACAATCACTTGTTATATTCAAAGTGTTATACCTCTTTTAATTTAGCCTGAGATTACATGAGCATTTTTTGACTACCATGCTAAACTGTTGACCCAGATCTTTTCTTTAAGAACTATTATTTAACCATGACTCTTATATTTTGTTCTTGTGAGATTATTTTTTTTAATTGAAGTGTAAGACTTTATGTTGATACCTATTAAATTTCATCTTGCTAGATTAGGCCCATCATTCTAGACTGTCAAGATCTTTATGAATTCTAAATGTCACACAATGTGAAAAATACCCTCCCATTTTTTAAGTCACCTGGAAATTTTGGTAAGTATGCCAAGTCTACCATGATGCAAATCACTGAAAAAATGTTAATCAGTACAGGACCAAAGATAGATCTGTGGAGCAGTAGAAACCAAGTTGACATCAAGCCATTAATGATTTCTCTTTAAGTATAGTAATTCAATCAGTCCTGAATCAACCTAACTTTCATAGCAAGACTGTCTAAGATGAGAGTTTCCTCTTCAATAAAATAAGAAAATAAAAGAAATTATAGCTAATTGGGAAGATGATTCACAGGTTCTCCTCAGAGAGGCAAATAAAAGAGCTAGAGTAATTGGTTTCATGCTATTAACAGTAACAAGAAACACAATGATGTTATTGGGACACTTGGTCACCTGGCCTTGTAGTACTAATGACGAGCACAAGTAAACAGACCACCATGAAGATGACTACAACTCATCTGCTGCCACCTGTTATGGAGGATAAAGCACAAAAAGTCTACAAAGAATTTTTTCACTTTTTGGTCATACCCCAAAACAATTGAAGTACATGCCTTAATACTCAATAATTTCGGTGGACACTAGGAAGTATCTTATAAAATTCTATGATTCTGGGAAAATAAAGCTTGGAAGTAGGAAATAAATAATGCCAAGAGCTCAAAGGCTTTTCAAAAGTCTTATGCCTGTATGTAATACTCTCTTCAAAAAGAGAAACAGAAGATACTGAACATGGAAAGAACCACATTTTTTGGAGTTCATTTTTTTTAATGAAATAGATTACATCTTAAAGAACAAGAAACAATTGGTTACTTGCATAGCAGTCATTACCAAATCAACTGTCAGTGTACAGTCAGATCAACTGGTTAAAGCAAAGGTCAAAATAAATAGCCAGTTAAAAGAGCAAGGCTGGGGCAACTAGGTGGCGCAGTGCATAGAGCACCGGCCCTGGATTCAGGAGCACCTGAGTTCAAATCCAGCCTCAGACACATAACACTTACTAGTTGTGTGACCCTGGGCAAGTCACTTAACCCTATTGCCTAGCAAAAACAAACAAAAAAACCAAACAAAAAAAAAGAACAAGGCTAATGATAAGACACTACATGTAATTATAGCAGGTCTATTTCAGCAATGTCCCAACCCTTAAGCATAAATATAAACATATGCATGTATGTGTGTATGTATATATATTCATGTTATATGTGTGTGTGTGTGTGTGTGTGTGTGTATTTTCACTTTCATTCATCTTTGGTGCCTGTCAAAGAAATAGACAAACCAGATAAACAGATAGATCGATCTTGGACAGGCACTGAAGGTGAACAAAGGTGAGCTTTAAATTGATTAAGAGAATATGAGGAGAATATTAGTCTGGATTAAGATGATAAATGTGATTATAGCAGGCTGAACCGAAAACCCTGTTTCAGCAGTCTTCCAACCCTGAACCCCAAATAAAATATAAAATGTATATATATACATATATGTAATATATGTGTGTATACACATGTGTATATATATTTATTTCAATTCTATTCATCTTCAGTGCTTGCCCAAAAGGTAATAGATAGATAGACAGACAAACAGATAAATAGATGGATCTTGGACAAGTACTGCAGATGAGCAAAGTTGGACTTATAACTGAACAGGAGAATACAAGGAGAATATTGGTCTGAATTACACTTGAAAAACTGAATAGTGCTTTCAGTTATCACAGGCTGATAATTGCCCCTCTTTTAACACTAATATTACCTTGAAGTTGACTAAAATCTCGAAGAAATCAAAATTGCGGATGGTCCAAGAAGCAATGAAAAAACATAACGAATGTAAGTAGGCAATAGTTTATCACTAAGTGTGACTTGAATGGAAGAAAAGTTATACAAGACATCTTATCTAGGGACATGTGTAATCAGAAGAGGCAAGCCAGTGAAAGAGGGAAGAATACCTGATAGCCCATGCTGCACTGATACCCCTGAATTCTTTTTAATAGCTTTTTTATTGATATATTTGTTTTATATTGCCTAGGTTTACCTGGGTATCTTTGCTCTTCCCCCTCCCCAGACAGCCACACCTCATAATTTTTTTTTTTAGGAAGAGGAAAAAAATTTAACAAAATCTATCCAGATATTAACAAATCTGACAGTATCTGTAATGTCCCATACCTATGGATCTTGGCCTCTGAAAAGGAGCAGAAAGAGGTATACACACACACACACACACACACACACACACACACATCTCTCTATATACATACATACATACATACATACATACATACATACGTATTTGGGGTGGAGCTGGAGGTTTATACTTTTGTAACAATGCTTATTGTTTTGTGATTGTTGTTCTTTTCATTTACATTGTTATAGTCATTATGTAAATTGTTTTCCTAGCTCAGATTACTTTACTTTGTATCAGTTCATGTAAGTCTTTCTGTATTTCTCTGTATTTCCTCTTCTAGTTGTTTCTTATATCACAATAATACTGCATTACATTCATGAACCACTAATTATTTAGCCATTACCTAAGTGGGCATCTACTTTGTTTCCAATTTTTGTTACCACAAAAAGTGTGGCCATAAATAGATGTAGATACAGATATGATATATAAGTATATGATGTATATGGAGTCTTTCATTTTGTCACTGACCTCCTTGAGGATACCCCTGGATTATTAAAAGAAACAGTAAGAATTATACAGTATGAAAATGCTGATGTGGGGTTATAACTTGCACCACTAGAGAAAGTGCAAGTTCTAAGTAGCTGAGTATTAGCATCAACAGAAAATTTTTCCTTTGTTTGATCTTTTTGCATGCCATCATCTAAGGCAATGGCAGGCATCCCTAAAAAGTATATTTCTTCTTGTTTAACATCTTGTTAATATTGAATGGTTTTAATGAGCCTCCACCAAAGTTTTACAGTGATGCTTGTCATGACCTGGAAATGACCCCAAGTTCTGTGTCCGCAGAGTGCAAGTTCTGAGTCATTACCCAAAAGAATGTAATCTCCTTGTGGGTAGTGACTGTTTCATTTTTGCCTCTGTATCCCCAGGGAGCAATAGCTTGAACATACTGGTCAATTAATAAATGTTTTTTTATTACCTGACTGATAGATTCCATGAATCAGGAAAGGTGTCCAGTATGGGTGTCGAGGCCAACAATACATGTGCTATATGAGGACCAGTCTTTGCAGAAAGGCTCTTCCAAAATAGGCTAACACCAGGTGATGAATTATTTTGGCCCCAGCGGCCACAAAATGGCAACCCATGACTAATGTCTAATATTAGCTGGCACTTGAATTAGGTGTTAATTGTACATTTCAAAGGTCCCAAATATAACAGAAGAAAAGGGAGAGAAATGGTACTGACTGAACAAGGTTCAAGTGGTTTGCCATCAGCAGAGAGATAACAAGATTGTCACCAAATCTATACAACTGTAGAACTCAAATGACCAACCACAGCATGGCTAAGCTAATTATTTTGGCCATGCTAATCACTGATTTGGATCACCACACAGTCAATATCATTGATTCCTGCAAAACAGATTGTTTGAAGGGTTGAAAATACCAAACCAGCTGCTCACAGCCAATTTAGTTGCAAATATATAGGCACAATCTATATTTATTCCCACACATTCCTGACTGTAGCTTTTGTTCTTGCTTTAAAGTAGTTGTGGCAGCTCTCTATGGAAGGGAGACAATAGTTCATTACAAACAGGGCTGTCTCACAGGGAATCAAAGGTCCTTTAAGATCCAAAATTGTCCCCATTGCATTATAGAAGCACTTAGCACTGCTGCAGGTACTGTCTAGAGCTCAGAAAAGTCTAGTTCTCCTCACTTTCTCCTTCTCACTCACTCCACACGCCCAATCCATTGTCAAATCTTTTTTTTTCCCTACATTTGGGTCTCATGTCTATGTCCCCCTTTCTCTATTCACACAATTGCTCCACTGGTTTAGGCCTTTCTCACTTCTTACCTAGACTATTGTGATCACCTTCTAACTGATCTCCTCATTTCAAGTGTGTCCTCATTACAATCTATCTTCCTTTTAGCTGTGAAGGTGATTTTTCCAAAGCAATTTAGGTACTTGTTCGATCTGACCATGTCATTCCTCCAGCCAAGGAGTTCCAGTGACTCCTTAACATTTCTAGGATCAAATATACACTTCTCTATTTTGCATTTAAACATCTTTATACTTTGGTCCCTTCCTAACTTTTTCGGTCTTGCCTCTCTGAACTCTTAATAATCCTTTCTATAAACTTTACTAGGCTATTTGCTATTCTTTAAATATACTACTCTTTCTCCCATCTCTGTGCCTTTGAACTGGCTGTCCCCAATGCCCCCTCACCTTTGCCTCTTAATTTCCCTGGCTTCCTTTAAGACTCAGCTCAAATGGAAGTTTCCATAGAAGGAAAGGCTGTTTTGGACTTTCTTTGTATCCCTAGCTTTTAGCATACTACCTGAAAAATAGTAAGTGCTTAATAAGTGCTTGTTGACTGGTCTTTTTCCAGATCAAATTCCTTTCCAGAAGAAAAGGAAAAAGCAGAAAGCAACTCCTTTTTATTACCTCCACATTTCTGTGGTTAGCTTTCTTGTGGAGTATTACTATCACATGAGGGCCATATTGTAATACATTTTCATTGCATGTAGGAATGTTACATATACATGCAGAGTAGTGTATGTCATTTGGCTAGAGTCTCAGAATCCAGTGACTTCTGATCTGCTATTAACTCTCAGCGTAGTTGGGGATTACATAATCTTTCAATGCCTCATTTTAATTACTTATAAAATGGGAGTAGCCAGTGAGTCAGTCAAATAGTTGATGACCAGTGAAACCAAAGAGTGGTTTTAATTTCTTTTGATTCCTGGTTCCGTTTACTGCTGGATAAAAATTAAATATAGACTAGAGATGGAGAAAGTGAGTGACTTTGTTTATGTAAGCAAGTGCTGTTTATCTTATTAAAGAAAGAAGTACCCAAATTGCTTTAAATTACAGCAATATGGTATTAACTTCTCAATGAAATATTTTAGCATGCATAACCATATATATATATATGTATGTGCATATGTATATATATATATATATATATATATACATATATGTATGTGTATATGTATATATATATATATGTGATGTCTTTCTCATATACTCAGAACTCATCTGTTGGAGGAATTTTGTTTTCAGACTTGGAAAGGTAAGTCATAGTACACCTAAAACTAAAGATGAATTATTTTTTTTAAAAAATAATAGTAGTGCAAAGAGCAAAGCAAATTATATTTTAGCTTGGACAAGGCAAAATAGTTATCCATTAAAAGAATATTGCCTTTTGTCAATTGTTACAATAAATCATTCCATTGATAACAGTTCAGTACGTAGTGAAGATAAGATAATGATAAATACAATACAAAACAATAAGCCAGGCCAAATTCAATATGTGATCAAAGTTTCCCAGTAGTAAGTGAAGAACTAGACTGGAATGATTTACTAAAAGTGCTAAAGTGGACCCAGAAAGTGCCTAACATCCCCAGGAAATAGCCCATTCATAATAAGGACTGACCTAATTTAATTTTGAGTAAATGGACTCTTTCAATAAGCCTACTCAAATACTTTATCCTCTTATTTTAAATGACAATTTCAGAAAAAGCTATGTCATACAACAAGTACTTTCGATGGGAAATACTAGTTCATAATTAGACACAATATGGTCTAGTCAGTAGAGGCGATGCCCTTGCCTTGCTCTGAAAAACCTCAATTCAAGCTACCTTATTTCCTAAAGCTTAGTTCCTCTAGCTACAAAATGGGGATTTCAACCCAAGTGTCTCTAACACCTAGGCCCATTTCTATCACTCACATTCTAACACTCAGGTAAATGGCACAGTTGCATCTTTCTTTGGGACAAAGAATGAGTTATGAGAAGCTTTGTGATACAATAGAAAAATCACTGGCTCTGTGGTCAGAGGACCTGTGCTTAAACCTCTCCTCTGTTACTTAACTACCTGTGTGACCTTGTGTAAGTCATATTTGAGTCCCTGGGTCTCAGTCTCCTTAATTTTGAAGTTCAAAACTTAAATTTTGAGGGGGGGAGGGGAAGAATAACTAGATGACCTCTAAGTTCCCTTCCAAGTCTAGATCTATAAAACTATGAATACTGGAATATGCAAGGGTGGGTTTAGTGTGAAACCAATCCTTTTATTTTACAGGGCAGGACCTATCACCTTGTAAGTGTGAAAATAGGTGTGAATCCCCTAACCTCCCCTCTTTATTGCCTCTTAGTAGGTCTTCTGTTGCTTTTTACTTGGTGTGTGGCTGTATTTTTGTTCAAGAAAAATTTTAAAATACCCCCTCCCATTCCTTTTTTCTTCTCTTTTTTCTTTTTTTGGCTTTTCGGTTGTTGTTTTCAAAAATACACTCCTTTTAGGTTTCTGGGACATGAGTTCACAAGAATATCATCTTGTGGAGGGGATAGGCAAAACACTATGGCAGGCATTTTCATTCCAAAACCAACCTACTAAGAGAAAAAGTCCTAATGTCTGTTTAATATTTTACAAAAGAAGTAAAAATGTTGACGAAACTTAAGCAGTGGGAGTGGGGTTGGGGGAGGACAAGGAACATTTTGCACCTAATACTAAGACCAGGAATAAACATGGTGTAAGGATCAAATGAGATAATACATGTGAGAGCATTTTGTTAACCAAGTATTCCAAGGATCTGTCCTTGGCCTAGTACTGGTCAACATTTTTTTTTATCAATGACTTGAATGAAAACATAGATGCCATGCTTATAAAATCTGTAAATGACACAAAACTTGAAGAGAGAGCTCATGGGTTAGATGACATTCAGGATCCAAAGAGTCGGTTTTTTCCCCCCAGGCTAGAATGACAGAATGGATATAATAAGATGAAACTTAAATGTAAAGTCAAAACTTTGGGTTCAAAAAACCCAGCTGCCCAAGTATAACATAGAGGAGATATGGCTAGAAGGCAACTCATGTGACAAATACCTGCTAATTTTAGTTGGTTGAAAGCTCAATATAAATCAATTCAGATGTGGCAACAACAAAAGTTAATTTAACCTAAGGCAGCATTAATAAAGGCCTGGAGTCCCAAAGAAGGAATATGATCATTCCTGTGCTCTCTGCCCTAGCCAGGGCTCACTTGTAAAGTGTTCAGGTTTAGGTACTAGATGTTAGAAAGAACACTAACAAACTAAAGGATTTCCAGAGGAAGGTGGCCATGATGATTAGAAAACTAGAAACTACAACATATGTTTTAAAGAAACAGGGATATTTAACCTGGAGGGGACTGGAGTAGAGTTGACTAAGAAGGAGGGGAGAAATGTCTGTTAGCTCTTTCACAGTAGTAGTAGTAGTAGTAGCAGCAGCAGCAGCAGCAGCAGCAGCAGCAGTAGTAGTATAGCAATAGTAAATAGTAGTATAGTATAGTAGTAGTAGCAGCAATAATAGTAACTAGGATTTATATAGTACTTAAAGGTCTGCAAAGCACTTTACAAATATATCATTTAATTGCCACAATAACTGAGGGAGATGGGTCCTATTATTTCTTCTTTATGTATGGGGAAACTAAGGCATGGAGCAGTTAAGTGATTTTCCCAGGGTCACAGTTAGCAAGTGTCTGAGGCCGGATTTGAACTCAGGTCTTCTTGATTCTAAGTCCAGCATTCTATCCACCGTACCACTTAGTTGCCTTAGAATTACTACTTAAAAGGATGTCAAGTAGAAGAATGACTTTAAAGTGAAGGAGTCGAAACAGGAGGGGGAAGCAGTGGTGTGCTAGGGCCAGCTCTGACAGACTTCTTGTTGTTAGTTAAAATCCAGCATAAGCATTTACACCACAGAAATCAGCAAGCTCATCTACAAGTCAGGATTTGATTTATTGTTTTCTTGATTGTTTAGACTTAATAAGGCATTAATAATGCAGATTAAATTTTAAAATGTATGTACTTACATTTTTCTCAGAAAGCCCAGTTTTTAGACATTTACCCACATATTCCTGCATTGCTCTGTAAACATGAGTTCGAAAGAGGGTAAAAGGAATGAAGTCATCACCAGACTGGAGGCCCAATACCTTCAGTTAATGATAATAATAATAATAATAATAATAATAATAATAATAATAATAATAATAACTAGCATTGCTGTAGCACTTTAAGATTTGCAAAAGCACTGTATATCTATCATGTCATATGAGTCTCACAACACCACGGGGCGGGGGGGGGGGGGGGGAGTTTCCGAGACAGATTTAAGCTTAACATAAGGAAGAACTTCCTAACAATTAGAACTGTCCAAAACTGTCCAAAATTTTTTCAAAAAGTAGTCTCTTCTCTCTTTCTCAATAACCTTCCATGGGTTTAGTTATATCCCTATGAAAGTGACTTCCAAATCTATGTATCCAGCCCCAGTGTCTCTCCTGAGCTTCAGTCCTAAATCACCAACTGCCTCATAGACATTTCAAACTGAGTGTCCCAGAGATAGTTCAAACTAATTCAAAATAAAACTAAATTATCTTTTCCCCCAAGCCCACTCCTCTATCAAATGTCCTTATTTCTGCTGAGGGTACTACCATTCTTCTAGTGTCCTAGGTAAGTAATCATAGCATTATTCTTGTCTCACTCCCTTTCTCACCTCTTATATCCAATCAGTTGGCAAATAGTGCAATTTCTACCTCTATAAAATCTCTCAAACCCCATCCCTTCTTTCTACTTACATAGCTAACTCATTAGTTAGGTCTTTAACACCTCTCACTGGAACTATGGTATTGCAAAATTCTTCTAATTGATCTCCTTGCTTCAAGTGTTTCTACATGCCAATCCATTCTCTACAAAGAAAAGTGTCTAAGTGATCTTCCTCACTCACAAGTCTGACCATGACCCTCTCCTACTCATTAAAATCCAACAGCTTCTCTCCTTTCTTTAGGATAAACTATAAATTCCTCTGGTTGACTTTTGCAAGGCAGCCAGGTGGTGCAGTGGGTAGAGTGCTGGGCCTGGATTCAAGAAGACTCATCTTTGTGAGTTCAAATCTAGCTTTAGACACTAGGTATGTGACCCTGGGTAAATCACTTAACCCTCTTTGTCTCTATCTTTGCCAAGAAAACCCCAGATTTGGTCATGAAGAGTCAGACACGAATGAAAAACAACTGAGCCACCCATCCTAGCCACAACTTATCATTCTAGCCTAATTACTTGTCATTTCCCTACCCACACTCAAATTGGCCTTCAGTATGTTCCTTATACAAGCACTCTATTTCCTGAATCCAGGCCTTTTTCTGGCTATCCTTCATGCCTAGAATGCACTTACTCCTCACCTACAACTCACTGAATCTCTAACTTGTAGAAGTCTTTCTTGATCTTTCCCCCAGCTGTTTAGGCCTTCTCTTCCTAACAACTGTGTATTTATTTTATATTTATTCTGTATGTATTTGTAGATGTTTAGTTTACATTGTCTCCGCTAATCAAATGTAAGCCCTTCGAGAAGAGGGACTATCATTTTTGTTTGTTTGTTTGTTTGGGCTGGGCAATGGGGTTAAGTGATTTGCCCAGAGTTGTACAGCTAGTAAGTGTTATGTGTCTGAGTGCAAATCTGAACTCAGGTCTTCCTAAATCCAAGGCCGGTGCTCTATCCACTCGGCCACCTAGCTGCCCCCGGGACTATCATTTTTTCATCTCTGTGTACCCAAAACCTTACATGGTGCCTGACATGCAGTAGACACGTCATAAATGTTTGTTGATTGATTGTCAGTTCTCCATCACTGGAGAGCTTCAAATACAGGCTACATGACCACTTGTAAATCAATTAATGAAGTATTTATTGTGTCTACTATGTGCCAAGCACTGTGCTTGGACCCAGACACACAAGTAAAAAGAATGAAGCAATTCACAAAGAGCTTAATTGGGGAAACAAGAAGTACACATAAACATATATACAATATAAAAATAAAATGAATAAATACAAATACATATAAAGTGCTTAAAAACAAGGTAGTTGGTGAGGTAGGGCATTAGCAATTGAGGGATCAGGAAAGGCTTCATGCAGAAGATGGTGCCTGAGCAGCATGTTAAGAGAAGAAAGAGATACGATGAAGTGGAGATAAGGAGAGAGTACATTCCAGGCTTGTGGAATAGTCGGTGCAAAGGCAAGAAATATACTATAGGGTGAAGTGTGAGAAACAAAAAGGATGCCAGTTTGACTGGATTGAAGAGTATGGGAGGAAGAATAACATCTAAAGAAGCTGGAAAGATAGATTGAGGCCATCCAGGCTTAAAAAACTAAATAGAGGAGTTCATATTTTATCCTACAGGCACTAGGAAACCACTGAATATGAGAGCTGTCATAGTAGGGATTCTCAATCAGCTACAGATTATATTATGTGAACTCAGAGGTTCTTTCCAACTGGAAATTTTGTAATTTTTTATTCACTACACAAATGTTAAGAAATCATTATCATCATCATTATCATTCATCTATTCAATGATGAGGTGATAGATACTGATTATAAGGTGAAGGAATTCTTACAGTTTCTCCAGATCTAGAGTTCCTATCATCAAATCCAATTGAGCAACTGACAGCAATTATCAACTCTTAATCATGTTGATCTGATGTTTGTGCTCTCAAATTGTTCATAGTCTTATTTAAGATTTTACACATTCTATTATGCTGAAAAAGGTAAAGGGTGGTTTTTACACCATTTTAGTATCTTGTAGGTGATAGATCCCACCCTATCAGTACCACATTTTTTCCTTTACATGAAAGGATTTACAAGCTTTCTTCATTAACATCACAAGTTTCTTTTTCTGAATCTCTACTTTACTTTCTCCCTTAAATACTGGCTCCATCAGAAATCATTTCTTTTGTACTATCAAGCAACTATTCTTCCCAAATCTTTTCTTTTCAAGTTCATGAGCTCTGTTTTCCATTTATTTATAAATCATTATAATAACATAATGATCATAATATAAATATAATAATTATTTATAAATATAATTTTATTAAGCACCTACTACATACAGAATGCTACACTTGACACCATAGGAGACACAAACATAAGTAATACATGTTCCCTGCCAGGCTTCTAATGCGGGGGGGGGGGGGGGGAAGGCCTGGACTTTAAGTGGCTTGAACTTTCCACATCCCACTTCTGCTGTCTCCCTTGGTATGCTACTCCCTCTCTCTTAGCCTATATTTTATTCTAACCATCTTTCATCCACCACATTCTTTCTTTGCTCCTGGTTTTCATGCCTAGCTCCTTCCCTCATGCAAGAATAAATGCTACTGGTTTGGTTTTTTTATGCTGACTAACTGGATTTCAGATTCTTCCAACATTCCTTCTGCAACTTAAGGTTGTAAGGGATCTGACTATCATAATCTAAACCCACCTGGCTAGGTACAAAGCTCTGTGAGACCTGGATGCTCATGAAAGTTAATAGGGTTATTATGTGTAAAGTCCTGTATTTCTGTTTAAAAAGGCAACTGCAAAAAATAAATAAATAAATGTGCAGGTACACTGTAGGGAAGATCTCAATAGACAAGTAACTATACTGGAAATAGAACATGACAAATATGTAAGAGAGATGAAAAGGGCTACAAAGATTTCTATAGGGAGAAAGATTATTTCTGGCAGGGAGTGGATGGCTCTTGATTGGGGTGCTGAAGGATGCTTTGAACATTTTCTAAAGTTTTTCTCCTAAGTAGAAAAGAGGTGACAATATCCTCAATCCCAACAAGCAATAAATTCAACTTATAGCATCAAAAACCTAGGTAACACAAAATATCCATACGTGATATAAGATCACATTTGGCCTCTATTTAGAGACTACACTCTCTTAGTCAACCAGTTTAATATGTGCACCCATTTATATAATATATCCATGTCAGCAACCATCTTGAGAATGGAAGTTTTTTGACAGAAATTGATTAATATATTACCTACCAAAGAACTCAGTGTGTATGTATAGGAATTTTTGTATGTTTGCGTGTAGTATTAAATAGGAAAATGTTGGTGCCAGAAAATTAGTTACACACATCATATTATTCCAAACTGAGAAAGTTTTTGAAAATTACGTGTTGATGTGTTCTTTGACATCTGTAGATTGTTGTTTTGTTGCTGTGGTTTTTCTTTGTCCTTCATTCTCAAAGAGAACCATGACATCAGGAAGATGATGCCATGACTTGCAAGTGAATTGGATTTAAGTGAGAAAGGGCCATGCAAGGTCCCTAGCCTCACTTTCTCTTACAGAGCCCCTGGGTCCAATGGCAAGATATAGATCAGGACAACTAGAAATGCCTCCTGACATCTGAAGAGAGACCTATAATTGCTTTTCTCATTTAGAAAGAGCCCACTTCATGCAGAATCTTAGCGCTAACATCAACATGGTCAGAAAATTAATTTGTTCCCTGAACTCACAACAAATTACTTGTCACTTCACACCTTAACCTACAGGTAAATTCAGCCATTTTGAAGCAATGACAATGCAAGTGGGTCTTGTTCATCCCCATAGTTTTGCTGCTAACTTGGATACCACAAAGACAAAACAATGGTGCTAGTTTTATTTTCAATTTGCCCAACAGACAAGTTCTACATCCTGTACCAACAGAAACTGAATCTCTTCTTAGAAGGGTCTCTCCTCTAAGAAGGCTCCTTCTCTTCAGTCAAATTCATTTTTCCCTCACTCAAGAGATAGTAACCATTTGGATTTAATGGTGAAAATCAGAAGCAATGCATGAATACTCCCTAACAGTTTTGGAAGTCAGGGCAGAGCGGAGATAATAAAGGAAAGAAACCATAATGCCATTGCAGAGTCATTCAGGGAAGCACAACTTCCTGAATTTGCTGTCATAGAGGTCAAACTCCTGATACAGTAAGGCTTCTAAGTAGCCCTTTAGCCCCACTAGTTCCCTCTAATGACATGCTGGTCATCAAACCACAACCTGTTCAAAAGAAAGGGATTAAAAAATATATGAAAAGATTGGAGATTTTACATCTTTTTTTTTCTGAAGCACCAATTATGCTGCAAATTATTTCCTGTTGTTATTTATTAAAAATAATTTCATACTATTCTTTTGGTTTTGTGTTATAGTATATTCAATTCGTCCTGTATGGAAATTACACGATGGCATAGCAATGCTTCTGAGGAGGTAAACAGAATTGTTTATCCAGAAGCATTATATGTTCATGCAAAAATGGCATTTAAAGCTTGTGGTCAGATCAAAAAACCACAACTGTAATTGTTTATTTATATAGCCAACCATTACTCTGCAGTGTACGTTTACATTTTTTTTATTTCTAAACAATTCCAAATTAGAGCTAGAGTGGAAGATGCATCACTCCCTAAATGATTAAAGACAAACAGCTTATGTCTATGCATATAGAAAGATGTTTTAATATGTAAATTATTTACTTTGTCAAGGCTTATAGTTTTTATTTTTATGCTGCCATTGAAACTACATGATAACAAGACCATTTGGTGGAATTTCTCCATTTTTCTCTTCAGTTCAGGGCAGCTGGTTTCTTTCCTCTCTGAGGAGAAAGCTAAAGAATATTTATCACTCTAACAGTGACTCAAAACAAACAGGAAGTCTTCATCAGCAGACTCCTGGGCAAAGCTGATATTAGGTACTGGCAGAAAGGAAACAGAGGCCTCATTCTGTAGGAGTCAGACATACAATATACATGCAGATGTAGGAGATAATAAAGTTAGAGATTCTCCAAATTATGGCCACGTCCTCCCAAGATTAAATGCTCCTTCAATGCTCGCCAGCATTGCAGGGATGGCAAACTCCTTGGGAATTTCCCTTTCCATTGCTGTTTGGCAAAGAAGTTTGAACTGGACACCAAGAACCTGATAATCCTTGTGAACCTATGTGCAAAAGGAAACCTGTGAGTGAGCTATTCTGGGAGATCTGGCTTTGATCTGGTTGCTAGGAAAAAAAATCACTGTTTTTGTTGGGGAGGATTCTGAATAGCTCCTTCAGTCAGATCAGGGCTTACAGGTCACTGCTTAACTTCAGGCAAAAAGGATTTCTTTTTAATGATAAAAATTAAGTAGTCACTGTAAACCATAATAAATCTGTAGATAGCATGCTCTGTCACCAAATATTTAGCAATGGCTCTTTGCTACAACTTGAGTTCCAAGGTATACTACAAAAATCACTGGAGCATTAATGCTGATCAGATACATGCAAATATACCTCAACAGCACATGTGTTCCTGGAGACCTTTACCTTCACCTCCCTTCAAGTCAGAGCTGTTTCAAAAAGGAGGTTCTCCATTTAATTTTTTTTTATCGTGCAATTTTTCAGCATAAAAACAATAAAAGAAATTTTAAATATACTGAAAGTTCAAAATTCCACAGCTAACTAACCCTTGCTCGGCCAAACTAAACTGAAAATGGATTTGACTTGCAGACTTGCTGGCATTACTTCAAAACCATCAGGAAATAGAGTTTTAGGGGTCCCTTGTTTTTTCTTTCTTAATAGTCTACTAAGTAATCTGCATTTATAGTGGAACCCTGGGTTATAATAATGTTCTGTGTTTATAGAGTGCCTTCCAATCAGGAGCTCAAAGCACTTTACAGTCATTATCTAATCTTCCCAGGTGAGGTAGGAAGAGAGCTTGCCTTATCTACATTTCACAGATGAGGAAACAGAGACACAGGGAGGTTAAGCAACCTACTCAAATTTCAAGATCATCCATAGTGAAAAAAAAAAAGAGAGAGAGAGAGACATTCTCAAGAGCAGGGGCCTGTATTTTGTTTCTCCAGCAGTAGTGATACATGTATGCTAATCCATACATTTGTACTTAATGTTCTTTGTGATCAATAGTGCTCATCTGTCATATGGCTGGACAGAAATGGGATTCAGTTCATGGACCTGGATGGAGTTAACTAGTCAACTCAGAATCAAAGTCTTGATTTGCCACATGCTGTAACCACAGCTAGGACCCTAAGTAAGGGACTTAGAGGCAAAAATGCCCAATTTCAGAATGGGCGCTCAGTTTTGTAAAAGCAAAATACAATATCCATTAGTTACATAATGCTGATACATAATGGAACTTTTTTTTTTCAAAATTGAGGCTTACAAACTCTGTGTCCATTCCTGGAAAATTTATAGAAGTTTACAGGAATTGTCTGTATGCATTGGAGCTGCAACTGGTGTTTGTCACATGGAGCTTAGCCCTAGGGCTGACAAAAGGACACCATATTGTACTCTCCTCCTCTTCCCCTGCCCAGCTCTGCCTGGCACTTCTTCCTCCCCTGTCCAGCTCTGCCCTGGCAAGGGTAGCAATCTTCCTCCTCCTCTGACCCCAAATGGTTTTCCTTTCCTGACCAGCTCTGCCTTACACAGCAGCAGCATGCTTCTTCCTCTTGGTGGCTGCATATTCAGCATAGAAACCTCAGGGTGTCCCAGAGTACACTTCCTCATTCCACAAGCCACACCACTGGCTCCTGCCTAAAGATTGTTTCCTCCCAGAAAGACCACACCTTGAAGTGCCCACCTGCCTCCACCATCAGTATCCCAAGTGAAAATGGTGTTAGTTATAGTTCTGGTAAATAATCACTACAAGCTAGCATGGGTACATTAAGAAAGAATCATGACATACTAGCTTCCTTTCTTTTTAAAATTGGGTTATACATTCCTAATTGGTATATCTATTGTGTGTAAGTAGCTAGAATTTGAAAGAAATTTAAATAAAAGAAGAATAAGATGACAACACACGGCCCTAGCCTTCAAAGGGCTTAAACTCTAGCAAAGGACATAAGAAATGAACACAAATTAACCAGAAAACAAGCTAGAACATAAATATATGAAACACGTACAAAGTTCTATCAGAATTTTAAAGTGATTAAAAAAAAAACATTTATAAATGGGAAGGATGGCTAGGTGGCACAGCAGATAGAGTGCCGGGCCTGGAGTCAGGAAGACTCATCTTCCTAAGTTCAAATATGACCTCAGACACTTACTAACTGCGTGACCTCGGGCAAGTCACTTAACCCTGCTTGCCTTAGTTTCCTCATCTATAAGAAAAGACAAAATCACTTCAGCATCTTTGCCAAGAAAATCTTAAATGGGGTCACAAAGAGTTGGATGCAACTGAAAATCACTGAACAACAACAACATAAATGGGAAGGCTAAGGAAAGTTTCATGAAAAAAGAATTCTAATGAAGGAAGATAACACAACCAGGGGATCTGGAAGTAGTGGCAAGCTTTAGGGCTGGCTGGGATATCACAGGGAGGCTTAGATCCAGGCAAGATGTGGCAAATGCTCACTATCAGAGCTGAGAGTTGTTCCAGGAGTAGAGATGGGAATGATAGCTTGGAAGCAGGTGACATCACTTGAAGATGGCCAGGAAGTGAAGTAAAGGCCCCTATGTCTGGGCAAGATAATATGAAACTTACCTATCAGAGCCTAGGGTGGTTCTAGAGACAGAGTCCAAGCTTCTTGTGGGGAGGAGATGGGAATGGTGGCTAGAATTGAAGTCAGGAAGACTTCAATTTAAATCCTCCCTTAGATACATACTAGCTATATGACTTTGGGCAACTCACTTACCTGCTCTTTGCCTCAGTTTCCTCATCTGTAAACTGGGGATAAAAATACCACCTACCTCAAAGGGTTTTGCAAGGATCAAGATTATATGTATATACATATATACATATATATATATATATATATATGAAGTATTTTGTAAATCTTAAATTGCTATGTAAATATTAGGTACTGTTATTTCTTCATCTGTAAAATAAGAGGCATTCGACTAGTAAATCCCTGAGAGGCTTTCTAGCTTTCTAACATTCTGAAAACTTGAAATAGACACATCAATGTCATGGAAGTGGGAAAACATAAGATATGTTCATGAAAGGATGAGTAGCCAGCTTGGTCATTGAGTACTTTGGGGAACATAATATGAGACCACACTCTGTGGAGAATTAAGGTTGCAGGTGACTCAAAGGTCAGTGAAAAGATACATGGTGGTAATGAGTAGACCAAAACAAATAACCAATGAAGAGTCATGCAGAAAAAGCAGCATAAAATATATTATCAAAGTAAGATATGACCTGAAAAGGAGATGGGTTGGAAGGTAGTTTGGGAAACCTAGTTTCTGCTCCAATGTACCCATAGAGTGTCAAGAAATCCAGAGGCAGGCCCTTAGCTTGTTGGGTGGGAGATTTATAGCATTCATCACACAAGTAGAAAAGGACACTGGTGGAAACACTCCATGTACATGACCTCTTCCTAGGTCAGACCTGAATATGGACTACTGAAACTGAATAAATTATCTTGTTCTGTGAATTGTCACGTAGCCATCAAGGTTTGGCAGAACCTGACCTATGGTGATATTATTGTTTGGAGCTGCTGTTCTTGGACCTTATTGAAAATATCTTTCAAATCAGATCACAGATTCAGAGTTTCAAGGGACATCTTGTCTGACCCCTTACTGATACAGAAGATGAGGTAAATGCATGGCTAAGTCATATGCCAAAGGTCACAAAGGTGGTAATTGATGGAGATGAGATTTGAACTGAGAGCCTAATGCTCTGGATCCAGATGAAGATGGGCCAAGAGGGAGGGCAGGGAAGGAAACAAGCATTTATTCATTTATTTTTAATATAGTGCCAGGCATTGTGCTAAGTGCTTTTTTTGAATAAATATCTCATTTGATCTTCACAAGAGCTCAGCAAGGTAGGTGTTATTTTAAACCCCATTTTACAACTGACATGACTGAGGCAAACAGATATCAAGTGACTTGAACAGGATTACATAGCAAGTAGGTGTCTGAGGCCATATTTGAACTCAAGACTTCCTGACTCCAGACCTGGTGCTCTATCCATTGTATCACAGCTGCCTAAGAAGAGTGACAATGTTTCCTTCCTTCTCTACATCCTTATCCTGAGGAGATATCTAATTTCAGGAAAGAATTCTCTCTCTTTCCTTCGGAAAAGGAGACAGAAAAGAATGCTTCCATTTGGTACCAGAGAATCTAGGCAGAACACTTCTATCTAGGTTTCTCAAACCATTCCTGAGGCTGGTGGAGCTGAGGAACAGACTAGTGCTGTATGCAGGTTATCATGGAGTCTCCTGATCCTAGGAAGTCTGACTTTCATTCAATGTTAAGATATAAGAACAGCTACATCTAGAACTTCATGGATATAAGAAGTATAGTCACATACACACAGTTCTCTTGTCAGCTTTGTCAGGGGTCTGCACCCGGAAGAAAACGCAAAGTGACTCATTCACATCAGGGAAGTCTTGCTGGGATCCTGACAGTGCAGCCACACCCTGGCAGACCCAGGAAGCCTCACATGAGTCTGAGTCACCTTCTGAAGACAACCCAAATTGCTAAATCAACAATAATGGTCAATTTATAACTCCTGGCAATATGATCCATGCTTTCTCCTCCTTATGTCCATTTCCACAAACTTAGACCTCACATCAAAGATGGTGGCTTGGCACCATCCTTGAGTCCCTTGGAACCATCCCTTGAAAAGTATTGATGTGGCTCATGGTTCTCCATCTCTCCATTCACCCTGGTCACAGTGCTAATAAAGGTCAATGTTCAATTCTACAACTTTAATTTTTGAAAACAGTTCTTGAGTGCCTGCTGCAATCAAGACAATGGATTTGGGTGACTTTTACCAAGAAGGAAGGAGAATTTCCACAAAGTCAGAACTTCAGAATTCTCGATAGCAACAGGTCAACCTGGAAAGTATAAAAAGTGTCTATTATTCAGCCAGCCATCAGGAGAATGTTTCCTCTGCATTTCTCTAAGCCTGAACTGGACTCCCTTGTTAGAAATCAAGTATCTGCAACATGGCAGGAACTGGGCATGCAAAGACAAAAACAAGTCAGGCTTTGCCTTCACGGAGTTTATATTCTACTACAAAGAGGAAACATTTTTTTTTCTGTGAAAGAATCAAATTGCAGTAATAGCGAAGTTGCAACAGGGAGGTCATATTGTTCCAGGAAAGACCCTTCTTCCTCTCCACTAGTTAATCTTACCTCAATTCTCCTTTACAGTTTTTTTTTTATATATTTGTTATGTTGTTTCCAAGTCCAACTCAATGTATGTCCCTCACATCTGGAATTCTCTTCATCTCTGCCTCCTGGCTTCCCTGGCTTATTTCAAGTCCCAGCTTAAGTCCTACCTTAAATCTTAACTTCTACAAGAAGGCTTGATCTTTGTACCTTCCCTTGGAGATGACCCTCAATTTAACATACATGCGTATGTATGTAGAAGGGAGGGAAAAAGAGAAAGAGACACAGGGGAAGAGGGAGGGAGGGAGAAAAGAGATTGTGTGTGTGTGTGTGTGTGTGTGTGTGTGTGTGTGTGTGTGTGTGTGTGTGTAAGAGAGAGAGACAGAGACAGAGACAGAGACAGGAGAAGGGAGAAAGACAGAGAGACAGAGAAGGGAGACAAAGCCAGAGACAGACAGAGCCACAGAGACAAAGAGAGAGAGACAGAGACAGAGACAGAAAGACAGAGATAGAGACAGGATAAGGGAGAAAGACAGAGAGACAGAGACAGAAAGAAAGAGAAAGAGAGATAGAGACAGAGACAGAAAGAGACAGAGACAGGAGAAGGGAGAAAGACAGAGAGAGAGAGAAGGGAGAGAAAGAGAGCGAGACAGAGAGAGAGTGAGACAGAGAGACAAGCAGAGAGAGACAGAGACAGACAGAGACAAAGTGACAGAGACAGAGAGAGACAGAGAGACACAGAGAGAGAGAGAGAGAAAGAGAGAGAGAGAGAGAGAGAGAGAGAGAGAGAGAGAGAGAGTTTGTACATAGTTGTTTGCATGTTGTCTTTCCCATTAGACTGTGAGTTCCTTGAGAGCAAGGATTATCTTTTTGCCTTTCTTTGTATCCCTAGTACTTAGCACAGGGTCTGTGCATACAGTAGGTGCTTAATAAATTTTTGTTGACTTTATTTGACTTGAAGACAAAGTATAAGACACAGGAACTGTTTGATCAGCAGCATCATACCTTTTCACCACAAGGACAGTCTTGCCAGCCTTACTCCATTTTAGTATAGTATCATCTGTACATGCTTTCATCTATTTGCGAGTGGTATGTAGAAGAAAGAGCAGTAGATATGGAGCTAGACGAGCAGGATTCTAACTGGGCCATGCCAGTCACTAACCGTGTAACTCTGGGCTGGTCACTTAACTTTTCTGGGCCTCAGGTTCCTCATTTATAAAATGAGGCTATTGGGCAAGATGATATCTAAATAAAGTTCCTCCTCACTTTAAATCTATGATCCTACAATCCCAACGCTCACAGAGGACTTTTTGGATCCTGAGAAGATGCTGACTCTCAACATAAGACATCTTATCTTCGTGGAACCTTGAGTTCCACTGTCTGAGCATGGACAAGGACTAATTCACCTTCCTGGGCCAACGAAAGAGCATCCGGCTAGCTGCACCAATTAGCCAGACTAACAACAGCCCTACAGGCATTGCCTAGGACAGACTATGAAGACCCCCTCCTGAGCAGGACCCAGACCCTGGGGCTTACAGCACTTACCGAATCCACGACTGCCTTTTACAAATGTTCCAACAATCAGAGAGAACTTGGCATCCAGTTCATAGTGTGTCACCATGGCTGGAGCTAGGCAAGAGCCAAAAATGAATTAGGTAAATATAGTAGGCTCCAGGCACAAATTCAGAAGGTGAATCTGTTGGCAAATTATGTTTTCTGTACAACTCATTGAAACTTCACTTTAGAGACACCGTAGAAAACTTCATGAAGCCTAAAGAAAAGCACTATTTGATTTCAATATTTAACGCATAGACAACCATGAGGGGAAAAAAAAAACTTTAAATACAACATTCCTTTTTGAAGTTATCATGCACATATTACAGCAATGCTGATTTTAGTGTAGTTGGAATTGGCTGACCAAAAAGAAATTTTTTTCTGGGTAATTATCTATCATTTTATTTAGTTACCTATTCCTCCTGCCTCTATTTTCTTGTTTCTTTAAAGTAATTTGGATAAAAAGCCTTATGCAAAAGACATATCTCTGAATCCATATACTCCTTCTTTGTCAGCTTTTACTGTACTATACCAAAGTGACTCTCTCCCCCTCAACCCCAGCAAGACCCACAAGAAATTAGACCATCTATCCTGGTTTTAATATTTATTGAATAGTTAGGAAAGCCAATGATTCCCAATCCTGGCTTAGTCATACCCTAAGCTGCAAAGCTGTCTCCAATTACCTCAGGGGGCACTGAAAAATTCTACAAAATTCCATGACAATATTAATTGTAATTGATTTTAACTTTAAAAAAAATTCCATTGAAAGTGGGAAATATGTCACAACAGGCCTTTGGTCAGGTTGTGGCAAAATCAAACAATAATAGGATTTTGCACTCTATAAAGGCTGGGAACCCAGAATAAAGGTTGATAAGAGCCGATCTTTTAGAGATTTTAATTGTACTACACACCTGACAACCACCACAGAAAAATATTGGGGAAGGGAAAGGTGAGAAAGAGGAAAAGCATTCTTGGACATCTGCTAAACAAATCAATATATATCTATGTAGGCAAGCATGCATACATATATGTGTGTGTATACATATATATATATTTTATATATATATATATAAACTGTGTGTATACATATATATGCATATACATGTATGTATAAATATGTGTGTATATATAAATATATGCATGCATATAAACCATATATAAACATATATACATGTATACATACATATATGTATAAACTGTGAGTGTGTATGTAACATTTGTCTGAATAAAATAAGCACAATAATATCTAATAATACTATTTTATTTTGTCTAAATACCAGTTGTACCAAGAAGTGACAACAACTGCTGCAAATGGGCCAAAATGTCTCTCTTTTTTAAATTGCATATTAAAAAAAAAAACCAAGAATGAAATCATTCACAATGGAATCATTTGATGTGGCCACATTGCTGTCTTTTAGTGATCATTCACCTTTTTTTTAAAAGTACAAAATCAAAAACATATTGAGAGACATGGTGGGGATGGGCTATACCTGACGCAAGCTCTCTCCCTCACTCAGCTGAGGCTCAGCAATTACAGTAAGCCCACAGTGCCAGCTTGAGACTGGCAAAGCAACTAACATTGCACACACAAAACAAAATCACTGTTTGGGGTTTTGATTGATACCACTGAGAGCGCTCTTTCACTTTTATTTTTTTAGATTGAATAGTTTGGGGATATTTGTCCATTAGATGAGAAGCCAAAAAAAGTCAATAGACGAGAGAGAGAGAGAGAGAGAGAGAGAGAGAGAGAGAGAGAGAGAGAGAGAGAGAGAGAGAGAGAGAAGACCACTTTATTTAATTTTATTTTCACCCTGAGATTCCTCTGTCATGGGGTATATTCTATGAATGGATGGAGCATAGGACACCACTAATAATAAAATCTACCAACTGTGCCAACACAAGTGTGAGAGAAGCATGAGGAAACTTCTGCTGGTAAGTGGGATTCTCTCATACCTGGAGCTGCATGCCCCCTTCCAAGAAAGCTGTCGATTCCAGTTGCTTATTTACTTGCTTATTTGCCTGGAAAGAACTTCTAAAAAAGAGACTCCCCAACCTCTTCATCTTTTGAATTCACTATTTCTATGAGAAATGAAACTCATAAACCCCATCTGTTGGGATATTTGAGAATTGGGCTGGACAAGTAAGTCTATGAAAGCAGATTGTAGGAGCAACCCTTCATTGACCAGGAAAGAACTCCAGAGCAAAGAGATCTTTTCCTATTCTGATACATATAATATCATAAAATAGTAGAGAGACAAACACAAACAAATCAAGCAGGATTACAAACAGAGCTAACCTAACTCATTGGAACTCACACATGTTTATACAAATAAGATTAGAGTCAATGAATATTCTGCATTCCAAAGAACATTCTAACTAGACTCCATGCTCCTTTGTAGATTTTTTTTTTAAACCAGACCTGTGATTTCCACAATGCAAGGAGCTCCCACTAAGGAACTTCCTCTATTTTTCTGAGGTCTGTAATCTTAGGGAATTGTTTGGGGACTAAAAGGTTAAGTGATTTGCCCAGGGTCACACAGCTAGTATGAATCAGAGGAAGAACTTAAACCCCGTTTTTCCTAACTCCAAGGCCAGCTCTCTACCCACATGCCACTCTGTCCCTCACTCTGGATGATTGAATGGATGTTCTTAATGCCAGCCTGACTTCTTCCTGCCACTCAGAATGCTTGTAGGCACCTCCACTACCATCAATCAGTATGAACACAATCTAAGATAAATCTTTCAGAAAAAATTCACATAATTCATTCCAAAGTTCATAATCTATGGACTCAAAGCTAAACTCTTCAGCCTAGCATTTAAAACTCCATCAATCATCATCCTTTCCCAAACTCTCGTATATATCAATTACTGAAATGAAGGACTATAATGAAATCTCTCCAGTGTATCATAGGGAACAAATTTAAATCTGGTTCAAAGGACCCTCACTGTCTTTTTTTCCAGCCTAGGGATCTCTATACATTTCTGGTGATTCATAAGATGACAGACGATATCACCAGAAGGAAGCAAGAAGTCATGACTAAGCATTGTGAATTCTTGGGGAAGAAACTAAAATATGTAGTCTGCATTCTGGACATCATCTTCATTTCCTCCCATACCCCTTTCCCCAGAAGCCATGAACTCCTGAAACTATCCTGGGTTCTGAGAGGTGAGCTCTCATCTTATCTTGCCTAGAACCGGGCTTCCATGTCCTTTACCATCCACCATTTCTAAACCATGCCAAAGAGTGTATTCCCCTGCTCCCTTCAGCCATTGTCTTTCCCTTGTTAGAATACATGTTCCTTGGTCATATTTCTATCCCTGTCATTAAATACAGTGCCTGGTACACAGTAAATTTTTTAATAAATGATCTATATATCAAATTATCTACCCAAACAGTGGTTTCATCTCTGCTACAAATAGAAGGTAGGGGTTTATGAAAAAATAAACAATTTTTAGAAACTAACTAAAAATGAAGTTACTAAAATTGAGATTTGAATTTTGGGTTTATGGCATAAAATACAGGAATAATGAGGTCTTGGCAAGGGATAGAGTGTACCTAACAAAAACCTAAAATACATATTTGCCTGGATTCTTGTGAATGTGATAAAGAAGACTTTGTACTGAAATAATTTAATATATTGGTAATCACAGTCCTTCCACTAAGGCAAGTCGATTCTCTTTTTAGCACTCCATATTTTGTATGCTTTTGCATACTGACTTCATTCACCATCTTCCCTGCTTGGCATGTCTCCTACTTTCTCACCCTCAATTCACTTCATTTTTATTCACAATTTATTCTTCACTTCAATGTCTAGAATAAGTCTCACCTCCTCTAACAAGATTGCTCTGACAAATTAGCCCCATGAGGATCACTCCTTCATCTCGTCATACAGAAAGTAAGCTTCCTTAGGGGAGGGAACATGTTTCTATTTCTTTAACACTCTCCATAGCACCCAGTACAGTGAGTGCATTCCAAGCATACTATGGGTACTTAAATTTTTTTCTTAATATACAAATTGAATGATTATGTCAAATAATATACTCATCATGAACAGGGTATCCTCCTAAGACAGTGAGGTAAAATAGAGTCAGGAAGACGAGTTCAAATCTAGTCTCAGATCCTAAGTGTGCTACTTAACTTGTTACTTAAGATGTGTGATCCTAGGCAAGTTACTTAACCTCAGTCTGCCTCAGTTTCCTCAACTGTAAATTGAGAATAATAAAGGCGCCTACCTCCCAGAGTTGTTATGGGGATCAAAGGAGATATTTGTAAAGTACTTAACATAGTACTTGGCACATAGTAGGTGGTTAATAAATGTTTATTTCCTTTTCGCTCCAGCAGAGAATTTTGTCATTCTTTTCCTAAATATTCAGATTAGTCATTTCCAACTCTATGTGACCTCATTTGGGGTTTTCTTGGCAAAGATACTAGAGTGATTTGCCATTTCCTTCTCCAGCTCATTTTACAGATGAGGAAACTGAGGCAAACAGGATGAAGTGACTTGCCCAGAGTCACACAGCTAGTAAGTGTCTGAGGCCAGATTTGAACTCAGAAAGACGAGTCTTCCTGAGTAGTCCAAGCCTAGTAATTGTCCTATTTCCTAAATATAGGAAAGGCTATTATTCATCCTACTAATTGCCATGACAGAACTTTACAGGAATATGTAAACCTTGGAAATATTGACAGTAACTTGATCACATTCTTATCATCACTAGTCTTGATAACAATCCCATCAGATAGGTAATACAAATATTATCTCCATTTTACAGATGAGGAGACTGAAGTTCAGAGAGGTTAGAAGCCTTGCCCTTGGTCACATAGTTCGTAAATGGTGAAACTGAAGCTCAAATACAAATGTTTCACATTCCAAGTACAGTGTTCTGTCTGTATTATATCACACTAGGTATGTACTATTCTGAAGAAATCTACTGAACATGAAGGAAACAATATGAATGGGTATATAGGGTAACTCAAAGTTTTAGTGCAGCTTTAATTGTTCAATAACTGTAATAGTTTAAATCTGCACTGACATTTGGAACATCCTATATAACAGATAATATCTGCTTGCTAGTGGTGTTATATCTCAACATGAAAGGAAGATATCATAGAGGGAGGATGATTTTGATTGGGTCATTTGAGATATGAGAGAAAGAGAATTTAGTAATTATGGGAGTCCAAACCTAACTCAGAAGTTCTAAGAAAGTATATCATGTAAGTATAGTTTACTCATTTTTTTCATAATTACCACAACCTACTAAAATGGGGGTGGCGAGACAGATTAAAAGATTATTTGGGAGAGCTACCTGGCAGGGTGGCCCATGCACAAAAGCCCTGCCACTGGGGGAGGCTGAAATTGGTGGGATACTTGGGGATCTTTTGATGTAAGAGCACAAGGCTAAGGTAGAGTACAGTATTTGATAAGGGAGATCCAGGAAACAAGAGTAGGATCTGGGGCCAAAAAATCAAGAAGCAAAGGAGAAGAAGGGATCCAAGTAGGAATCAGGCTCTGTTGTGGCTGGTGGTTTCGATCTGCATTTCTGAAGTTCCATGGCCTACATGCAGTACTCTTCACTGGTGGTACATATCCACTAATCCTTCACAACTACACTTGCAATATGGACCAAAGAGCTTGCCCCTCTCTCTTTAATATTTCTACATCCACATCAACTCCCCCTCCTTCCACTGCTGACTTTGCTGGCATTTGTAAGTAATTCGGTCAGCCCCTTTTCTCTAGCTGACAGCCTGCATCTTCAGTCACCAGTCATCAGCTATATTCCTTGCAACAGATTGAGCTATTTAACCACACAAGTTCTTGTCTCCAATACAAACTCTTCTTTTCTTGGTTGAGTTATAACACATACTTTTTTCATCAACCTCTAAAAAAAGCGACAAAGCCTCTATTCTTACACACAAACTCAAAAATCCAGGATAATTCCATCACGTAACATCTATTTAAGCTTTCAGTATTTCCTTGCAATAACCTAAGTGCCTATGGCATCTCTTGATTTCTGATATAAACTCTTCCAATTTTAGCTGTAAAAATAGTCTATCTTGATATTTGATCAACAAATTACCTAAAACACATTCTAGATGAAAAGCACTGGCAATATAACTGCCTAAATTTTCATTGTCTACTCTCGTATTATATAATTTCGACATACCTCTAGTTAGTTATACCTTCATCCTCCAGGCATCTAGCATGCATATCCTCTATGAACTGCATGTTCAAATTACATAAACCTTTAATGAATGTCTTTTGATCTCATAAATTATTTCTCTGCTTAACTAATAACCATTTCTCCATTATTCCTCAAATTAACCAAGTGGGCAGCTAAATGATTACAGTGGATAGAACACTGATCCTGGAGTTAGGAAGAATTGACTTCAAATCCAGCCTCAGACACCACTCCAGTATCGTTGCCAAAAAAAAAAAAAAACCTCATATGGGATCACAAAAACTCAGACTCCACTGAGCCACTAAACAGCAGGTCTCATTTTATATTTTGGGGGCAGCTAGGTGCCACAGTGGATAGAGTGCTGGCCCTGGAGTCAGGAAGACTAATTTTCCTGAGTCCAAATGTGGCCTCAGCCACTTACTAACTATGTGATCTTGTGCAAATCACTTGACCCTGCTTGCCTCAGTTTCCTTACCTGCAAAATGAGCTGGAGAAGGAAATAGCAAACCACTCCAGTATCTTTGCCAAGAAAATTCCAAATGGGGTCAGGAAGAATCAGATGTAACTGACAAGGACTTAACAACAACAAAAACCCATAATGTCAATTGCTGAAAAAAGCATTTGTTTTAGAAAGCAAAGGAACTTTTCTTTGCCTAAACACCACCTACAGCCTTAAAAAGTACTTTTCAATTTATATAAACTGATGCAAAATGAAGTGAGCAGAACAGGAAGAACATTCTGCATGGTAACATCAATATTATAATGATGATCAGCTGTGAAAGACGTAGCAACTCTGATCAAAACAATGATCAAAGACAATTTTAAAGGACCCATGATGAAAAATGCTATCTACCTCCAGAGAGAGAACTGAACTCTGAATGCAGATTGAAGCATACTTTTTAAAAATTATTTTCTTGGGATTTTTTGTGTGTGTTTTTCTTTTGCAACATGGCAATTTTTTTTTCCTTTTCACATGTATAATCAATATCATATTGTTTGACTTCTCAAGGGGTGTGGGAGGGGCAGGAGAAAGGGAGAGAATTTTAAGAAATTTTTAAATGAAAGTTAAAATTTTTTACATGTAATTGGGAAATATTTAATGAAATATGTATATAATATATATATTTTTAAAGTACTCTTCAGATATCTCCCTTTTTGCCCTTTCCATCTCCTTTTTCTCTTCTTCACAAAGACAAAGTACATTCATGACCAAAGTGGGAGTTTCTTACTCTTCAAATAGTAATTTTTACCCACCTGTTTGTCTTTAGTCTTTTGAGACAAGCCTGTGGGAAGGAAGTCAGTGAAGGTATTATAATGTCTTAACAAAATAACTCAAGACAATTCCTTGGAAGGAAAGCTTAACACTGTAGCAATGTTAAGAGACAGTGTAATTCTTTTCTCATGTACTACAAGATCTAATTAGAATTAAGAAATTAAAGTGCAGTGAATTCCCAAAGTTACTTTCCAAGAAAAAGTCAAAACCTGTTTACCAGCAGCTGGAAGCAGGTTCCTGTACACACAAAATAGCATCAGCTATGTAATTCCCCACTATCTCTTCCTTTTGGAGAAAGCCAACAAAAGAACTGAAACATTTCACCTACGGATCAAAGGTGTCAACCTGTTGGCTCATGATATTTAAAAGCTATGCTTAAGAGTTCCCTAGTTATTTTTAGATATTTTCTTTTGTTTGAAGTTTATTTGCAGGGGGGGGGGGGCCCGCCGGGGGGCGGGCGGGGGGGGTGTAACAAAGATCAAAAAAAAAGATTGAATCAAAGCAAGAAAATGCATAGAAAGAGGCTCAGGGTTTAGCATGTACCAACAGTAAGGTAGCCTTCCCAGCATACACAGTCAGGATCTAGCTTAGGTGGCTAAAGCATACGACTCATTGGTTGCCTTCAGGATCCATTGATTCAAAAATGAAGGAAGCTTGGAGAAATCAGGAGCAAGAAGAGAAAAAGACAAATTATCATAAAAGGATAGATATAGGGAAGAAAGCCAGGGGAGGGAAAGAGAGAGTATGTGTGTAAGTGGTGACAAGTGGGCTTAAATGTTAAGATGGGTAATGCCAGGCTTGAAATCAAAGGCCCTTGATTCAAATCCCAGCTCTAACCTTTCCTAGTTCTGTGACTATAGAAAAGTCATTAACTTCTCTGTGTCTTATTTTTCTCACCTGTAAAATGGGAATAATAATATTTGTACAACATACTTTATAGTTCGTTAAGAAAGCACTTTGTAAAATTCAAACCACTATATAAATGTGCTATAATTATTCAAGTATATAAAGACCACTGATCCATTACTACCTATTAATAACAAGAGCTGATATTCACATCATGTTTTTAAGGCATATACATCAGCTCATTGATCCTCAAAGCACCCCTGCACAGTAGGTTATTGTTACATGAATTATTATATCAACTCTACCCACATGCCACTTTTGTCAAATATACCTCCCCAATAGCTCTAGCACCCATGCTGTCCATTCACACGGCTCCCACCCCAGCTCAAGCTTTCATCATATCTTACCTGGACTATAGGAATAACCTCCTAATTGTTCTACCTCTTTCTAGTCTCTCTCCTCTTCAATCCTATCTCCAAAAAGCTACCAAAATAACTATCCTAAAGCATAGGTCTCACCATGTCACTACCCTGCTCACAAAGCTTCTCAAAGATAAAATATAAACTCTTCAGCTTGGTATTTTGACAGATTTCACATTGCTTTTCTTCACACTTGTTACATTAAAGCTAGATCAATCTATTATCAAGCACTTATTAAGTTCCTACTATGTGCCACAAATTGCAACTAGTATATTTAGGCACTGGGGATACAAAGACAAAAAAAAAAAACCCATGGTATTTGCCCTCAGGGAGCTTACATCCCACTTGGGAGGGAGGAGAAGTATAACAATTTGATTTTTAAAAAATTAAAAATAAAATATATTAAAATAAAGACAAAATAATTATATGGTTGGAGACGGTGACAGTCGGGGAGTTAGAATCTTGCCTTTTGAAGGAAGTCACATTTGGACAGAGCTTTAAAGACTTCTGGGGATTCCAAGAATTGGAAGTAAGGAGAATGAGTGCTTCAGGCCTGTGGAACAGTCAGTGCAAAATAGGAAGGCTAGAGATGGAATGTCGTGTATGGGAAACAGCAATTAGGCCAATTTGAACTGTAGTGTGCCTAAGCGAGAGTAGTGCAGGCATGAAG
Source organism: Phascolarctos cinereus (assembly GCF_003287225.1). Classification (NCBI taxonomy): domain Eukaryota; kingdom Metazoa; phylum Chordata; class Mammalia; order Diprotodontia; family Phascolarctidae; genus Phascolarctos; species Phascolarctos cinereus. The sequence goes on along the minus strand of NW_027556098.1, from coordinate 166,835,117 downwards.
CCTGGAAAGCTAGGCTGGAGTCAGACTCTGAGGGACCTTAAATGCCAAGTAGAAGAGTGTATATTATTTTGTCCTGGAGGCACTAGGGAGTTGCTAAAGTTTTGGGGCAAGGGAGTGAAAATAAGCCAGGAAAGAAGTGATGAGGGCCTGAAGAAGGGTCATTGTGGTATAAGGAGAGAAAAGGAAAAAAAGTTGTTATTTAGGAGATAGAATCACAAGACTTGGCAACTTAATGAATAGGGGCCAATGTGGTGGACAGGATGGACAGTTTCAAACCCAGGTTATTGAAAGAATGAGAGAAATAGGGAAATTACAATATTTGTTGTTCTCTAAACTTGGCATTCCATCTCCTATCTTTTTGGCCCTTGCATAGACTGTCTCCATTCCTAGAATGTAATTCCTACTCCTAGAAATATACACACACACCCCTCACTTCTCCCTCACCAAATCCTTGACTTTGTTCAGAGCACATCTCAGGTCCAAGGAATTTTTTCTTGATAATTCCTTAGTTTATAGGGCTTTTGCTCTCCTCAAATTATATCTTATTAACTATTTACATGTTGTTTACACTGGGAGAATGTAAGTTCTTAGATGGAAGGGACTCTTTGGGGGGGTTTTTGCATCCCAAATCTAACACAATCATTTGAACAAAATAAACATTTAACAAATGTTTATTAAATTGAATGGAATGGAATCTCCATTTTACAGAAAAGGGAACAGTGACTATCTATGCTAGTAAATAACACAGATAAGTTTATCAGAATACCTAGCAGAGTGTAGAGCTCTGAAGGAAGACAGGTAAATTTTGGTTGTGGTTAAAGATGAAAGGTCCAGAGTTTGAGGGAATTGCCAGGGGACTTATCAGGGCACCCCCTGGACTTCTAAAGAGCAACAGGAGAACACTGAATGTCTCCTAAGGTGGGGGATGGGCAAATAGAGCACAGGAAATGGGAGTGTTCATAGGAATCTCACCAGAGTACTCAATAATAACTTTGAAATGCACTCCCTACTCAATTCAGTTCTATAAGCAATCATTAGGTGCCTACCACGGGGTAAGCTCTAGGGCTACAAAGAATAAAATGAAATGTTTTTGCCCTCAAGGAGCTTCCTTTCTACCAGGGAAAACAAAAACAAAGTACAAAACATATACAAAATGACTAGGCAGGGTGAGGCGCTGAGATTGAAGACTATATATTAGCACTAACTGAAGCACTAAATGAAATTAATTCTTCTTGTGTCTCCTTTTCCAAGGATTAATCCCTTAAGATTAAATGTTTGATAGAAGACTCTCCTGGCTCTGAGTTCTTACTAGCTTTAACAATTTTATAGTAAGTATACTTGACTCCAGTACTTGCCATGTCCAAGTCAAATCACATCCTACCTTCCCAGACAACCGGGCCCCTCCCTCCATTACACCACATAGGTTCCTTTTAGAGGTCTGGTCTGGTTTCATTAATTGTACAGAGTAGTGGCTGAATTTAGGAAAACTATGCCAAGTACTAAGGCCAGTGCATGATATGAAGTGTTGTATTATTCTGTGTTGGGATTTTTGTATCCAATAAGGCCACCCAGTTTTGAAAGGTCTGTGAATAGTGACTTGATGAGTCTCTATGGAATACAATGAGGGCAACATTAAGAGGCCTTAACACACTGCCACTGACTTTTGGGGTGGATATAAGGTATTAGGGAAGATATTTGGAAACATCAGTGGCACGAATGAGTAGACTGAATGGCACCATGGAGCCTGCCTAAGTTCCTGAAAAGATATTCTCACCTTCTTCTCTTAGAATCTAGAGCATTCATCTAGGCTCCTTTCAAACCACCTCTCAAGTGAAGCTTTTCCTGAGCCCCCTAGATGTTAGCTCTCTCTTCGTGCTCAAATTATCTTCTGTTTACTTATCTATATGTTGTATATACCCCAGTAAAATGTAAGCCATTTTGCCTAGGGCCATTCTTCTGAGTATCTATCTCCTTCTGAAATATTTTCAAGGAGTGAAATTCTATAACTTCCCTTGGTAACCTGCTTAACCTGTTCCCTGGCAGTTTTTTTATCCCCAACATTTAAATCCGTGAAGTTCTTTTCTAGTCTTCAATAAAGATAGAAAATAGGGATTTACATTTTAACAGGACCTTCAGGAAACAAGGCTTTAACCCAAAGGAGTACCTCTAATGGTGGTCTTTTCAGGCACCATGACAAGGGAGATCTTTCCAAGTGTTATTGTCATTTAGGCCTCTTGTAATCATAACATGTAGATAATTTCCTTTAGCTAGATGTAGCCTGTATATCTCTCTGTCTCAAATGTTTTAGATAAGTTTAGAAAATTATGACTTTCTCCCTATCCTTGAGCAAAGTAGATTTTTGTCTGGACTAAATATGCATCCCAAAACCCATCTAAGCCTTCCCTTTTAGATAACTGTCATCCTTATTTTCAAAGTTCCAGGGGGCATTGACACTGCTAACTAACACAGCCCGAAGAGGCAAATCAAATAACTATTCATCTGCTTGTATTTATGAAGGTAGCCCAGTGCTGCTCCTTTAGGATCAAGCTAGGACTAATACATAGTTCTTGGGGCATCTCATTGATTTCCAATAGTAGTTAAGTCATACGAATTCTAGACTAAGTCCTGAACACTATTATCCCTAGCCGTTTCAGGTAGACTTGGGGGTTCTTCTCACTGTTCAATGAGACTGAGGATCCATTTCAATATAGAAGCTCTTTCATCAGAAAGAGAGCACTAGTGCCCTATATTGGTAAGAAGGTACAAGAAACAATGCCAGATCCTAATAGAAATCATTCTTTTTAGAATTATTGATTCACAGAATTATAAAATATAGATTGGGTAAGTAGCTAATATGTCACCTAGGGAAACTCCCTCATCAACTCATCCATCCAAAAATCAGTAATCAAAAAACTTGTTATGTACCAAATACTTTGCTAGGCACTGAGGATATAAAGAAAGGTTAACAAAAACTAGTTCTTATCCTCAAGGCTTGCACTGTCATTTTATAGATGAGGAAACTGAGGCCTAGAAAAACTAAGTGAATTTCCCAAGGTCATAAGTAAATAAGCAAAGATAGGTTTTCACAGAATCTCAGTGTCTTCTAGTCCAAACTGTACTTGTATAGAAAGCCCCTCTACAACTTCCACCAATAAGAGTTCATCCAGCCTTCCCTCAAAGATATTTATTAGTGAGGAATCCCCTACTTCCAATTGGGGATGTTTTCTTTCTCACAGCCTAAAACTGCCTTTGCAGCTTCTACCCATTGCTTCTAGTTCTGTCTAGAACTAGATGTTACACATAAACTTACAAGCCTTCTCCTTTTAGGCTTTCCTTTGCTTTTCCTTTCACATCCCATCGAGTTTAGAGCTGCAGTAGATTGATGGAAGAGCCTATTTGGAGGAATGCAAGAATAGTTAATGTAGCATCTGAAAATAGGAAGGAAATGCTGATTTGAATAACAGCAACAAAAATCTCCCAATCCTTTTGTAACTATCGGCTGGAAGGCTTCTGAGGCCAAATAGAAGTCTGACCCCTTCTCCAAAGGACAGCCCTTCTAATACATGAAGACTGCCGTCATGTCCCCACTAAGTCATTCCTTCTCCAAGACTAAACACCCCCATTTCCTACAACTAATCCTCTAATGTCATGCTGTCAAGCCCAGCCACCATTCTGGTCACCTTCTTCTAGATGCCTTCCAGTATGTGAATGTCTTTCCTAAAATCATTCATTTTATTTGACACCCTGATGAAGCTTCCCACCACTCTTCTTTCCTCTGTAGCTTCACAAGGAAAAAAAAAACAATAACTATGCACCAGATTACTAAGAAAGAACAGGAATCAAAATGTCCTCTTCCCAGGCTTGCCTTGAAGTATTGCCTTTGGAACTCTTGCTACCTTCAGTTCCAACCCCAAGGCCTTACTGCTCCCTTTTCCTCCTTTTCCTTATAGCTGAGTGAAACCTGCCTAGATAACTGGCTGAAGTCTATGAAGTTCGTTCCCAACCTTTGTCTTCTGTATCTATAATTTCTTCTTTTTTCCTCCCTCCTTCACTCCCCCACCTCTGCCCTCACGTCTTTGGTCTCTCCCCAGGAGAGAAAATTTGCCTGTAAACAAATGATGCCTTGCTTTGCTTTACACTGATGCGGAAGAACCCTGAAGCTGCACATATGTATCCAATGGGAGAATTTAACTTCTGTAGTTTTACTCTGCCAGTTTCATATTCCCTAACCAATACCATCTTCAGATCACCTCCACGGAAATGCTTTCTTAAAGGCAAGTTTGAATATTCAAAGTTCAGAGTGGGTGCCAAAACTGAATAGAAATGTTTCTAATTGTTTTTTTTTCTGCAATCACAGATGTTGCCAAAACATTATTTATTAGAGTAATTCTCACTCCTTGTCTCTCTTTGTTCACCACATCTTGAAAAACTTGCAAAAATCAGCTGAATGTAAAACAATGAAGAAACATTTCAGAGTCAGCAGCGATGCCACGGAATATGATACTAAAAACACGATTCCCTGATTATTCCAGCTGATAGTTACAAAAGTATTGGGAGATTTTTGTTGCTGTTGTTCAAATCAGCATTCCCTTCCAAACATTTCCTTCCTATTTTCAGATGCTACATCAACTATTCTTGCATTCCTCCAAACAGGCCCTTCCTTCAATCTACTGCAGCTCTAAACTCGATGGAATGTGAAAGGAAAAGCAAAGGAAAGCCTAAAAGGAGAAGGCTTGTAAGTTCATGTGTAGTAACTAGGCAGCCGTATCCTTCTGCTTTCCCCAGAAAAATCAAGTATCACCTTATCGTTTCCTCACCAAGATTAACTCCTGCTTCCTGAAGAGCATTTCTGAGGTAGAAAGCAGAGGTGGTGAAAAAAAAAGGGAGGGGGGAGCCGAAAAGTCCAATCTGTCAAGCTCCATTTTAGAAGAAAGGAAAACTGAAAAGTGAACGTATTTAACATGAGCTATTTCCTGCACTCAGGAGGGAAGAAAGCATGCTCCTAACTGTGTGCATGAGGAGATCTGCAGTAGTGTTATCTCTGACCTGCAGCTTAGCCCTAGTGTCTCAGCTGCCAAAAAGCTCCTATTCAACGTTATGCTGAGTTCATCAGTGCTCCACGTGTCAGGAGCCTAACAGGAAAAAGCAGGACAGACAGTCACTCTATTCAACTGCCTGGGGACCCCATGACAACTAAAATCCCCTTGCAGACTGTCCATATCAACCTACGGCAGGTCAGAACACACAACCCCTCCAGAACCACAAGCACAGGCCCACACCCTTTCCCCTTGTCAACATTGTCACTTTTAAACAGAACATCTCGCCTTATCACAAAACCTGAAGTAAGTAGGACAATTAAGATGGATTGCAAAGCCTGCTTCTGCTTTACAATTAACAATCACTTGGCAGCGGGTCGCACGCAACTGTTGGGTGGTATGGCAAGAACTTTATCCCCGCTTAGTTCTGCATTAGCATATTTAGTAGGCTGCAAGACATAATTCCTAAGATGCGAACATATTTTTGTCTTTAAACAAATCTGCAATTAAGCTATAACATGCACACGCCAGTGCACCAGGCCAACAACGTGCAATACAAGGGTGGGGTCAGGGGGAGGGGATGGGGGTGGGGGGAGGAGGGTACTGGAGCAAAATTGTGCCTTCTATTCTCAGGTGCCACTTATCTGGTAAGAACCGGACTAAGAAACTGCTTCAAATATCACAGGCCAGCCACAAAGCTGTGGGTTCTCTAGCCTGTGACAAAATTTAGGCAGGTTGGTAGTGTGTCACCATTGCTGACATCAGGTGATTTCGATGTAATAGCAACATGCCTAAGGAGCCTTTAAGAAAGAAAGAAGGGGAAAAAAAGACACTGAGATGACCTTAGTAGTTACTTAGAAAAATGTACTTTTTTCACAGAAAGCCTTTCTTGATGCTCAATCTCTTCATAACAAAAGAAGCTGATAGCATCACAAAGGCGTTCTATTCTACAAATGTGAGGTCTCTTCCTCAAACTTTTCATTATTTTCTGCTACTTTACCACACATCTGCCAAACTGATGAAAAGCCATCGGGGGAGTGCTTTATTGCTAGTTATTTAGACTGGGCTAACTTTACTAGCCAAGAGACAATCAAAAAGCCACTATACCTTAGCTTCTCTAGAGTGTTTATTGTACGCAGTCAGCCCTATAATCCAATGGGGGTGGGGAGTGGCAATGGGGGAAACAAAGACAGATCTTTCTGCGATAGCCAGGACATTGTCTTTCTTGACATCTGGGTTGCTGGTAGGCAGGATATCCTGCCAAATGCAATATAAGCCTGTGACCCACCTTGTGACTAACACACACCCCTGAGCCTTTAAGGAACACAGCACAAAATAGGTGAAGGAAGGAGCTCCCTGGCCGGAAACTCCAAATACCTGTCCCGTTAGAGAAAACACGCATGCACCTAGTTTAGGTGAGTAGCTCCCTGATTGGATAAAGGAAAGCATATGAGAGCAACAAATGCGATTTAGCATACAAAGTCTTTCCTCATCAAACCAGAAGAGTAACGGATTAAACCACCTGGCAATCTTGGCAGGCAAAAGGAAAATCTTAGCTGTGACAAAACAAAACAGGTGTACAGGTATAAAACTTTTGCTTTTCAATAATACCCCTCTCTTCGCTGGAATGCTTTGACAGGTGCAGAAGTTCAAGTTACAGTGTGGAAGTGGCAAATAAATACACAGCATTAGTGTCTGACGTGCTTGCTGAGCAACCCGGGATGTTAATAACTGGCAAGGTACACTAATCTCTGATTGCAACATTTGGTTTACCTTAATCTGGAGGGACAGCTGTATTAAAGAGGGAATTATACTAATCAGTTCAAGGCCCTTGCATATAAAACTTCCCATTAGGCTTAAAGTACAACAGCTTATGTTCATTCTCTAGGAGCCCTACATCTGGTTCTGAATAAGGCTGCCTCTCATTTGCAAGGTACAAACTGAAAACAAGGGGGGGGGGGGCTGACAGTTGCTGGAGGATGGGTGATAGAAGAGTAAGCTACTAATTCTTTGAAATTTTTAACAGCATAAAACTAGCTTCAAGGCATCTTAATACCTAAAAAAGGGGAAAAAAAAGAAGAGGGGGGAAGGCATGTGTTATCAACCGTAGGCCATTTTTTCCTGTTACCGGAGATGACCAACATAAAATAAAATTGATGATGTCAGTCAAAAACAGTTAAGCACAAAGCTAGTCTTTGTTATCTTAAGTCAGAAGGTATGATAGGCCATGCCATATGGCTCTAATCCTCCTATATCTTCCATCACCTAACAGGAAACCTTCGTGTAGCATGACCTTATTTGGCTGGTCCCAGGTTAGGGCTGCCCAAAGGGGATTTTTCTGTTTCTGCTATATCCAAAGGTTTATGTTGATTTTTTTTGAGCCCTGCAAACTATAAATCCGACTGATTACTCTGCACTCTTTTGCTTGACTGAGCCTTTACAATCAGACATCCCCGTTAACAATAAGCTCCTAATGAATCAAACATCTATGGCATTAGTTTCACCTAGCTGCCTCTTTCCCAAGCACTGCAGCTCTTTGTCAGACCTGGTTTGATGAGAAAAGCTAGTGACACTTGGTGCACCTATTGATAAACAATTCAGTAATGAGGGGCATAACAAAAATTACCTAAAACAACCTGATTAAAAATGACAGGCAAAGACTACCACATTGCTATATAGTTAAGGTAACTCTTACAGGAATTGGGGAGCAGGTAGAGGGGGAGTGGAAGAATTAGGTAGAATGGAATTTCCTTTACCATAGAGTTTAGTTTTGATTACATTTTTTTTAAGCAGAGATTAAATCCATTCAGTGAAAAAAAAAAGTCTCCCTCAGGTTATAGGATGTGTTTGTACATGCTAGGAACTTGAGAATTCAGTGTGGTTGCCTTTCTACTTCTGAAGATGAACTCCCTGCTATTTCTAATTAAACTTTCTGAATAGCCAAACTAATATCTAGACTTTCACTTTCTCTCCTTAAACGTGAGCTTAGTTATTAAGAAACTCAACAGTAGAGGTGCTACTAAAAAGATAAGTAAAGCGTGGGAATGAAAAGGGCGCTTCTTAGAAAAAAAATGAAAACAAAGTGGGAAAAACCTTTGAGGCCATAGAACATCCCAAAGAGGGAAAACTACACCTTGAGAAGAATATAGAAATTCCCCTTATGTGGGTCACCCAAAGGACCTTTTGCAACTTGGAAACAAAGTTTTGCACAGGGGAGGCCAGGCACACATGAAAGCTTGATTCAAAGACAGAAATGTGTGGGTTTCACATTGGTGTGGCAGCATGTTGGGAGGATTTCAATCAGTGCACAGATGCACTTGAAAATCAAATATGGACATGGGGAATGTTTTTGGAGATAGAAAATGAGTGCTGATGACATGTTTATACTTTGCAGATGGATCCAGTACAAAACCATTTTTTGTAAAGAAACAATATCCACCATTTGCTGCTTTTTGAGCAGCTACAAAATGGTGGCACAAAAAGCAAATAGACACACACACCACACTCCACCTGTTCCTTGATCTTGCAACTGTCCTCCATCCTGAATGTAATCATTCACTTCTGTGCTGTATTTTTCATGAATGCCATCCAAAGGGATTCAAAAAAGAAATGCAATACTCTCAAGCATTTCAAAGCTCCTGAAATGATTTGAAAACTATCATGCTTTAGGTTGAAAAGGAGGAAATGAGAAATAATATTAAAAAACAAAACAAAACAAAGGAAGAATCACACCATTTAAAATACACCTAATTGGGAAACTCTTAAATTATAATATTGTATCAGTGCTAGGATGGCTTTTCCCTGTATTTACCCTTTGCTTGATCACTGGTACCAGCTGTACTACATTTTAAACCACCTGAACAAGATATGTACCAATCGTGATGCTTTCTGCAACACTTAGCACAGTGTTGGCTCTCAATATTTTCCCTATTATTTTTCATTTAGTTATAGTTACATGGAATCACAACAAAAGAGTATGGAATATGTATTCTTAAGGAAGTTATCTAAAGAACTATGAAGAACATTATTGAGGAAAATGTTTATAGGCTAAGGGGCTGAGGGTGTGCTAAAGTTAACTCCAATTGGCTCTCACAAGCCAAACATTAAATTTTCAGTGCGAGCATTTTATATCTCAGAAATTGGCAAATGCTACAAATCAGGGCTTGATTTGTTGTTTTGTTGATCATCTAGAATTAAGAAAGCAGTGGAGAAAATGTTAATAAAGCAGATTAAATTAGCCTGTTAAGTGTGCTTTTTTTTTTTTGAAGAGCCAATCGTTAAACATTTCCCAGCACATCCTCTGCTAAGGGGCATTAACAGAAGATGCCCAAGAATTAATTTGTTGTTACTGAGGGAGAGACAGCAGTTTATAGTGAGTAGAGAAAGCTGACTTGAAGCCAGGAAGAACTGGGTTCAAATGCCCAAGAATTAATTTGTTGTTACTGAGGGAGAGACAGCAGTTTATAGTGAGTAGAGAAAGCTGACTTGAAGCCAGGAAGAACTGGGTTCAAATTCCCCTTCTGACACATATAGGCTATGTGACTTTGGGGAAGTTACTTAACCTCTCACTACTCTAGGCAACTCTTCAAGATTATGAGGTGCAGAGAAGGTGCAAACCTGCATTGGTTAAGGAGATTTCTCATCTGAAAGTTCACTATATCAATGAAATCACAGGTCTAGTCTCTGTCCTCTTAATAATTTCAATTTGTAGCATTAGGGCAAGAGAAAATTTTCCAATTCAGAAATAGAGAGATTACATGTCAATCAAGAAGCAGTAATACAAATCTATCCATTTCTAGTAATAGAAACAAGAGCAGAATATTAGACATTAGATAGGTATATGTTAAGCTATAATAGAAAAAATTGAACAAGGGCTCCAAGGTTGTGCTTACAGAAAATATCATCTTATAAAATATTTTATGGCTTTCAAAGATTGTCTAATAAGTAGAGTTATATTTTCCACATAACTGCATTTGGTCCAAAAACCTGCTCTAAGACAGGTTCTTTCCTCTTAACTTACTTAAACATACTAAATACCAAAGCTAATTTGACAATCATGAAGTATTTTCTAAAGGATTAGGAAATGAGTGTGAGAAACTTCTGCCACCAATGATCAAATAAGCAAAAGTTAGATAGTAAAATCTTAACACTATGTGCAAATCTGCAGGTGCTTCTGGCATTGGGTCTAACATAAATCTGTAATTATACATACATTCTAGAATTCTAATACCTTGTTATCATCCTGGAAGTAACAAAAGCTTATGTTAACTTATCTAAATGAAGCTAGTCTATGATTCTACTGCTGGATTTGTCAAGAATGTGAGTCAGTCCCAAAAGTTTCGAAATCTGTAATTATTCTGAAGGAAGATCTATGTATGCCTCCGTTTTTTAGTAACCAAAAGGTTTTAGTCCAACGCCTAATATCTTTGGCTAAGGAGAAAAGATTAGTCATTTATCCAGCTGTATAACCTCCCTCAAACAGTCACATCATCAAGAAAAAGGAAACTGTGTTCTTTTAAATAGAGGTCTAGGAGCCCTCTAGGAGATGTAGTAGGAACAGTACTGGATTTAGAGTCAGATAACCCATTGGAAAATTGATTTCTGCCTCTTACTGCTTGGTGAACTTGAACAATAGTCCTCACATTTATATAATGTAATACTGCCAGAACAGTCTTTATCACATAACCAGGAAGAGAATATATACCATAGGCCATCAACTCTTAACAGAGGTATCCATGGACAGATTTCAGGAGGTCTGTGAACTTGGATAAGGAAAAAAAAAATTACATTTTTACTTTTGCTAACCTCTAATTGAAATTTAGTAGAAGATTGCCAAAGAGATCTACTACCAAAAGCGTTAAGAACACCTGTCCTAGACCTAGAGAACTAGGTTGAGCCAATAGCCTTAGGTTCAGCTGTACTTATGATTAATTTTGGAGGCCTCCTTCCTGCTCTCCACACCAACTCACTGCCCCATAGTCTAACGTTATTCTTCCTTGACTCAGTGTAAGAACTGATCATAAAAGCATAGCTGTAGAGTTCTAAGGGACCTCAAAGGCCATCTAATTCAATCCCCTCATTTTATAGATGAGTAAAGTGAAGCCCAGGGCTATACTATACCTCCCTCAAAATCCTTCTATATTTCCTTCTCCTTTGTGCTAATCCATGATAAAGAGGGAGCTCTCTTCCTTGTCAAGGCAAAACCTTGAACTTACCCACTCTCAGCACTTCTAGGAAGTTGTTTCTTCAACCACAGCTTCCTATACCTCATCTCCAAACTCCTTCATAGATGTTTTCAAGGACTTGAAGGACTTTCATGTAGAAGAGGGATTAGACTTGTGTTTGGACCTAGAGGGCCAAACCAAAAATAATGGGTAGACATTGCAAAGAAGCAAATTTAGACTTAATGTCAAGATTAAAAAACTCAACAATTTGTGCTACCCAGGACTTTTATATTACTCTCTCTGGCAAATGTGCAAGAAATCCTTTCCTAAGAAACTGTAGCATATCCCTGCCTACCTCTAGAGTACACGTAGCCGGCAAACATAGACTGTGCCCCTATGGTCCAGCCCATGCTGAAGGGTTATATATCAAAGATGTTTTGAATAATCCCTCACTGACCAGGTCTTAATGTAATTAAGGGACCGAAATGGAATAGAATATTGATCAAAACAATAAAGTACGAAATCTGCTATCTATGCCCGTATCACAGCCCCCACCCTGTAGTGGATTCTATTCTCTCAGGTTACTTCCAAATATATTCATAAATTCAAAGACTTAGCACAAAGCATTTGTTATGCACAAAGTAAAGTAAAAAGGAAACTAGATCAAACCCTACTGTTTGGAAACATTCATTTCCAAGATAACCTTCTCTAATTCTACTCCTAAATCTTTGGGTGTAGAAAAGGAGAATCACAACCATACATGCCCACAGTTTGTGGAAATAAATACATGAACTAAAAAATAATGTGGGAAAACAGGGAAGATAGTGTGCAACTGCCACTCTCCATCCTAGACTCATGAAATAAAAAGAAAATCAGCTTTCCCAGCTTGCCAGTTGAAAGGAATTCACAAGATCCAGCAGTATCAGCAACTCTGGATGTTTTGGACTCATCATATTCCCCCAGGTAACTATCTCTTTTCCAAGCTCAAAGGCTTTCCACATGGTGTCAAATCTTCTGGCTGACACAGGTCATGGTGTCTACTCTTCTCCCAGTCATGTTAGCCGTTCTCTTATCTTTCCTCTCTTAAGAAATTCAAGTAACAAGATCAAAGAAAGGAAAGGAAGAAGCCAAATAGGTCACTGCAACATAGGGATGATTTCCCTTTATCCTATCACATTACTTCTATAGCACACTCAAGACAGGACAGTTTCTTCTATCCTTTATCTGTTCTAGAGAAACTCAGGGTAGTCTCATTTCCAGCAACTGTAAAATCCTGTTCCATCTGCCTCCCACTATAGAATATTTTCTGGGCCTTCGGAAAGGGATGTACAAACCTTAAAGCATCACATAAATGCTAGTTCTTGTTTTTGTTGTTGCTGTTGTTGTTATATCCACCAAGATGGAAAAAAAATGAAACAGAAGGACTGGCTATACATGCATAATGGAAATTATTCTGGTAATAACGTAAAGGATGGGCTGGAAGAAACAGGAACGCTTGGAAAAAGAAAAAAAGAAGGCTACTACAACAGACCAGGCAGATCCCAGTTGAAAAGTTAATGCCATTTTTAATGGCAATTTTAATCAAAGAATACCTTAGATACTAGAAAACATTGGCTCAGTGAGTGAATGTTTCAATTACATTGGTAATATTAACGTATCAGATACATTATTAAATTGAAAATGCGATTAATATGAATAATTTTATTATAATGATTTTCAGCTCTGGGCCCAATTCTTTGTCCAGATGATATATTTAATGTTTGTACAAATGTGTTTATATATGTACAGATGGACTAGTTCAATGGACTATCCATCTGCATTACATAAGCTATGCAATATGTACTTGTCATCCACTTGATTTTCCCTTATAGATTGCTAAGCTGATGTATCTTTGAGGCAACCAGTGTGTCTCTTTTATGTTAAACGTCAAATATAACAGAGTGTCCAATAAATATGTATTGCTGATGATAAAATGGATTTCTCTATTTGGCACTTCAAGTCTTTTATAAGCTGGCTCTAAGCTACTTTTCCAGCCTCATTATTCATTTCTCCCCTCCATGTAATCAACAGTCCAGCTAAGCAGGCCTTCTCGCTGTTCCTCAAACACAATGCTCCATCTCCCATTTCTGTGCTTTTGCTCTGCGTCCCCCATGCCTGGAGTACACTCCCTCCTTCCCTCTCCTTAGAACCCCTAGTTTCCTTCAAAGTTCACCTTGACTTCCTTCTTCTACGTGACACTTTTCCTGATCTCCCTTCTAGTTGCCAGTTCTTCCCTCCAGTATTGTCTTAGATTTATCTTGTGTGTATACACACACACACACACACACACACACACACACACACACACACACATATGTACTTATGTTTGTTTTCTTGCTTGATGGAATGATAGTTTCTCGATAGCAGGGACTGTTTCGTTTTTGTCATTGCATACCAGCCAGTGCCTGGTACATAATAGACAATTAATAAACACTTATTCATTGATTGATTCTGTTTTACTTTCTCATAAGTTCATTTTTTTTGTATTGCTTCTTCTAATTTAGCTGCAAGTTTTGCTGATAGCATCCAGATCATTCACACAACAAAATATTCAAAAAGGCATTTACTTTGACTTCACCACTGGCCTTACCCAGTCTTGATTTGGCCTCCAGGCCACAGGTTCCTCACCCCTGCTATAGATCAATTTGTAGTGGTCTAAAGGAGTTAGGGTCTGTGAAGTTTTATACTCTGGTAAACAAAAGGGAAGCTAGGGTCCTTTTTCAATAAACAGGTCTACTATAAGCAGACCTCTAGCAGCACTTTTTGCACTGCCAAAGAATTAGAAAGACCTATATGAACTGATACAAAGTGAGCAGAACTGGGAGATCATTGCATACAGTAACAGCAGTGTGGTAATAATGATCAACCATGAAAGACTTGACTACTTTTACCAATACAATGATTCAAGGCAATTCCAAAGGACTCATGATGGAAAAACGTGATTTACCTCCGGAGAGAGAACTGATGAACTCTGAGTGTACATTGAGGTATAATTTTCTCACTTTTTTTTTTGCTTTTTTTTGCAATATGACTAATATGGAAATATGTTTTACATGATTTCACATGTCACATTGATTGCATTCTCAGTGGATGGAGGATGGGTGGGGAAGGGAGAGATTTGGGAACTCAAAATTTAAAAGGAAAAGAACGTTAAAAAATGAATGACAATTTAAAAAACATTTACTAGGCTTCTATTATAGGCTAGGACTTGTACTAGAAGGTGAGGATACCAGTGAAAGGAATGAAATAAATAAGTAGTAGTACCAAGGGACACAAGCGTAAGAACTTAAGAAGCAACAGAATAAGGTAAGAATAATTAGTCCCTGCTTTTTTTTTTTACTTCAACCAAAGGTGTCAAAGAAATAACTGAAGTGGGCCATTGAGTTAAATTTTAAATGACATGTAATGGTTTGCTATCCAAGAAATGAACTGTTCAACAAGCTTATTTCCAAGTATACTAATACAAATGAATATAGTTCAAAATATGAATAATAATATCAACATTATATATTTGGCTCTTTTTGGCCTTTCACATGAGAAGCAAAACTTGGCAAAATGAAGAAAACTTTACCTCTCGCCCACATCACTTTTTTTGATTGGCCAGAGTTGAATGATTTAGCAAATGAATAAGAGAAGAGAAAGTTTATTGCAAGTTTAATCTTCTATCAAATAGGCTATATGAATCAGTGCAGATAATAAATGAATCAGTCCTAAAGTATATCCTAAACTCTAACTGCTCCAGCTCCTGAGATGTTTGTTTGAAAACATTTAGTTAACTGATTGTTATTCTTTTAAACTGGGACTATAATTTATTTCACGTAGGGAGGTCCTAGTAAATTACTTCCAGTGCCAATGCAGCATTCTTTCTGCCATTCGAGAGTTAGCTAGGGCTCTGATATGTTAAGTGATTTGCCCTGGGTCACACGGCCAGTATGTTGTAGGGGCAGGATTCAAACTCAGACCTTCAGGGCTCAGTTCCAGGATCAGCTTTCTATCTGCTACATCATGCTGCCTTACAGCCTGTGGCTGGTAGTTTTATGTTAATTAGCATCCAACTCAATCCAATATAGCAAACATTTATTAAGCACCTGCTATGTCCAAGTCACATGTGCTACAGATACAAAGATAAAAAGTAAGCAGTCCTTTCTTAAAGGGGTTTATATTCCCTTGGAGGGATACAATACATACACAAATAAGCATTATATAAAGGAAACTGAGGAGTGAAAGAGCATTAACTCTAGCTGATCAAAGGAAGTCTTCACAGAAGATGTGATACCTAAGTTGGCCCTTGAAGGAAGATAAGGATTCTGAGAAGTGAGGATGGGAATGGGATTATAAACTCACAGTTGCAGAGCCAGCATGTACCTTACAGTCATCAGTGCACCCACTTTATTTACCAAATAATGAAACTGAGAACCAGAGAGGTTAAGCAAATTGTCCAGGGTAACACAGGTTGTAAATGTCAGACCTGGGATTTGAATGGAGATCCTGCTCCCTTTCTACTGTATAATGTTGTCTCTCCAGGAGTATATTCCAGGCAAGGGGAAACATTTGTGTAAATATATGGATGTGGTAAACAAGAGTATCAATTCTAGGAATGGATAGTAATCTAATCTGGATGGAATGAAGAGTTCTTGAATGCTGTGGATAAATTCACTTACCTTGGCAGTATATCTTCCAGGAAAGTACATATAGGTGATGAGGTTGTCTCCCAATTTGCCAGAGCTAGCTCAGCATTTGAGAGGCTCCAAAAGAAAGTGTGGGAGGGAAGAGGTATTTGGCTAGCACACTGAAGGTCTACTGAGCTCTTGTGCTGACCTCATTGTTGTATGCCTGTCATGTTCGTGTTGTACACCAGCATATACCAGTATATATACATACCAGTATACCACCACCATGCCAGAAAACGTAGCCACTTCCACTTGAATTGTCTTAGGAAGATTACCTGTCATGATAAAATACCTGCTACTGAGGTCCTTTACCCAGCTGAACTGCCAAGTACTGCAGAGAGTGCAACTCCAATGGGCTGACCACATAGCCTGAATGCCAAACACAGCCTACCTAAAAGACTTTCATGGAAAACTCACACAAGGCAAGTGCTCTCAAGAAGGGCAAAAGAAGTGATAGCAAAAACACTCTCAGGGTCTCTCTGAAGAACTTTAGTATCAGTTGTGAGACATAAAAGACAATGGCACAGGATTGCCCAGCATGGCATGCCAGCATCAAAGAAGGCATTGTACTCCAAGAGCAAGTCAGAATCACAACAGCACAAAAGGAATGTGAGCTGTGCAAATTCAGAGACATCTCCATCCCAAATGTTCTAATGCACTGCTTGTGCCTGACCTGTGGTAGAGCCTTCTGAACTCATATTGGCCTGATCAACCACAATCAAACATACTCTATCATAACCCCAACATCATGATGTCATCAGTCCTATTCAAAAACCAAAGATGAACAAAAACAGTATGTAATGCAGTTGGGAAAATTAGGTGGGAAATAGTTTAGAGGACATACTTAACAGGCAAGTGTTATCAGAGTTCCATTTATCTTTTACATTCTTTTCATTTTCTTTCATTCATAGAACCCTGGCTTCCTCGAGATGACCCCTCATCTTTGGCCACGTTCTTTAGCCTGGATATAGCTTCAATCATCTCCACTTATTTTATTCTAGAGGCAATGAAGTTTTTTTTTTTGACCCTGTCCCTCCTCAGAAGTATTTGCTTCTGATTACCCTCTTTCCCAATCTGCCCTCCGCTCTATCATCCCCCTGCTCTCTTGTCCCCTTCTCCCCCTATTTTCCTGTAGGGTACGACAGATTTCCATACGCAATTGAATGTGTATGTTATTCTCCTTAAGCCAAATCCTATGAGAATAAGATTCCTCATTCCCTCTCACCTTCCCCTGTTTCCCCTCCACTGTGAGACTTTTCTTTTCTGTTTTTTTTGTGAGATAATTTACCCCATTCTACCTCTCCCTTTCTTCTCGAGTATCATCTCTCATCCCTTAATTTTATTCTCCAGATATGACCCCTTAATCCTCAACTCACCCTGTGCCCTCTATCTATCTATCTATACACATATATAATTTTTTCCCTTCAACTACCCTAATACTGACAAAGTTCTCATGAGTTACAAATATCATCTTTCCATGCAGGAATGTAAACAGTTCAATCTTAATAAGTCTCTTATGATTTCTCTTTCCTGTTTACCTCTTCATGTTCCACTGAGTCCTGTATTTGAAAGTCAAATTTTCTATTTAGCTCTGGTCTTTTCATCATGAATGCTTGAAAGTCCTCTATTTCACTGAATAACCATTTTTTCCCCTGAAGGATTATACTCAGTTTTGCTGGGTAGGTGATTCTTGGTTGTAATCCTATCTCCTTTGCCCTCCGGAATATTATATTCCATGCCCTGTGGTCCTTTAATGTAGAAGCTGCTAAATCTTGTGTTATCCTGATTGTGTTTCCACAGTACTTGAATTGTTTCCTTCTGGCAGCTTGTAATATTTTCTCCTTGACCTGGGAACTCTGGAATTTGGCTACAATATTCCTAGGAGTTTTCCTTTGGGGATCTCTTTCAGGAGGAGATCTGTGGATTCTTTCAATTTCTATTTTGCCCTCTGGTTCTAATATATCAGGGCAGTTTTCCTTGATAATTTCTTGAAAGATGATGTCTAGGCTCTTTTTTTGATCATGGCTTTCAGATAGTCCAATAATTTTTAAATTCTCTCTCCTGGATCTATTTTCCAGGTCAGTTGTTTTTCCAATGAGATATTTCACATTGTTTTCTAATTTTTCATTCTTTTGGATTTGTTTTACAGTGTCTTGATTTCTCATAAAGTCACTAGCTTCCAATTGCTCTATTCTAATTTTTAAGGAAGTATTTTCTTCAGTAATCTTTTGGACTTCCTTTTCCATTTGGCCAATTTTTCTTTTTAGGGCATTTTTCTCCTCATTGGCTTTTTGGACCTCTTTTGCCATTTGGGTTAGGCTATTTTTTAAGGTGTTATTTTCTTCAGTATTTTTTTGGGTCTCCTTTAGCAAGCTGTTGACTTGTTTTTCATGATTTTCTTGCATCACTCTCATTTCTCTTCCCAGTTTTTCCTCTACTTCTCTTACTTGCTTCTCAAAATCCCTTTTGAGCTCTTCCAAGGCCTGGGACTGATTCATATTTTTCTTGGAGGCTTTGGATGTAGGAGCTTTGACTTTGTTGTCTTCTTCTGGTTGTATGTTTTGATCTTCTTTTTCAGCAAAGTAAGATAATATAGTCTGACTCTTTTTGCACTGCTTGCTCATGATCCTGGCCAATTACTTGAGTTTTAAACTCTTTGTTAAGGTAAGAGTCTGCTTCCAGTGTGGAGAGTGTACTGTCCCAAGCGCCAGGGGTTTGTATAGCTGTTTTCAGATACTTGTAGGGACCTGTAAATTTTCAGTTCTTCCAAGGTGGTATGATAAGGGTCGAGGTGTTTACTCCTTTCCTGGCCTGTGACCACAAGTACTCCTTTCTGTCCTATAACTGTGAGGAGGGGTTTCTCTCTACAGCCACTACAAGCTCCACCACGCCACTGCTCCTCCTCACCCCAGCACCGCCGCCCAGAACTGCGACCCAAATCCACACAAGGGCAAGGCAAGAGGTTCCTGCCTCAGCACTGGCAAAGAGATCCCTGCAATCCCTCTCTGATCAGCCACTGAATTCCCCCTCAGTCTGTGGGCCTAATTGCAGCTGCCCCCCCCACCCCAGGGCCACGCTTTTGGGGAATGGAGCTGAAACCCCACCTTCCTGTCTCAGCACCGGCAGAAACAGACTTTTCCCACTGACCTTCTAAGTTGTCTTTGGCATTCGTGGATTGAGGAGTCTGGAAACCTCCACAGCTGCCTGCGATTCAGTCCTCTGAGGGCTGCTCCAGGTTCGCTGCAGCCTGTGCATCCATGCCATGCTGTGCTGCGCTCCCAGCCTGGCACGATACACCTTTCTGATCAATCATCCAGGTTGTCTTGGGCTGGAAATTTGTTTCACTCTATCTTTTTGTGGGTTCTGCTGCTTCAGAATTTGTTTACAGCCATTTCGTATGAGTATTTGGAGGGGTTTGGGGGAGAGCTCAAGCAAGTCACTGCTTTCACTCTGCCATCTTGGCTCCTCCCCCGGCAATGAGGTTTTTCAACAAGGAAATAAGTCACACCTGTGCCTTAGGAATTTTATTTTGGCATCCTGCAGAGGATGCATAGTAAGAAAACGACTGGAAGCAGGTATGCAAATTAGCAAGCTATTGCAGTAATATCCACAAAGGAAGATGGGATAATGAAAGAGATGTCATGGAGTTAGAATTGACAAGATTTGGCTTGATAACTTGACAAGACAATTGATTATCAGTAGGAGATAAGGGAGAGCAAAGAATGGAAGATGACTTGGAGGTTACAAATATAAGTGACTGGAAAGAGTAGTGCCCTCTACAGAGATAGAAAAGTGTGGATGAGAAGCAGGTTTAAGGGATGAAGAAAACGAACTCTACTTTAGACATGAGTTAAAGATGTCTATGAGACATCTAGGAAGAGATGTACAGGAGGTAGTTAACAATCTGAGAATGGAGTTCAGGAGGGAGATCAGGACTAGATACATAAAATGTATGATTTACCTGCATGGAGATGACACATGAACCTATAGGAAGCAATGAGATCTCCAAGAGATCTCATTATAGACAGAGACAGGGCCTTGGGAAACACCAATGGTTGGGGTCCAGAAATGGATGAGTATTCAGGAAAGAAGGAAAAGTTCAGACAGGTAGGAAGAGAATCAGTAGAAAGAAATGTCAGAGAAGCCAGGCAAGGAGAGAGTTTCCGGTAGAAAGAGGTGGTCAACAGTGTCAAAAGCTTTCTTGACAGAATGGTAAAGACTGATTTCAAAAAGTTTATTTGGTTTTGTTGTTTGTAGTCAGCACTCTTCTCAAAGTATTTCTGATCATTTCCCACACTCAAAAAATATAGAATATGCTGTACTAGAACTCAATAAATTGTCAGCCTTCTTTGTTTTGTTAAAGGAAAAAGTTTAGTTCATACAAGTTTTGGATAAAGTATTTCAAAATGTAAAGGCTTATCTCAATTTCAGCCCCTGGTAGTTGTCTAAAAATTAGACAAGGAAAATTGTAGTCTTCCATTTTTGTCTTTCATATTTTGTTCATTATTCACATTGATCTGCCAATAGTTTGTTGGCAGGGTGGAGGCAACCACAAATGAGGAGAAAAATTTAAAAATGTAGAGAATTGTAATGAGAGAGCTTCCTCAGATATCATGGACCATCCTTTTGGGATGTAGTTATCTTCACTGTAGTCTCTTAATAGCCTGACCAGGGTTCACTGTTCCTCAAGACATGAAGGTAAGAGCAGTTGTTCTCTGACTATATAAACTTGGGATTCATCTGCATCAAAATAATACATGAACCTTCGGAGCTGATGAGATCCCCAAGAGACAAGGTAAAGAAAGAGACAAAGCCCTGGAGGGCACCCAGGGAGACAGAAAAATATGATGTTTCAGGAAAGAAAACTGAGAAAGTGCTGGGGAAAATCCTTTAATACATGCTGTATTGGAAATCTTATCAACTCCCATAGATTCATGTATCATCTCTGTGCAAGTGAATCACAAAGTTCTATATCCAGTCTTAATCTCTCTGGACCTCTATTCACACATTATCAGCTGCCTTTTGAATATCTCCTCCTGAAGGCATCTTTAACTCATGTCTACAGTGGAACTCAGCCTCCCCACTCCAGCCAAAACCTTCCCCTCCTCTTTATTCTTTTGTTTGTTTTGAGGGTATCACTAACTTTCAAGTCACCCATATTTTTACTTTAAAATCATCCATCCTTGACCTTTCCCTCCCCCTTATCCCCCATAACCAATCAGTTGTCTTGTCAAGTTATCAAGCCAAGTCCTATTGATTATAACTCCATGACATCTCTTGTATTATCCCATTTTCTACACTCTAGTTTAGCCCCCTGTCTCTTCTTGCTTGGATAACTAGAATAGCCTCCTAATTTCTTTTAAAACAAGCATAAGCCTACTTTGGCAGCACAACTAATTTGTTCCTTCTCTGACAGTTATTGGATCACTCACCTTGGTGATACTTGTCACAAGAAACAGTGGTTTCTTGTAACTTAGAGGATAAGATACAAATTCCTTAGTCCATCATTAACTCTTCTTCTCCTACTGGCCTCAACCTATCTTTACAATTTAACTCCTACTGCTCTCAACACATGTCTACTGCAGTAACTGTTCTGCTCACTGTTGCCCAATTTCCACTTCATTGCTTTCCTCTGAGAAGATCTTTGACTTAACCAAATTCTCCTCACACTTAGAATCCCAGGTCAAGTCCCATGCTTTACTACTAAAATTTCCTGATGTGGTAAGGTGTTGTTTTATTTTTTTAATGCCATTCTCCCAGAGCAGGAGTTATTTTTTTTTGTCATGGATGTCTTTGGCAGTCTATGGACCTTTTCATAGAACAATGGTTTTAAGTGCACAAAATAAAATGCATAGAACTACAAAGGAAGTTAATTATATTGAAATACAGTTATCTAAATATTTTTAAGTTCATGGATTAAGAACCCCTACAATATATACTGATGGAAGTAAGAGGGAACCAAGGAAGATTTCTTAGAAGAAGAGGGCGAAGAAATTAGGAAAATTGGCCTAGGAAATAAAGAACTTAGGAGAGACACAAGAGCTGTCTATAAATGTTGAGGAACTATTGTATACTGTAGAAGGGGGTTTGCACTTGTTTGCACTTGGAGTAATAAGTAAAAAAGCAGAGATGAAAATTTAATGTCAATGTAAAACAAAACATTCAAGCAATTGGTACCATACAAAGGTGGAATAGGTTATGTGACATGGTGATGGGTTTCTCCTCCTTGAAGGCCTTCAAGGCAAGACTAGATGATGACATCGTCATTCATAATTCAATCAAGTAAAGAATGAAAGATTCTTCACTAGGGTGTTGAGTTGTGGACTCTTGAGCCCATTTACTAGTTGAGCTCATTTGCATCTGGCCATCCAATTAGTTCCAAAGCTATCTGATTGTATTTATCTCTCCATCTTCTCTATAAGAATAGTATGAGATACTTTATCAAAAACTTTGCTTAAATCTAGGTGAACTGTATCTATAATATTGTCCTCATCTACCAACTTAGTAGCCTTATTAAAATGGTGTTGAGGTTCACCTGAAAGGCCTTGTTCTTGATAAAGCCATTTGGGTTCTTTGTAATCACCATTTCCCTCTTTAGCTATTCACCAATATTTCCTTTGTCATCCTTACTAGAATTTTCCAGGAATCAGAGTTAAGCTTACTTTCTTATAATAATTCTTATGATAATCTACTCTTCTCACTTTCTGAAAAAAATTATTAAGTTTATCCCTTCTAATTTTGTGGCAATACTCCTGTTTTTCAATCTTTGAAATATTTAAAATGACACTGTCACTGGCTAATTACTGAGCCACTGACACCTGCCAGTTCAAGGCTGTGATTCTTCAAAGCACTCCCAAAGCTTCATTGCTTTTCTGATTAAATTTCTTCTCTGACATACCTAGGCCCAGAGGTGTGTCTAATTCTTTCAACCAATCTCAACACATTTCATCAGCCATTTCATCCAATGGCTTGAGACACTTCATGTCTTCTTAACTAATTAACTAGGTTGTCCATACTTAGCTTATGTCTTTTTTTGTTGCAAGTGTTTAGGATTGATCAACATCTATTTTATCTTTGATTGATTGATTCTGTAACTCAAAGAAATACCTTTTAACTGATAAAGGTATCAGGTTAAAGTGCATCTTGTTAATCATATTAATTGGGATTATCTGACATGCCTCCTAAACATGTATTTCTATAAATTCTCTAGAAAGGATCCATGTTGTAGACCTTCTTGTGGAGCCATAATGTTTTATGGCTAGGAGTGTTGCACAAGGACTGTCTACCTATGGGATACACAGAGGTATATTGGGAAATGTTTAACAACTGGCTCTCAAGGGAGGAAAATATATGCACAACACACTTTAACACAAGTTGACACATTAAACACAAGTTTAATTTGCATTTTTAACATTTTCTCCATCACTTTCTTAAGTCCAGACAAACAAAACAATAAATCAAGCCATGATTTGTAGCATTTGCCAACTTCTAAAGTCTAATTGCTCACATTGTAAATTTAGGCTTTCACTAGCCAGTTTGAACACACCCCTTGCCACACAACAAAATCAGTTCATTGTCTAGTAATTCATGTCCTTAATGATGCTATTTATATCACTTCACAGAATCACAGAATTTCAGAGCTATGAGGGAATTTCATGAGCACCTAGACTAGCCCATACCTGAAAAAGAATCCTATCTACAAAATACCTGAAAAGTATTAAGCTCTCCCTTTAATAATACGGTCTACAATGTTTCCAACAATATAAATCAAGCTTTTGGCCTGAGTGAGAGTGAATGAGATATTTTCTCATGGACATTCATACCATAATATGCTACGGTCTACTCAAGCTCACAATTTGTCTTTTCATTGCCCTCTGGATCACCTACAACCTTGACTCTTTTAGTCTTTTGTTTTATTCAGTGGTAGGCAACCATAGGGAATCTCTGGGACAATGCTGGTTTTAAAGAAATAGAGTTTTGCAATGGCAAACAACTTAGGATCTTTGAACATTTGATAGTTTCTCAAATGCAGTCAAGCCTGATCTCCCATTGACTTCTGGGGCTGGCCAGTCGTCCGTCTGCAGCACCTACTGAAGAAACTGCATGGATAGGCATAATATATAAATCCAATTAGGCATACCAGCATTTACTAAAGGTTAAGAATCCATAATTATTCAATATAGTGTAAAAGTCAGATTAAAGGAACGGGGCTATGATAGGCTTGGCTGTAACACGAGTACTTTCTTAGTTTAGACTGGATACCAGGGTGAAATGAAGCAGTGGCCAATCACTGAACATTTAATGAGGTTTATTTTTCCCTAATACAGCAAGAATATGTAACAAGGATGCAGTGACACAGTTTCTCTGGATGCACCCCCCTCGTCTCCATCTGGACGTAAGTCTGGTCAGTAAATAATCAGAATATTGCAACTTACATGGTCTCAGGCACCCACCAAGTCTGAGAGGCTAAACTAGAAGCTCTGGGGACTTTTTATGCCTCTTGACCAGGAAGCTGCATCAGGAAAACCAGGGCCAAACAGATAGCAGAGGGAAGAGGAAGCTAGGTCACTCAGGGAACTTGGGCTGAAGGAAGTTGCATTAGGAAAATACTGGTCCTGTCACAAGGGCAAATCAGGTGAGCTACTTGATCCCTGTGTGATGACAGTGTTGGCAATAATAAAATGGCATAAACAAATGGGTATTGATCACATCAGCCAACTCAGCCTTTTGAATTATAGAATCATTCTGGACACGGGACTGTAGAAAACCCCTAAGGCTATATAGTCCTACTACATGGCATCCCTGGGAGCCCCAGATAACACCAGAACTTCTGGGAAATCCCCAGGAAATACCTGTAAAGTCATTCATCAGCCCTAAATATTAGATGATATTGATGGTCTAGAGTTGGTCCTCAGATTTGGAGTGCTTACTCTTAGATGAAGTGAAATATTATAAACCCATAGTATAGGCAATCATCTATGTGGTATGACATAAGAAATTTTTAAAAAGACTCCCTGTCCAAAAACACATCTCCACCAGATTATTTGATTGCCTGATGTTGCATTATCAATTAGTGAATGAATGAAAAAGCATTTCTTAAGCATTTACCATGTGTATCAAGCACTGACCTAAAATCAGAGGGTACAGATTAAAAAAAATCAGGATCTTCCCTGCTCTCACATTCTAAGGAGAGACAACATGTATAGAAGGGTTCAGTAACAAGACAATGAAAAGGTCTACTGGTTCTTAGAGGCAAGGCAGGTGTTATATATCTTTTTTACATTGTTTTCATTGACAAAACCATATCTTTTTCTGACTTTGAACCATTAGACAATGCCAAGAACTTTTGTTTCTGAGTCTTCTCAGCATAACTGCTGAGAATCATGACACAATCTTTCATTAGGATTAAACATTGTCCTTGTTAAAATGCAAATATCCCTGAAAAGAATGAACCATTAAGCCCTGATAGTCATGACCTTCTTGGTGTGAATTATTACACCTGTAATCTCCTTCTGTGACCAGTTGTCTAATCCCATTACCATCAGTGGACTGAGGGGTCCAGAAGCCACCACTGCCACTATGATTCAGTCACCCCCAGGGCCTGCTGTTTGTCTGCTGGGACTTGGCCTGTGCTGGCACTGTACTCTTACACGGGTGCAATAGACAGTTCCTGCCAATCTTCTATGTTGTCTTGGGCTGCAAAATTATTTCACCCTGTCCTTTTTTGGGTTCTGCCACTCCAGAATTTGTTTGGAGACATTACTTAAAGTTATTTGAAGGGAGTTTGAGAGAGCTCAGACCAGTCCCTGCCTTTTCTCAGCCACCTTGGCTCTGCCCCTAAATCAATTCCATAGGTCCATTTTCAGGGTCAAGTTTCAAGGCATTGAGATGTGATTTACTGAATTGATAGGAAATAATTAGAAATGAGGTAAAGTCAATCAACCAGTATTTCCAAAATATCTACTAGGTGTCACAGACTGTGCTAGGTTATGGAGATAGAATGAAAAAAATTACACAGTTCTTGCCCTTAAGGAGTTTGTATTCTAACCAAAGTAAAGCAATCTCCTAACAAACAGGACAGCCTCTAGTGAAGAGTGTTACTGCTAGGAGCTGCTTGTGATCTTCCTTCTTATCCCAAGCCTTGGTTTTCTTCCTGAGTGGCTCAATGGTTTGTGCTCTCTAGGGCTATAGTTCTCATTGAAGAACAAGAAGACTTGTTTCTGAAGGGCTTGAGGATGTTATACCTCAAAAAGAACACTTTATCTCCCAACTCCATACCTTTATACTGGCTACCCCCTATGCCTAGAATGCCTTCTCCCTCTTCACCTCTGGCTTCTTCGAGACAGCTAAAGTCCTGCCGTTCTGCTAGAGGACCTGCCTGTCTCCCCACACCCATTGCTACTGTCACCTCTTTGAGATTACCTTCCATCTTGTCCATTCATCTTTTATGCATATAGGTGTTTTCATGTTGTCTCCTGAATTAGAACCTGAACACCTTGAGGACAGGGACTGTGATTGTTGTTTGTTTTTCCTTTCTTTGTATCCCCAGTGCACAGCAGAGTACCTGGCTCATGATAGGTGTTTAATAAATGCTTGTTGACTGACTCTTGACTGAGAGGCTCAGCTAGAATGAGAGCACTAGACTGTATGGGGAGGAGGAAATGAAGAAAAAGGTCCTCAAATGGAAGGTGAGAGGGTGCCAAAGAAAATACATCTGTTCCACAATGGTTCTTATGGAAAGCCTGTCTAAGATCATCCCTGGGATGTTAGATCATTGTGAACCAAGTTCCTGCAACTTGTACCTCTATCCTCAACAATGTAGATTGTTGTCTCAACAATTCAGATTGCAACCTATCCATGCCTTCCTATACTGTTCCACTCTTGTCAATGTCCTCCTATTAATCTTCCACAGGAGAGGAGGGCCTCCCTCTAAATCTCCTGATATTATGTGGACACCTACAAGCTGTTCACCAGTTATCCCCTGCTTCTATTATATAAAAGACCACCCCCTTCTTCTGCTAATATATCTCTCTGATATATTATCAGAGACTACATGACCACATGGTGGTCAGAGGAAGCAATACAAGGACACTCTCAAGGTCTCTCTTGGAATTGATTGTGTAACACGGGAGACACTGGAACAGGACCACTCAGCATGGCAAGCCCACATCAGAGAAGGCGCTGTGCTCTATGAGCAAAGCAGAATTGAAGTAGCTCAAAAGAAACTCAAGATGTGCAAATTTAGAGAATCCACCCCAATGGGACTATTTGTGCCTGACCTGTGGTAGAGAATTCCAAACTCATTGTTCTGAACTGCCACAGTCGGACACACCATAACTTGACTCTAGCATAGTGATGTCACGCTGGTCCTCTTCGAGAACAAAGGACAGCAATCAACCAACCAATATCTCTCTGGTAATATCTTTTTTACTTCTCTTGCAATTCTTACAAGACATATATTGCAACCCAGTCACACCCACCATGTGACTCTCCATTGCCCTTTGCATGGCCTATACAACTTTACATCTTTGGAGGCTGTGATATTCTGCAACTTGCAGCCAAAAAGATGGGCTTTTGTTTCAGGGAAAATATTGGGCTCATTAAAAGAACTATACAACTTCCCAACAACAATATAGATTGCTTTCATCCTTCTATTAAATTCAAGTGCCAGTTCATTACTCATAAGCAGTGTGTAGCCAAGATATATCTACTGATGGACCACCACTATGGATAGTCCATCCAACAGCATGTTACAGTCTTGAAAACAGATAGGTTTCCTCCATTGATTCAATTTTTCATATATGTTTAGCTTGGCCAAACTCCCTTGAGTGATTATGGATTTCATTTAGGAGAGTCAGCAATATGCAATCAGTACTAAACAAGAAAATTGGTAGGAGCTTACCAGTTAGAGAGAAGCCCTGATGTATATGTACTCTGCCCTAGACATCTTCCATGATGCTGACAACCACCTTGGGAGACCATATGTTTTACTTGGAACTGAAACCTTCCATATATGCTGTCTTTCTCATTAGAATATGAGCTCCTTGACAGCAGGAACTCTCTTTTTTATTTATAGTTTCAGTACCTAGCACAGTGCACCAAATAAATAAATCATTCATTCATTCATTCATTCATACATACATACATATATATATAAAATTAGTCATTGTGCTCTACACAAATACTATTAATAGTAAAAAAAAACAATAAGTACAATAGGATTTTATGTCCTCTCTACCTTTTCTTCAAGTGTATGACCTTAAAGATGTAGTCCACTGTAGAATATGTTATGAAAGCCTATTTCTTTCTTTCTCATGACTTTATTAATCATGGCTTTGACACATAAGCTTATATAGATTTTGTAGAGAAGAGAAAGCAAGAATAAGGGTCAAGAGCTAGGGAAATTTTCTCAGTCGCCTTTTTGGAAATTTGGGATTTCTTCCCAAATGTTTGGTATTCCCTCCTGAGAGCTCATCCCTAAATATCTTCAGAATTATGTCACCTCCCACATAGACTTGTTCTGGGTCTATGTGGGGTAGCCCACCTGCTCTTTAAATCTTGTTTTGTTTCTTTAGCACTATTTCTTCTTCCTCATGAGTTGTATTGAGCAGAAATATAAAGTCATATTATCTCTGCCTACATAGCAGGTCCTCAAAGCTCCACCTTTTCAGGAGTTTTGACACATGACTTAAAGTTGTTATAATAGTAGCCCTAAAAGAATAGATTTTACCTCACTGAAATGTTATCAAGCAGTTTTCCATTCCTTCTGTCTGTCTTCCACAAACACTGAATAGATCTTCCAGTAAGAGCTTGATGCATGTAGATAAACTATGCAGCCCACTTCTTGCAATCACTATCACATTATTCAGAAAAAGATCTCTATGTTACTTGAGTGACAAGTCATGGCTTGCCCCATTTCTGGGAACAGGATGAGGACAATCAAATGGAACATCAAGAAGTTAACAAGCCCTTTGGTTTCTATTCAAAGGAGAGCGAAATCAGGCATCCTCTCTAGTCTGACAGAGAAAAATTAAAATGATTTATAAATAATAATTCATAAATTATAAATAAATAAATTATACATTCAAACGCATGCCTGTAAGTGCTTTTTATCTGATCAGAGCATCATCTCCAGAGCCTGACAGGGAAAGGGCTGCTCAATAAAATAAAGAGATGAAGTCAATGTTCTGGAACAGAAGGACTCATTTGGGCTGGGAAAGGCTCTAGAACTTCTAGTGCAATCAGAGCATTTCAATAAATTGCTTTTTGACTTAGCTTGAGTATTTTACATATGGCTTTGTTCAGCTGTCTTTTACCAGAACTTGTAGTCTTAAATAATTTACTTTATCCAGATATATATCTCTTACATTGTAAATTTGTATATTAAATATATTCCATAGTAATAAGGAAGAAGGGAGAAATTTCATTTCTGAAGATTCTACCTGATCTTTCCAAAGATTTTAGCTACCGATTATTTCAAGGACCTACTAGAATATACATATATATTAAATTATGTTCAATATTCATCTAAAAATAGCTTATAAATGAAATTTAATTTAACTTCTAAATTCTGGGAAATATCCAAAAAGTGCATTCCTGGGAGCCACTTAATTTTTGGTGAAAGTTTCTTGCTCCAGATCCGTTTCTAAAACAACTCTAGTCAGCTAGAAATGCACTGAGGATCCCTGCTTAGAATCTCAAGTAATTCCTTCCTATTCATTTATTACCTCTCTAGCGAGAGAATGTACAGTAACTAGAATTTTATACAATTAGTGCTCTGAGAGTGCTTTAAATGCAAACCTGTAAGAGGAAAGTAAAAACAAATCAAAGTTAATTGTGACTAGCTAGAACAAAATGCTTAAATCAATATGAGGACAGCTCATCTGCTCATCATTTACCCATTACCTGGGAGACGAACACCTCCTGCTGTGTATGATTTTTGATACAGAGTTACTACTTACTGCCTTCCATTCTGCAGATACAAGCTAAGTCCAGACCATCTCTGATTCCCTGTCTCATTAGGCTGTTTGTTTTTCATAACCTCTTCTTTTATTCATTCTTATTTATTTCTGGCTTGTGCATTTCTCTTTGCAAGACAAGCATGTGTGCAAGAAAAACTGTTGTGAGAAAGAGAAAAAAAAGAAAGAAGGAAGGAAGGAAGGAAGAAGGAAGGAAAAAAAGAAAAAGAAAGAAAGAAGGAAAGAAAGAAAGAAAACTTTTCTGAAGAGTACCCAGACCAAGAAGCAACGAATTTGATATTTCCTCTCAACTTGTCTTGACATTATTTGAGAATTTTAGAAAAATCAAAAACCTACATCAGAACATAGAAAAACTCCAGTTCTAATGGGGAATTTGAATAAAACGCATTTCAGAAGATTTCTACAAGGGTGTATATATATATATATATATATATATATACACACACACACATATATGCACACACACACATATACACATATATACACGTATATGCATATATACACATATAGACATACACAAATAATACACATACATACACATATGTATGTGTGCCTTGTTATATACATGTGTGTTGTGTATATATGTTCACATATGTGTGCGTATGTATATATATCAACAAGCATATAAGTGTATACATACACATACATGTGTATATTTGCATGTTTGATAAAGTATGGTTTTTAAAACATGATAAAATCTCAAGGTTAGAAACAAAAGCATCTTCTTTCCTCCCCATCTCTTGTCTTGAATGCAATGCCTTAGGACATCTGTTAATGAAAGAGTACTTGTGTGACCTTGTAGAATAGAGCATATGTGGTCATGAGTAGGTAGAAACAACAGAATTTCCTCGGAGGTGGTATCTCTGGCTTTTGAAAGCCATGCCTTTTAGCACTCATGAATGAAGAATAGTTTTAAGGCAGAATGAAGATAAAGGTGTTTCTAAAACTATCCTGGCACTTTGCAAACTCATTTCATTGCAGCCCTTCATTGCGAAACCAGATGTAAACCTCCATCTGTGACTGACAGCAGACATTTCTAAGAGAAATACTTGTACTTTATTTACGTATCCCAGTACAGAAGGGTCATGCCTTAATGGTGCTAACCCAATTTTTAGATTAATGTACATGCCCAAGCTTGACTTTACACTGTCTGGATTTTTCCATCTGATTATTTTCCAAGAGGAAAAGATGTAGATAACAAAAAAAAAATTAATCTAGATTTTTAAACCTTTCCTACCTGAAAAGGGAATGTATAAGTTAGAACACCATTTATTTAATGGTTAATTATCTTCTTTTAACTCTACTACTCTCTTTTACTAGTATACACAGATTATCTAATAGAAAGTACAAAGGTGATAGCTTGTGCATAGCAAATTATGGATTGAGGCTGCAATTTTTTTTTTCATTCTAACTACTCCCAATAGGCTAAATGTGGGAATGTTAAAAATACAGCTCACATTTATGAAATGGAATGTAAATAAAAATGGAAAACCCATGAACAAACCAATCCAGTAGAGTAAAAAAAAATGACAAGGTACAAAGGGTGACAAGGGGGAAATTGTGATGGTGTACAAAGGGAAAAAAGAGTAAGAAAAATCTGATACAACAGATAGCCAGCATTAACCTATCAACTAGCAGTTAGCCTGTGATCCACCTACCACTTCCTCCAATACATGGTTGTTTTTTTCTTTTTAACAAGAAAGGACATTCACAACCAATAACAATGTTGTAATGATAGTAAATGTAGGATTTAAGGTATATAAAAACCTTTAACCAACATTAAAAAGCCACCAAGAGGGAGTTACCTTGCACAAGGTTTTATTTAGTGATGGTTCCACTCTTTCACTCACTGACTGCAAATCAGCATTTTTAGTGGACAATAGGCTCAGCAGTGGCCTTATGATTGCTTCTTTTCAAATGGTAATGGCTATCCTAACTCCTCTGCCAGGTTTTTCTTACCAGAGCACAAATTGCAGTTTACAAGACTCTGAGGGGAAAAAAAAAATCTTAGCTGAATATCTTTTTTTTTTATTCGACAAACTGACATGTAAATTACCCTGTAAGTGCTCCACTCTAGGGCTCTGATCATCTCCTAATTGTCACAGTCAATTGTAGCCAACAGTCTCTTCAATCCCAAGCGCTTTGACAACAAGAGTAAGGATCAAAGCAGAATCAGCTCCCTTCAATATCCTTCTGTTTAGGATGCTACAAAAAGTCTGAAAAAGAAAGGTGTAAGGGCATTACTGTAGAGGGAACTGAGAGTCACAAGTATTACAATAGTCATTTTTGCCATCTCTAAGATTATGCTGTATATGCGTCCCTGTTTTTAATCACATATTTAGCACAAATATATAAGCCTCCCTGGCAATTAATAGGCTCTTAAGATTACACTAACATGATATCTTTTCAAAGAATGAGGTTTCCCTCTCTTAGACCAGGACAGAGAGATGATAGCAATCATTTTAGCAGCTTGATCATCTAAAACCATAATCTAATATGCTGAATTTTTTGAAAGTGGATTTAATCATTGAGATTACACTTACTGAGCTTGGCATTACAATTCTCCACTACACAAATGAGTTAATAAAAAGGTAAAGCTCACTATCAATTCCAATTTTCAAAATCTAGAAATGACAAATCCAAAATTTGCCCCTAAATAAATACATGACATCAAAAAGCATTTCTGAAACATGTGCTTTTACTTTCTGGAAGGTCAGGTTTAGGAACAGCTAGGTAAATTTTACCTTTTCTGGAAAAAAAAAGAACAAATAAATGTCATGAAATGAGCACAAAATCTCTTGTCAAATAAATTATGACGGGATCTCTACCCAATGAAATATAAAGAATGCTTTCTCCTTGTTCTAATTGCTACAGATCAATAGTTTCCAAATATTTTTTAAATATATGCTTCACACCTTACCAAGTTACAAGTGGAAAATTTTCATCCTATCAATCATTATACTAGTAAAAAAAAATGATGGGCCTCATCTCCCTTTCATCAAAGAATGCTTCAGGTATAATTCAGGAGAGAGAGAAAAATCTACAACCACGTCTAAATAACAAGACTACTTTCAAAATAACATGAAGGTTGTCAGAGAGCTGACAAATAGAAAAGCATTCAAAAGTGAAGATGTCACTCCATCTATATAGTTTGTCTTGTTGTACCCAGGTATTACATCCATATATAACATGTAAGACCACCCTTTGAATGACATCCTTCCTATGCTTAAGTAAAAGGCTAAAAGAGGAACTAGGGAATTCATACTGAAGAACACTCTGCAAAATGCCCCTAGTTCCACACTCAGCAAGTTCACTTAGACTAGTCTATAAAAGTCCCCTACCTTCCTTTCAACTTCACCTTGAATTCTCAGGTTTGATTGAAGAGCTTCATAGAAGGGTCTGTAACAGACGGAACAACGATCCAGTTCACATTTAAAGGTACAAAGAGGTACTTGGGAGGCATCTGAGTGCATTTATCTCACATATAAAGCCTGCCTCAAAATCAATAAGTGCATTTTTTTTGTTCTATGTATCACCCTGAAATACTTTTTTTTCCAATTTTTGCAAAGATTCATCATTTTGTTGATGTCAGCTCTCCTTCTATGTGCACAGATCATAATTTCTCCACATTTTCCCTGACAGTTTAATGAGTTGATGTGGCCAAAACAGTTCATCGACAGGGCTGGTGATGAGCCTTTCCATACCAAGGTAGAGTGGTTCTCAGACTCTTCCATATTTTGTATTCTCCTGGAATAGTCTTTAAGAAATGTGATGGAACTCTATTCCATGAGTAGAGTATTATTTGTGGAATACTGAAATATCAAATGACAATGTTAGGGAAAAAGTTATATATTACCAATAATCCAATTTAACAATCATTCATTAAACAGCTACTGAGCTAGGTGCTGTGCTAGACACTAGGGAAATAAAGACAAGACAAAAACTCCCTGGCCTGAAGGGGCTTATATCCTACTGGGAGAATGCAATATGTACACCAATAAGTAACTGAAAGTACATACAATAATGACATTTATGTAGCACCTTAAGCACCTTCAAATCACTCTACAGATATTATCTTATTTAATTCTCACAACTGTAGGAATTAGGTGATCTTATTGTCCCCATTTTACAGATGGGGAAATTGAAGCTAGCAAAGTCTATTTGAGCTATAATGTACCAAAGGTATAGCAGCCGTGGGCCTTTAGCTCTTAGTCTTTCTGGATCTCAAGTCCCCCAAGCCCCACAATTCTGAAGAGACCTAAGTAGACGTTCTAGGCAGTGGGTACAGTTAGAGGAGAATTCAAGTAAAGGAAGGCCCAAAGCAAATGGCCATTTGTATGGCCAGGTCACTTTTAAGATAAGTGTTCATAAATCAGGAACTGTGTGGAATTTAAAATCCCACATATTTTTTCAACAACCTTCCTTTAAGGAGGGACATAAGTAGGAAATTAAGTGAAGTCACCATATTTTTTGCTTCTTAAGAAAATGGGGTGGAAGGCACTGGGCAAGGGTAATAAGACAGTCTTCCCTTTGTGGTACATAGACCCCATCCCTTTTAATTAGTTCCAAGTTTAGGGACTATGGTTGTTGTTACATGCCTGCAGCTAAGAAGCTAGAGGCTCAGTATAGGCCACTGCCCACATTCACAAAGCTCCCTTTTCCAGAACTGTAGCCCTCTCTTCGCTTGCCACTGTAGTCCTGTCACAGTCATATTAGCCACGGATCCTTGGCACACCTTTCACTACTTTAGGGAAGTAATTATTTATGAGGCATCTTTGGTCCTTTTACCCAGCCTCAGGCCATTATCCTACCCTAACCTGACAGATAAACTGAAATGTGAATTAGGTTATCATTTAGTATCTACAATGTAGATAACACTGGAATGAGTGAGTGGAGAAGGAGAAAAATTTAAATAAAGCGTAGTCTCTGCCCTCAGGGAGTTTATAATCTAGTCAGGGGATTATAGAAGGTACACAAATGACACACAATACAAGTATTGTGGTGCAGGATAAATCCATAATAGAGGTAGAAACAGTGCTAGGTGAGTCATAATCCTAGGGAAAAGGTCATTACTGATTTAGGAAGGCTCTAAGAATATGAGACAGTGTTGGAAAGCCCATCAGATATCTTCTAATCCAACCCCTCTTCTAATGACCAGGAATTCACTGCCTATCAGGGTAACCCATTCCACTTTGTGACAACTCTAATTGTTCCTTCTATTAGGCTCTCACCTATTGTCTTCACCCTCTGGTTCTCAGTCTGTCTTCTTGAGCCATTAAAAAAAATTTGTTTAGTCTTTTACATGATAACTGTTAATATTTGAAGGCTGCTATCATTTCCTTTCCAAATTTTCTCTTCACTCCAGATCCCTTCAAAGCATCCACATGTAACATACTTTCTTTCAAGTACTCTCCACCATCCTAGTTTCTCTTCTGTGGGTTTCTGTTCTGTTTCAGTTTGTCAAGGCTACTTCTATAATGTAGGCTTATTAGAGCAGAGTACAACGTGACTCTCACCTCTTTGTTCTTGACAGGATATTTCTATAAATGTAGCTTATTGTGATATTAGATGTTTAGGTTACCAAATTGACTTTTTTTTTCTTTACCGATAGGCTATTGCTTCATATTGAGCAGGCAACTACAGAAATGCCAAGATCATTTCACATGAACTGTTTTCTGGCTACATCTTCCCCATCTTTTATCCTCCCGCAAATGATTTTGAACCCACTTACAGAACTTTGCATTTGTTACTGGTATCTGTCATCTTCTCCTCTCTCTGTATTCTCTCCTTTAGTGACTTCCACAGCTCCCATGGAGAAGAAGGAAAAGGCAAACCCTGTAGTATCTTTGCCAAGAAAACCCAAAATGGGGTCACAAAGAGTCAGAGATAACTGAAACAATTCCACAACAACAACAACATAGTTCCTATGGATTCACTTCTTATCTTCGTGCAGATCATTCTTAGATTTAGAGAGAGAGAAAGAGAGACCTAATCTCTTGACTGAGTTCATCATGAATTGCCACCATACATCTCCTCTTCAAAGTTGGTTATCTCAGTGATATACTTATATAGTCACTATCCTAATTCAGGCCCTCATCACCTTTTACCTGTACTACTGCAACAGCCCCCTAAATCATCTCCCTACCTCATGCCTCACCTCACATCTATCCTCCAAACAGCTACCAAAAAGATTCTCTTAAAGTGCAGATCTGACCATGCTACTCCCATATTCAATAAACTTCAATAATTTCCTGGCCTTTGCACAGTTTCTCCCACACAACAATGTCTCCCATCTCAGTACCTTTGTGATGGCTGTCCCCACACTTCCTTACTTCAACCCCTTAGAAACCCTTGATTTATTCGAAACTCAGTTGTTAGTCTCCTTTGCATCCAAAATTACCATTTATTTTTATGCATTTTATGTACAAATCTATATATACATTTTCCTTCCTCAGCAGATTGCAAGATGCTTGAGGCAAGGAATGGTTTCACTTTTGTTTTAGTATTCCAAGTTCCTAGAACATTTTTTTAAAGACTGGACCTGTTATTGGTACAGAAAGACTCAAAGTGAGGGACTTCCTCTGCAATGAAGATCCAAACTTTCTATGCGATTGATCATCTTAGAAACTTGTCTGGGACACTGAGATATTAAGTGACTTGCTCAGAGTCACAGAATCAGTATACGTCAGAGATAGGACTTAAACCTAAGTTCTTCTGACTCTTCATTATGCCTCAGTGAATCTCCCCAAGTACATAATCAACACTAGTTTGTTGACTGTTTTATTGCTAGCTCTATCCTCTAGTTGAAATCTTTTTAGACCTCAAGTTTGTCATTCAGTGTATTAATTACCTCTCTCTCCCAAAGCTGAATTACCTGAAAAATTGGTAAAAGTGCTATGCATGTGAGTCACCAATAAATCTGTTGAACACATTAGGGCCAGAATCAGAGTTCTATAACACTCTACTAGAGATGTTCCTCAAGGTATATATCAATCTGTCAGTCTACACTTCCTATACCAGTATAAACAACTAATTCCAAATTCACCCTACTTCATTATCATCCACCCCCCCATCTCTCCATCTTGTACACAGAAATAGCACAAAATAGTTGGTTGAATGTCTTGCTAAAGTCTCTTGATCTGTGGCATTGCCCTGAATTAATGGTATAGTAACAGTGTCAAAAAGGGAAATGAGATTTTTATGTTGACTTGTTCTTAATCAACCAAGCTCTTGGTGATCACCTTTTTCCTTTCTGAGGTCACTGAAGAAGGGCATTTAAGTTGAGTTTTAAAGGATATGTAGAAAATAGGAGGGGGTGGGGGAGAATCTATTTTTAGAATATAGAACAGCAAGAACAATGCCAGGAAACAGTCTGTATAGAAAAACATGGCACAGGTTAGTTGAAACACAGCAGGTAGTAACGACATAAGTCT
This sequence comes from Phascolarctos cinereus, assembly GCF_003287225.1. Taxonomy (NCBI): domain Eukaryota; kingdom Metazoa; phylum Chordata; class Mammalia; order Diprotodontia; family Phascolarctidae; genus Phascolarctos; species Phascolarctos cinereus. Next base: position 166,797,796 of record NW_027556098.1, on the reverse strand, counting down.
ATAAGGTGGTGCAGTGGGCAAAATGTCAGGCCTAGAGTCAGGAAGACTCATCTTCCTGAGTCACCAAAAAATCTGGCTCAGACATTTATAGCTGTATGACCCTGGGCAAGTCAATTAACCCTATTTGCCTCAGTTCCTCATCTGTAAAATGAGCTGGAGAAGGAAATGGCAAACCACTCCAGTATCTCTGCCAAGAAAACACTAAACAGGGTCATGAAGGGTCAGATACAAGGGAAAAGACTGAACAAAAACAACGACAAGCACTAGGCTACAAGGATCTGGAGTACCAAACTAAGGCACTTGACATTTTTTCAGTAGGCCACTAAATAGTTTTGAACAGAGTGAACTTATGCATAAGGAAGATTATCAATAATGTGAAAGATAGATTGGAAGGGAAGAGAAAATGAAGGGTAAAAGATGTGTTAAGAGGCAATGCAATAATCCAAGTTGGGAATGGGGATGGGAAGGGGTAAGAGGCACTGAATTAGAGTGATGATTGTGAGAATAGAGGAATAATAAAGGAGTACTGGAATTCTTTTGAAGGTCAAATTGACAGGACATCACAACTCATTGGATATTACAGGTGACAGGGAAAGGAACCAAAGTTTTCATCAAGGATTTAAACATGGCACAGCACTGACATAAACATAGGGCTTTCATACCTACATACAGGTATGAAGGGAGGGGGGAAGCAAGGGGACAAGGAGCAAACTTGGGGGGGGAAGATAATAAGCTCAGTTTTTGACATGTTACGCTCAAGGTGCCAGGGAGACATATTCTTTCACCTACTGGAGATGTAGGTGTAGAGTTTAGAAGATAGGTGAGTTATATGGGCCAGTGATACATATGGACCAGGTATGTATCTTATCCATATAAATTTGTACAACTTGGCTGATTTGGGGCTGAAAAAATTAAAAGTTGGGTGACTTGCCCATGGTTTGAGATGGGATATAAACCCAGGTCTTCCTGGTGCCAATCCTAGATCTCTAACCACAACTCCACACCACTTCACTAGTTCTTGTGATCCAGGAGCTCAAGAAGAGGTGGGTAAGTCAGCAGAAAGTGACAGGGGCCTTTCAGGGACCACATGGAGAAATTGTTCTGCCAATGGTGAAGCACAAAATCTTCCAGAATAACATTGAGCTTGAGTTCAAAGAATCAGCTCTGCAATGCTCAATGTACTTTTGACTCCCTAAGCTTAAGCAGAACCCATGGCTTTGAATTTTGGTCAGTACTGTTACTCTCCATCACCTTGGCCCTTAGATAATGGTGCTCCATAAGCACCACTATGAAATAGCCTAAATGTGATTTGTACAGGAAATGGTTTGCATTACAACTGTAAAGAGAAAGAAAGGAAGGAAGAAATAAAGGGAGGGAGGGAGGTCAGAAGGAAGGAAAAAAGGAGAAAGGAAAGAAAGAAAGAAAGAAAGAAAGAAAGAAAGAAAGAAAGAAAGAAAGAAAGAAAGAAAGAAAGAAAGAAAGAAAGAAAGAAAGAAAGAAAGAAAGAAAGAAAGAAAGAAAGAAAGAAAGATATGGGATGGTGGAAGGAGGGAGGGAGGGAAAGAGGAAAGGAGGAAGGAAGGAAGGAAGGAAGGAAGGAAGGAAGGAAGGAAGGAAGGAAGGGAGGGAGGGAGGGAGAAACTCATAAATTTCACTTCTTTTTAGAAGAGACTAGAAACAGAACAAAACAAAATAATAAATTCACCATACATAGGAGCTCTATTTTGGGACTACTTTTCCCCACACATTATTCTAGAATAGAGCCTTCAAGAATTGAATAAATATTCTGCAGACCAAACAAAAGTTGGACAATGTTTAACTAGATAAAAATGCCTGAAAACTAAAACTCGTCTGTTGAGAGCTTTTTAAAAAAATTTTTTTGTATTATTACTTTCAAAGTGCCTTACCACTGGCCCTCTTTAGGGTTCCTGGTTATTATAACTACTTTTATCCCTATTTAACTTCTTTTTTAACAAATATTTTCTTCAAAATAAAGAATAAAATATATCCCAAGACCAAAGTCATCTTGCTTCCGTAGAGAATTCTGATCAATTTTCATCATGTTCTCCCTTTCCTTCCAAGATGAGGACCTCCCTTCATAATTCACAAAAAAAAAAAGACCATTCATTAAGAGCTCCTCCTTCTTTCTTTTTTTACTCATCTCACATTACTCCACCAATCAATAAACATTTATTAAGTACCTACTATGTGTCAACCATTGTGCTAAGGGCTAGGGACACAAGAAGAGGCAAAAGACAGTCCCTGCCCTCCAGAAACTTACATTCCTCTGATAAAATCTTCCCCTGTACATTATCTTTCCCTTCACTCCCATCTCCGATGATGAGCTTATCCTTCTCCTTGCCAAGGCCATCTCATCTCCACGACCCTTGATCATATCTCCTCCCATCTTTTCCAATATATTGCCCCCACTTTCATCCCCACTCTTTTTCATCTTCAATTTCTCTCTATCTCATAGTTTCTTCTCTGCTGCCAACAAACTTGTGGATGACTTCTCCAGCCTTAACTTGATACTAACTTCTTCACTAGCTATGTCTCCTCCCTTTCTCAGCTAAATTTGAAAAAAACTGTCTACACTCTACTTCCTCTCTTTTTATTCCCTTCTACAATCTGGCTACTTCATCACTCAACTGAAGATGTTGTCTTGAAGTTACTAATGATCTCTCCATCACCATACATAATGTTCTTTTTCTCAGTCATCATCCATCTTGACCTCTCTGCAGCATTTGACCCTGTGGATTGCCTTCTCCTCCTGGATGCTGTTTCCCCTTTCAATTTTCTTGACACTGTTCCCTTTTGGTTGTTTTCTTACATGTGTAATAACTACTTAGTCTTTCTTGCTGTATCTTCATCCATGCCATGCCACTAGCTGTGGGTGCCCCCCAAAGCTCTTTCCTGGGTTGTCTTCACTTCTCTCATTTTTTTTCTTTATCTTTTCTGTTTACTACTTTACAAAGAAAAGTAAAGTCATTTGACCTTAGTTCCCTCTTCTTCTTAAAATTCCTTGACTTAATCTCTCACTCTTTTCTCCTTTTCCTCAGTCTCTGACAATGAAGTAGCTCTTCTAACCCATGCCAAGCCCTCTACATTCACACTTGCACACTTGCTCTCATCCCCTCCCCCTCCTGTTGGTTTCAATAAAATTCTCTCTCTCTCTCTGTTTCTCTGCCTGCCTGCCTGTCTGTCTCCTTCTTTCCTTCCACCTCTCCCTATATCCTATTTCCTTCCTTACTGCCTTCAAACAGGCCTACACAACCCTCACCCTTAAAAATCTTCAGTAGACACTGCTACCCCCTTAAGCTATCACTTCATAGCTCTCCTCCCTTTCTTAGCCAAATTCCTTGACAAAGCTGTCTCCATTCCAATGCTTCCATTTCCTCTCCTCTCACTCCTCAACCTCTTCCACTCTGATTTTTTTACCTCATCACTCAACTGAAACTGTTTTCTTCATAGTTGCCAGTTATCTCTTAATTGCCAAATTTGCTAGTCTTTTCTTAGTTCTTATCATTGACCTGTCTGCTGTATTTGATACTACTGACCAACCCCTCTTCCTAGAAACTATCTCCTCTCTGGATTATCATGATGCTGCTCTCCCCTGGTTCTCCTCCTACCTGCATTATCTCTCCTTCTCAGTCTCCTTTGATGACTTATCATCCATATCATGCCTCTTAAGTGTGAGCGGAAGACCCAAGGTTCTATCCTAGATCCTGTTTTCCCTCTATACTCTTAGTAACCTCATGACCTCCCATGTAACTATTATTTCAATTCATATGATTCATAGAAATATGTATACATATGTAGATATACATTTAAACACATACATATATCTATATTATATCTGTGTATGTATATCTCCAACCCCCCATCTTTCCCCTGAACTTCAATTCTATGTCACCAATAGTCTATAGGATGTCCAGGAGTTAACTATCTTTCCCATAAATGTTACCTTCTTCTAAACCTCCCAAGGTATCACCATTGTCCCAGGTTTGCAGCCTCAGAGATGTCCTTAATTCCTCACTCTCATTCACCCCACGTATCCAATTGAAATCTTATCATTTACATCCCCTTCTCTCCACTCACCTAACTACCATCCTAGTTCAGACCCTCATTACCTCTTGCCTGGGCTATTGCAATATCCATCTAATCGGCCTCCTTGCCTCAAGCCTTTACCCAGTCCATCTTTCCCACAGTTGCTGAAGTGTTTTTTCCTAAAACACAGATCTGACCATGTCATCCTCTTGATCAACAAACCCCGATGGCTCTCTATTACCTCCATGATCACATAAAGTTATTCACTTGGCATTTAAAGCTTTTCACAATCTAGCCCCTTCCTAGATTTTCTCCTTACACTTTAATCTTCTCCATGTATTTTATAATCCAGCTTTACTGGCCAACAGGTAGTGTGACAAACGTGACACTTCATCTCCTGTCTCCATACCTTTACACTGGCCATCCCCTTTCTCCGGAATCTTCTGACCCTTCCATCTCTTGGAATCCCTGGCTTCCTTCTAGTCTCAGCTCAAACCTCACCTTATTCAGGATAGCTTCCTGGTCCTCCTTTCCCTAGATTGTGGAATCTTTCATCTCCTCCACATCCTATACATACCTGATTATTTACATATTGTCTCTTCCACTAAACCATAAGTTCTTTGAGGGCAGGGACTAGTTTTGCCTTTCTTGGTATCCCCCAAGACTTAGCAGAGAGACTAAAACACAGTAAATGCTCAGTAAATGCTGAACGATTGATTGATTGCTCAGCCAACAGTTGGAGGAGATGGACTTAGAAGATTTAGACATGCACATTCATTTGCCACAATCTTAGAAGGTATGACTGTGGGCCTAATGGGATCATTTTATAGCACACCTAATACCCATTTGCAGACACCACAAGTTAAGAGCAGTGCAGGACACCGAGATAAACGTATGTGCCTTTTTTTTTCAATCCCTCTGTGTTTCACAGTTGGGCACCTATCAGAACTAGGCACCTTTCGTCCAGAATTTCCATATCTTTCTGCCACAGAAAACACGTGCCCATACAGGTTCAGCCTAGCAAAGTATGAGTTCCTAAACTTGCACACAATGTGCAGACTAACAGGTTATGTTTCAAGTAGTCCTGGGAGGTCCAAAGTCATCTACCTTACCCATAAATAAGAGTATCAATATTGTTGAACATTATCTACTCTTCAATGCTACCATACTGAAATATCTCCCTCCTAAAATTGCCAATGTTATCTTAGTAGAGAAAAACTATAAATCATTATCAGCCATCAACACTTTTAACTTTAATTCACTTATCAATTTCCTAAATTCCCTGAAGCAATGACAAAAGGCAGGTAAATTGTCATGGTGGGAACGGGAGAGGAAAAACTAGGACACCTGGAACATTGGCAGTCCTTTTTGGAGCCCTTGTTATTGGAGACCGTTGGCTTCTTATCCAGAGAGAACTGTAATGGGGACTCAGCTCATATATGTTTCAAGTTCTGCTTCTTATATACTGACTTACAGTTTGTCTTCCTCATGCCTCAAAAAATGAAACTGAATTCATCAACTAAAACACCTCAGTTTCCCATTATTCAAAAGTCAAAACTTGTGTTTTCGAGAAACAGAAATAACCACAATTTGGAGAGTTCTGGGAAACTATGAATCAGCATAAAGGCACTAGTCACCTATAAAGAAAGCAGTCATAATGAAGGAGGAAGGCACATAAGAGCAAAGACCATATATCCAAGCAACACAAGGACACGTCTAAACATCCAAAATCTGTACCATGCTCCCCCCCCACCATATATTACAGATGCTTGGGGGCCCCTTTCTTATCTCAGTTTATCCTGCTCCACCTCCCTCTCCCTTCAGCAGAGCTACAAAGTACATTCCATTCACCTTTGCACCAGTTCCCAAAACTCTGATCAAGACTGAGGAGAAAAGGTTGAAGTTGATCAGAACAAGAAGAAAAATAATGAAGTCAGAAGTGCAGATATCAGGTACAGACCCCATCTTACTAGCCATCCAAGAACCAAACATATAAAAAAGCAAGAGACAACTTATTACCCTTTCCAATACCCCATTACTACAACAAGCATGCACTTGCCAGTTTGTCCTCTGACGTAGGACCATTCATGAGAAAATATGGGAACGGGGGCCTAGAGACCCGGGTGCTAGCATTCACTAATTATATGACCTTTGACAGTGCTTTAATGCTTAAGGGATTAAAATCATATCTATGGTATATAGCTCATATTGTTATGGGGATAGATGAAGTAATATATTTAAAGGGCTTTGAAAAGTATAAAAGAAATATTATTATGATTACTGAAATCTATATATATTGGCATAATGGAACCTAAAGATATTATTATGTAATTATATGTAAATATTTACCCTAGATTTTTTTTAAAAATATTCAGACACACGTTCAGGGCCTAAAATAATGTAACTAAAAGTAGCAATTTTATTCTTTCTAAATACCAAGGCATTATTTTAATTAATAACCACATTTAGTGGTATGTATCCAAGGACTCAGTAAAACATAAATAATGTACTTCTAAAACCTGTTTAAACAATAATTAAATAACCTGACATAAGGGCACCAGTATGACCTTAACTGGTGGTGAGCGATGTGATTATATAAGGAATAGGACATATTTTAAAAGTTATTTCATGATATTAAACAAAGTTCAGAGCATGCCAAGAAATAAGCAGATTCCTGGGAGAGGTGTTCATGTTTTAATTGAAAATGAAGTGATCATGTCCCATCTCCACCCCAAGAATTCTATAGTACCCAAAGAGTATGGTCAGTTGAAAATCAATACATATTTGTTCTGACTATACATGGAGTCAGGCTCTCACCTTTCCTTAGACAGCTTCAGAGGATCAGAATTTTACCCAAATTAACTATGTAACATCGTTTGCTTTTGTATATGCACTAGGATGAGACACTAGACCCAACACTTGGAATTTGGGATTGCCATGGTCATATAATTTGTCACCAAGTTTCTGTCCTACTCTATATCTAATAGGCAGAATGACACAATTTTACTTTATTTTATTTTTGGAATTAAGGGGTTCACTACATGGTCACTTGAAAGAAACTGACCTTGCCATCCACACTAAAAAAAAATGGATATTACTCAGCAACCCAACTTAGAGCAGCTGTATCCATTAGTACATCAACATTTTGAACAGATGGACAATAGGCTAAACCAGAATTGAACAGGAGGAGATCAGGCTGGATCACATTTAGAAAATTGTTCAAGGCTTTCAATGATCCCAAGCCACTTGCTGCTGCAGAAGCCCATCTTTTTAACATAATAATAATAGCAATGATAATGATAACTTACATATACCTGCAAAATATTTTTAAAGTATTTTTAAAATTTTTATCTCATTTTCTCATGTTCAATATTATCCCCCAATGATTACAAATAATGGAACACTATGAACTCAGATGAATCAAAATTGCAAGTACCTCAACAGGCAATGGAAAGACACATAGTGGGTACCAGGCTATAGCATAATACTGGTGATGACTTGCTCATGAAAAATGATACAAAATATATCAAAAGAAACAAGTACAACTAGGGGGGGTGACATATAAAGACTGTGTAGGTATAGAAAGACAAAAGTCTTGATAGCCCAAATGCTATGTGGTACTGATGAAATCTTAAAAGAACCAGAAGACCTCTATCAAATTAAGTAGATGATTTGTGTAGAATTTATGAGAAGACATGGACAACAAACAAGGTAAGAGGTAGCTGAATAGTTTGATGACAGAGTCCTAGAACAGGAAGATCTAAATTCAAATCTGGCTTTGGATTACAAACTATGTAATTCTGGGTAAGTTAACCTATGTCTGCCTTAGTTTTCTCATTTGTAAAATGGGGCTGATAACAGCACCTACCTCACAGGGTTGTTGCACAGATCAAATGAGAATATTTATGCTTGGCAAATCTTAAAGAACTATAACAATGCTAGCTATCCAATGGTAGCATAGTGGGCTTTTACCCTTGACTGCTGTGGAAGCACCCATCTCCCTGAGATACTGACCCACTGAAGTTCAAAGATTCCAAGAACATCTGGACAACCCAAATTCATTACCTTTTGGTCCCTGCTGAAACACATATAAAAGAAAATCAAGACAGTAGCCATGTGAATGATCTTATTTCCCTGTTTCACAATTATTTATTCATTTGTTTTCCCTCTTCCTATGTTGGATATCCTTTCCTTCTCCAACTAATTTTGGAGGAGAGAGAAATTAAAATATAGAGTTGGCTGCCATTGTTAAGGGCTTTTTTTTTTTAGACCAAACCTTTCTAAGGAAATTAAATTAGTTATCAAAAATACTAAAGGAGACTATTTTATAAATAAATTATTCTGACATTAAGTAAACTTCTCATACCCCACTTGTTAATACATCATGTCACTTGTTAATACTGCCCTTTGAAATCATGATCAGCTCTCCATCAGTTAATTTGAATCAATCCATCAATCCATTTACAATTTACAAGTTCTTATATTAGGTACCAGGGGCTGTGCTAGCTACAGGGGGATACAAAGGCAAAAGGGAAACAGTCCCTGCCCTAAAGAAGCTTACATTCTATTGAGGAAAACAATAGGTACATATATAAGTGCATTCTAAATAAATAACAAAGTGATTTGTAACTGAATGTACTAGCAGGTGCGGAGATCAAGAAAGGCCCCACATATAATGTAGCCCATGAGATGACTCTTTTAGGAGACTAAGGATTCTAAAAGCTCAGTGAAAATGAAGAGGAGTGAATTTCAAGCATGGAAGACAATCAGGGCAAAGGCACAGAGCTGGAAAAAGGAGTGCCACATGTGAGGAATAAGGAGGCGCATTTGGCTGGACCATGGGGAGCATGAATCTAAGGAATGTGCAGTAAAACTGGAGAGGTACATTGGACCAGATATGAAAGGCTTTAAATGCCAGACAGAGATATTTGTGTTTGATCCTAGGGATAAGAGGGAGCCACTGGGGTTTACTGAGAAAGAGAGTATCCTGATCAGAACTTATTTTCCACATTATTCTAGCATCAACTCTAGATAACAATATAACAGCTTTTTATTAGCAAAATTTCAGATTCATTTTTTTTGGAATAAATGCTCATACTCTTAGAAGATTTTGTATGTATGTAAAGAAATGATCTTGCCTTTAGAAATTTACTTTAAATGTTCGCAATTTTTGGTTTATATTGCTATGGTCATATAGCAGAAAGCCCCTTTAACAGTTAAAGACGATTTAATGCAGGCAGACTCAGGACAGCACGAGATAGGGATGGGGCATTACAAGGAATTTGTCTAAACTGGAAGAGAATTTGGTAGACAGCTTAATTCCAGACAAAGGGTCCAAAATCAAAGAATTATGGGGCTTAGAGATGACTTACTTTCTGAGGTTCAGAATTATTAAGCGACTTATTCAAGGTACCATAGCTAATAAGCAGTTGTTAGAATATGCAACCCAGGTCATGAACTCTAAACCCAGAGATCATTCCACCACACTGACTTGCAAGTTCTGGCAGCAAGAACAGGATTAAGGAGAGAGGATGCAATCAATAAAGGATAAGACACTCAGACAAAGGAAAATAAGATAGCCAGGAGTCTGAGTGAAGGGTATAGAGGCACCTGCTTTAAGAATTGGGTTTAAAACTGATCTAACCACTTTCTGAGACCAGAACTCCTTTTCTATTTCCTACCTAATGCCAAACTTAGCTTCAGCTCTCCTAGCAAACTTAACTTCACAAAGGGCAGTGAGCAGGTAGATACACATGGTTAGATTAGAAGAATGAGGAAGTGAGGAAGTTGCTGACACTGTTAAGAAATCCTGGGTTGCTTCTCTTTAGTGGTTGTCTTACAGTGGACATTTGAGGGGATTATTAACACAAATTTACATATATACACTTCTAACTGCATTAGTAATCAGAATAACACAATGTCAAAAGTTATATTTATATCAACAAGTAAGTAATTGTTCTGAAACTTTTTTCCCAAAAAATAAAGTCATGTTTTAGTGGGTCAGTTGAGGCCTAGGAGGAATAATATAAACTACTTCTATGATTGTATGTGGGTGGCTACTCTCATCATCAGTGTGGATTTTTAGCCCAGTAGCCTTGGACAATGATGTTGGTGGGGGTTTTCTCAGACTGCATCTCAAAGTACAATCTTTGAACATGACTCAAAAGTTGATGCCACCTTCAATCTATAAATGAATATTTATTAAGCATGTTTCATGTTTCATAAGCATGTTCCAAGAACTGCGCTAAGTGTTAAGGATACAAAAAGAGACAAAAGACAGTCCCTACCCTCAAGGAGCTTACAATCAAATGGGAGAGATAGCATGCAAATAAATATATACAAAGCAAGCTGTGTACAGGATAAATAGAAAATAACAGAGAGAAGGCACTGCAATTAAGAAGGGTGGGAAAGGTAGGATTTTAGCTGGAACTTAAAGGAAACCAGGAAAGTCAGTAGTTGGAGCAGAGGGGGAGGGAGTTCCTGGCATGGGAGACAGTGAAGGAGAATGCCCAGAACCTACTACAAATCAGACTGGGAGCTTTGATCTTATTTTCTGACCTGGGCTAGCTCTTTCCTACCCACAACCGCCATGCCGCACTCTTCTCCTGCAGCTCAGAACTCCCAAGCTCAAGAGATCTACTAGCCTCAGCCTCTTTCTCTCCCCAGCAGGGATAAGAGGTCTGCACCACCATACCTGGCTGAAAAATTCATCATCCTGTGGCCAACTTAGTGATGAGCCTCTCTGATTTAGTTAAGCTGCCTATTCTTCAGAGCAGGGTATCCCCAGGCCCAAACGTTCCACTTTGATGGAACCTGCTAGACTTTGCACTAACGTATACCTTTGGGCGAGGTCACCTCTGTGCCACAGTGAGGCATACAAATAGGACTATAGTGAAGGAGGAAAAATATAGGGTTAAAAAAAAACAGTGAAAAATCCTTTAGATTATTCAAAGCTCTTTAACTGCCTTTAGGGGTTCTGCCCTGTGAGAATTTCAGCTCTCCCAGAATTAACACTTGCAAAGCAATATAGCCACAGTCTCCCATTTCAATCTATGAGGGAATGAAAAATTTGTGGGGCAGGGGTACTGTACAAATGAACATAGTATAGAATTTTCAAACATTTCCAAGGAAATTCTTCACAATTATTAGAGGTGTCAGGCATGGTGTACTGAAAGAACTGTAGGTATGGAGTCAAAAGACCTGGATTCAAATCCTGACTGTGTCATACTTAACCTGTGGGACCTTGGATAAATCACTTAACCTCTCTAGACCCTAGTTTCATCAACTGCCAAATGAGGGAGCTGGGCCAGATGACCACAAAATTCCTTTCTAGCTATAAATCTATGATCTTGTGAAAATTATAGGTTCTTGCAGACAACCTTTGACTCCTCAGACATATAACCCTAAAAACAGTTAAAGGATGGTAACAGGATCATTGACCTCAAGCTGGAAGGCAGCTTAAACATGATCTGGTCCAAACCTTTCATTATAGAGCTAAGAAAACTGAGGACCAGAGAAGCAATTTATCCCATAGGTCGTAAGTAGCAGTCAGGATTCAAACTCAGGTCTTGGGATTTCCAAGGTTGTCACTGTCTCCACTGCACCACATCAAGGTCTTACATTTCACATGGCACTTTATGCTCTTTCAAAGCACTACTTCCTTCATTGTTATCTCATTCCCTTCCCACAACAATCTTTTAAGTAGAAAAAAAACCAATCTTATAAGCAGGGGGAAAAAAGCAAATTTCCATTACTAATTCATCTCTGTGTTTTACTTAAGGAAGTGCTTCTGCATGTCTAATCTAAATCCATTTTTCTGAAATCAAATCCCATTTCTCCTTGTTCTGCCCATGGTGTGGATGAAAAGCAGCCAATCATTACCCTGCATAAAATAGCCTTTCCTATACTTGAGGCTGCTCATAAGTCCTTTTCTCTAATTAAAATAAACATTTTTTATCCCACAAAAGAAAAGATTACATTTGATGCGTGCAAGGAGCCAAGTCCACATTCAATATAACTGCTTTGATAGGTCACAACATTGTCACTGATATGAAGATATAAATATGAATTCTCAGTCACATTGGCATGATAAAGCAAAAGATATTCCCATGTGACTTACTGGTATTCTGAAGCATTAATCTATAGTCTAATTCTGGCTTTGCAAGTCTAAGGAATTGCACTATGGTGGGAAAAAAAATCACATTTACTACACTGGCAGAAGGAAAGAATAACTAATAGGTCTCTAACTGCTCTGACTCATAACAGGGCACCTGCCCCTGTGAAATCAAGGCACACTGTCACAGGACCACATTATTGTCCCTTAAGAAGACTATAAAATCTGTACATCATTCATTCATTGGCACTGAGCTTGTGCCAAAACTATTAAGAGGATATATTAATATATCCCAAACACATAAAGATAGATACAAAATATACATACACACCATAAATTGGTATTCACTATTAATTTGTCCTTTATAATTGATGGAGTCAAACAAGTAAAGAAATTTTTAAAAAAGGACAATAAATACCCTATTATCACAAACTAAGGTATTTCAGTTACTCTGGGCTCACATGCAGCCAGTTTAGAAATATGCATAATTGCCTATGGTCAACATCGTATCACTGCCAGATCACACATTAAACAGATAACCACTATTATTATAAAGTGACTTCCTTGACCTCACATTTTGGTCTGGCTTGGAATTCCTGTATTTTACTAGCTCGGCTGTTACGCGGTGCCAATCTTATGGCTGTACATGTCAATTTATACTAGTATAAATGACCAGTGCAATGGAAGGGTTACTATAAAACATACTTATATGAATATAGGAATAGCATAAATTTGAGAAATATGATCATAGTTGTTCTTGCAATGCTTTTTTTTTTCATCTGAAGTCTATGGTTTTTTTTATTATAGCTAAGGTACAGTGTGTGTTACTTGGCAGCTGAATCTGACATGAAAATATAAAAGGTTTGGGCAACCACATATTTGGAAGTAGAAATCTTTCCTGAAAACATGGCTTGGGTTTTAAACATAGCTAAATTTCTGGAAACTTCAATTTGTTAAAGACAGCCAAGACTTCAATCATATTTAACATATTCCTGGGGTTTACATATAGTGTTTCAAAGTAATAAACAACATCTTGTTTGGAGTAGCATGAAGAAAATGAGGCAAGCACTTCTTTAGAGTAAAAGCTTTACTTTTAAAAATAGTTTGGAGACTCATTCTTCTGTTGGTAAAATCACAAAACACTCTTCAGCAAACAAAACAAGATGAGCTCAACTCAAGTTGGTAAACATTTTTAGCTGGCTTGACTAGTAGTAAGAATTTTTTTTTTGCATAAGCTTTTTTTTCAAGAACATCTTTCTTTAGTAGATGCTAAAGTGAGGGACTTTTTTTTTACATTGTTTAATAAGCACACTGGAGACACACTTGTGCTTCGAATCCAAAATAAGTGATAGTGATAATAAGTTAGTTTTTTTGAACAATTAAGAAAAATATCTTAGAATGTAATGAGATATATGTCTGCCTTCATTCAATACCAATTTCTAGGTTTAATTCCATAGTAGAAAGCAGGTAATTTGCCAAAGCTATCACACTACCCTTGCAAGTCCATGTGTTAAAATTTGCACAAGGGGCAGCTAGGTGGCAAGTGGATAGAGCACTGGCCCAGGAGTCAGGAGGACCTGAGTTCAAATCCGGCCTCAGACCAAACACTTGACACTTACTAGCTGTGTGACACTGGGCAAGCCACTTAACCCCAATTGCCCAAAAAAAAAAAATTACACAAAAACATGGCACAGGTTTCTACCACTAAGGTCTAAACAGTGTAATGATTTTCAATGGTTTTCAATCTATTCAAATGCACCCTAAGAAGCAAGCATCTGTAAAGCATACATAAGACGTTTCCTTATTTTATCATGAAAAAACATGTAGAAACCAGGACAAGGCTGAATGAATTTTTTTTTATTAAGTGCTTACTGTATGCAAAACACTACACTAAGCACTGGGGATATGAGCAGAAAATTAAGATAGTCTCTGGTCTCAGAAAGCTCATATTCTAATGGAGGAGATAACAGAAATATGAGATTTCTGTTGCAGCAAATGCAATGAAAAGAACACTGGGTATGGAGTCCAAGGACTGGTACTGAATTCTGTTTATGACACATATGACCTGAGTGACTTTGGGAAAGTCATTTAACCTCTCTAGGTCTCAATTTCCTCATTTGTAAAATGAAAGGGTTAAACTAGATGACCTCTAATGTTCCATCAAGCACAAAATCTATGATCCTCAAATTTTATCAATGTTAAAAAAGTCATGATCAAATTGATCATAACAAGTTGTGGTTATGATACACCTTACTGTGAATTAATCTATCAAAGTGATTTCCTCTAAGGACTCTAGTTATCTTGAGAGTTCCAATGCCTGAGGGTAGAAGTACTTAAAAGGATGTGAAAAGGATACCATTGTAAACAAACTGCCTACATCCATTTTTTTCCCCCAGGGCCAAGCCCTCACTGAATTGCAAAAAGAAGCTTATGCATGTCAAAAATCGTATGTCTTTCTGGGGTTCCCTCATTGATGGTACTTTTTATGGCTTTTCCTCATCTGAAAGCATCACGAGCACCCTTTAGTTTCATAAAGATACGACCGTTTGGGTTCCATATTTTTTCCACTAGGACAATAACCATATGGTAAACTCCTTAAAAACAGCATACATTTCAGCAAGGTCAGGCATTCACTCATTAATGAATAAGACTAAACATTCAGTTTTTGAGGTTTGATATTTGGCAGATATCCTTTCACAGGTGAAGTGATAAGATAATTAAATAACATCCTATGTAGCCCAACTCAGACCTCTTTGTCCCTTCTAACAATTTCTCTCAGTACATTCTACTAGTGTTGTTTTTCAGTCAGTCCGACTCCCTGTGATGCCATTTTTGGGTTTTCTTGGCAAAGATATTGGAGTGGTCTGCCATTTTTCACATGAAGAACTGAGGTGAACAGGGGTAAGTAACTTGCCCAGGTTCATATAGCTAGTAAGCGTCTGAGACCAGATTTGAACTCATGATCTTCCTGATTCCAAACCTAGTGCTCTAACCGCTGAGCAACCTAGCTGCACTAGTAGACAACTGTCAAAAGGAGCTTATGTGAGTAAATATTTTAAAATCATGTGCATGACTCTCTCATAGATCACAGGCAATGAATTTCCAGTCTTCTGCATGTCATCTCTGCAAGAAAAGTAAAAGTATTTTTTCATATCTTATTGAGTAATGGATTCTTTTTAAATGTTACGTGGAGAGGAAAAAAAAAGTAATATGATTATAATTTGACCAGTAAGTCTATATGTAGGAATACACATGTGTGTGTGTGTGTGTGTGTGTGTCATGGAATACAAATAAAGAAGGGGATACATTAATATTTTGTTGATATAACAAAGATGTCTCATACAAAAATTACAGTTACTAAAGGTGGATAGGCCAGTGAATCTTCAGTGTTGTCATGAAATTCCTACACTTAGGGGGAAAAGATTAGGAAATCTAAGAAAACTAAAATTTGACAATGAGGCAATTTAATTACTCATATATTGATTAGGATAACAATGCAAAAGTTAAGCCAAGTTTCTGGAGACGTTCCCTGTTGGTTTACTCTTTTCATTTACTAAGCAACCAACAGAAGCACTCAGAAGGCAGTTCTCTAGAACTACCACATAATGGTTCATTGTGGAAAACATCTGGTTCAACAAAATATTCACAACACCGAAAAGTCAAGAAACTGCTGAGGTATTTTTAAGAGAACATAAATGGCAAAATGGATGCTGAATCCTTAAGAGGTATGGCATTTAACACAGAAGAAGGAGTTATTTTTTAAAGTGTCAGAGTTGATTTCATTGAGATTTATCACAGTTAAATCAGAAACAAAAAGAACAAAACAAACAAATGTGGTTAAGTGGAAATGAAAATGCAATATGGGCAAAAAGTGGGAATTCTATGAAATCATGCAAAATAAATAAAAATAACAAAGTTAGGTTAATGGGAAAATGTCAGACGACAGGCTTGAAATCAATGAACGTTTAAATACATCTTTCTGTATATGCTCACACTGACCTTTGCACATATGTATCACAGAATGAATATGTGTCATAAATAGTAGGATTTTCTGACATTAAAATATATTCATTTATTAAAAGGAATACTTGAAAGTGTGTCCCTGTGTCCCACTATTTGATGAACTCTGGATGATTACTTGTCTTTACCTATCCTATTTTCTCAACACAGTGCCTGGCAAATAATAGATGCTTAAGAAATATTGATTGATTGATTGATTGATTGGTTTATGTGTGCATAAGTACATACCCACATTCATGAACATTTTAATGTAATAGGTAAAGCTACCTGATATCAAAATTTTACACCCCAGCATTCTTTTTTTAATAGGGTTCAAGAGTATACAAATAACATAGCAAGAATCTCTAAGTAGAGCTCTAAAGACAAAGAAATTTGACACCCAAAACACATTTTCAGAAACTAGAAATTGGTCTTTTCAGACATATGGTCAGGATAGTCCTCCTTATTAACAGAGTAGGCAGCCCCCTATACTGTGTGATTTAAGGGATGTTTCAAAGCCCTTCCTGACCCAAAATTATCTACCTCCCCAACAAACCTGCTATGACACTACTTTCTTTTCTGACATGGTCTGAAGTTCCTGAAATTTCTCTAAAGACAGTGCTAAAATATGCATTGCCCGGATAAGAAAGGAAGAATTTGTTCATATTTGGATGAAAAACTTGTCTTTGTCACAAGCCGTCTCTCATTTTCCCAAGAGAATAGATTCATCCATCAGATACATTGTCATCTTACATAATTTAGCAGGCATAGAGAGCTAAAAAGGTAAACTTCAAGGGTGGTGGGATGACAAAAGAAAAGCTTAGCTGTATCACATCCTTAATGGTGGAGAAAATGGGGCAGTATGGGCATCAGCAATAATAATTCATCTTTCTACTATGTTTATAAAGTTTCCAAAATGGCTTCCTCACAGCAACCCTTTAAAGTAAGCGTACAACATGTGGTTATCCCCATTTTATAGGCGAGGAAGCTAAAGCTCAGGAGATTAAGTGACTTGCCCAGAGAAACACAGGTAATATGTGGCAGTCTCAGAATCCAAGCCCAGTTCTTACACCTTGTCCCCAAGCCAGATCAGACAGGCTGTGATGATGATGGGCAAACACTGACAGAAGTTAGCAACTGAAAGCCGGACGATAAATTTCACCTACTTTACAATTCTGCTATGCCAGCCTAGCATACATAAAAGTAACTTTGTTAATTTCATCCTAGTCTTCATTTATTTAGATAACAAAAACATTACACATTTTGACACATTTGGGGGTCTCTGCTCCAAAGAGCTGCGGAATAGCAAGTTAGGTTTGAATGAAGTGCATTTATAGAGTTGTGTAGGAGAAGCATGCATCATATCTGCCTAGATTATGCCCCAGGCTTGCCAAAATTGCTTTCCTCTCATTTGTAGGAGTACTAAACTCACCCACAGATTTTAGCGTAAGAAGTAAAATATTTGCGAGAAGCCTATGCACTCTTACAGACAATCTGTGAAGTTACCTCATGCATGGGTTCAAAAGGACAAGCAGAACTGGTCAACTCAAACTTGTTCCACCTTTTTTTTGGTGGGGGGGGTGATTTGTTGGTCAAAGACATGTAATTCTTTATTTGTGAGATCCCCTGCCTCAAAGGTTAAACCCGAACAATACTTCTCTGAGAGCTTTTTGTAGAAATAAAAATTAGTGCCAATAATCTAATATATATAAGCAGCCCTACAACAACAAACCACTGAATATATATGAGGGAAGAGAACTTGGGAGAGAAGAAAGATTATGATGTATATAGAGATATATAGCTATAGACATACATACACACACACACACACACACACACACACATACTCATATACATATATATGTATTCTAACAGCAACAAGAAAGTATGGTATCATTAACATTTTTACAAAGATAGTGGCCCTGATTTTTAACTCAGATAAGGAGAGAAAATGTTTCAAATGTGTATACAATTTCAGATGGGATTTTTAGGATTAGAAATATGTCAAATCTAACTTTATTTTTTTCAAAAGTCAAAATATAGATAAGATTGTAAAGCAATCAGGTGACAAATTCACAGAATCATAGAATTTTAGAGCTACAAAGGAATAGAGACCATCTAAGCCAACTCCTCCGCTTCATAGATAAGTGACTTGCCCAATATCACACAGCTCTCTACTGGCAAAACTGGAACTAGAACCTGGGTTTCCTATGAATTCTATAGATGAGTTTTCTCAATTATGAAATGAGAAGGTTAAACTAGATGATCTCTTAGGGCTCTTTCAACCTAAATAGCCAAAAATTTTGCATTGGTAGGTAGCGTTGTAACCTACTTACTTTGATTTTGACTAAAAAAAAAAAAGATAAGCCTGCCAGATTTGACATATTTCTAGCCCTTAGAAACCTGACCTGATAGTAAAGACTTTATGAAACATTTATAGAAAAGCATTTTGAATGATTTTTGGAATTTAGCTAGGTGACAGTTTGAAGCACAGTACAATTATAGACATGAATGAAAGCATGCAAGGGAGGTATTGTTTGCTAGGTTTTGTTTTGTTTTGCTTTTAATTTTCAAGATGTTGCTTCCAAGGAAGACATATGCTAAATGGTAATATATGCTTCTATTTTTCAAAAAGTATGTACTGACAAAGGTAAGGAGAATACTGATTAAAGTATAAAGTTATGAAGTAAAGCAAAAAATAGGGAATGCAAAGTACCAGGAAGAAGTCTGAATGCCATGCTGCGTCATTCAGTCTATTCCTATGTACGTAGGTGATGGTCTTAGATGTTTTCTAGAAAACAGAAAAACTAAGTGCAATCTTGGGGGGAAATATCCTGAATGCACAAACTAGTCTGTTGTATTTTTAAAGGCATTTTAGAAGGATTTTCTAGGTGATCAATAATGTGTCTAGTTCATCTATAAACAGGAGCTCAGACCTCACTAAAGTAAATATTATAGGACAAAAAAAAGTGGTGGCAACAAAGAAACACCTGTATCCACTGTATATCTACAGAAGTCTAGCTGGATGCCCTACATATATCATACATTCCAGTTATAATGCTTATTGAAATGTTTTCTCAATTAATATGATGTCCTGTTTTGGCCACTTACTGAAGGGTTTTTTTTCCCCCATTAAACTACAGATTCAGCCTGGGCAGCTAGGTGGCACAGTGGATAGAGTGCCAGACCTGGAATTACAAAGACTCATCTTCCTGAGTTCAAATCTGGCTTCAGACACTTACCAGCTGTATGACCCTGGAAAAGTCACTTAACCCTGTTTGCCTCAGTTTCCTCATCTGTAAAATGAGCTGGAGCAGGAAATGACAAACTCCTCCAGTAACTTTGCAAAGAAAACCCCAAATGCAGTCACAAAGAGTCAGACACAACCAAAACACAACTAAAAATAAATAGACTGATGAATCTACAAGTACAGATGGTTCACATATTCAGTGAGATAGGTCACATATTCAATGATACACAAACTAAAATTTTGAGGTAACCTGATGGGGGAAAAATGTAACCTTGGAAAGTTTAATTTCTTGTTGGCCTGGATGTCTATATAATCTCAGTATCACATGAGAACATTCAAATAAATTATAAAATATTCAAATATTTTAAATCCTTATTTATTTAAATCTTTTTAAATTTTATTTAAATCTTTATTTATAAATTTTTTTTTTACTCATTGGATTTCACTTGATCTCTCATGATATGAGCCTAGTTAGAGAAAACTTCTCCAAAGAGAAAAGTAGTAAAATTATTTGACTCCCTGAATAATGCTGCTGATATTGGCTCAAGGTTCCTTATCTGAAGTTTATTCACAGAAGAAACAGTTCCTACTAGGAAAATAGTTTTACTGGGCAGAGTAGATCAAAGGTCATAAACTTTTTCCCAGGGATGAACAGAATGATAATGCAGAATAAATTCATCCTAGAATTTTGGGCCATTCATTCATTTAACAAAGATTTGTTGAGCATTTAAAAGAATAAGCAAGGCATTATTCTAGATAACATGAGTTTTAAAAAGAAGAGTAAGATCTGGTCTGTAACCCAACTTATAAGAACTTACAACCGAGTCAAAGAGATAAAAGACAGAAATGTGATAAGGACAGACAGAGAGAAAAAGGGAGAGACAGAGACAGAGATAGACAGACAGACAGACAGACAGACAGAGACAGAGAGAGATTGTACTATGGGAGTTCACAAGAGGGAGAGATCACTTATTGCAGGGGTGCAGAGTGGGAGGTGGATAAGGGGAATCAGGGAAGGTTTCCCTGAGGCAGCGGCATTTAAACTGATCCTTGAAGAATAGGGATTATTTCAACTAACACACATGTGGGCAGATAGGTGGGAAAATTTCAGACACAAATGCAGCACAAACAAAAACATACAGACAAAAGGCACATCATATGTTCAGAAATGGCAAGTACCGCAATTTAACTGGAGTGTAGGGCATAGGAAAAGACCAACATGAAATAAGGCTAGAAAGGCATCTCTAGGACAGGTTTTGAGACCTTTGAATGCCAGACCAAAGAGTTTGGCTCTTTTTGGGTCAGGAAAGGAGTAGACAAATGTTTTTGAGTGGGTTAGTGACATGAGAAGAAAGAAAGGAAGGAAGGAAGGAAGGAAGGAAGGAAGGAAGGAAGGAAGGAAGGAAGGAAGGAAGGAAGGAAGGAAGGAAGGAGAGAGAAAGGGAAGAAAGGAAAAAGGAAATCAAGAAAGAAGGGAGGAAGGGAGGAAAAGGGAGGGAAAAGGGATGGAGGGAGAAAGAAAGAAAGGAAGGAAGGAAGGAAGCAAGGAAGGAAAGAAGGAAGAAAAGAGGAAGGAAGGAAATCATTAAGTGCCAGGCACTATGCTAATCACTTTATAAATATTATCTCATTTGGTCCTCACAACAACCCTGGGAAATAAGTGCTATTATTATCCCCATTTTAGTTGAGGAAACTGAGGCAGTCAGAGGTTAAGTGACTGGCCCAGGCTCACAAAGTTAGTAACTCAGATCTTCCCAACTCCAGGCCCAGTGATCTTTCCATTGCACCACACGGCTGCCTCTCAGAGCTGTGCTTTAAGAAAAATGGCCTAGCAACAGCGTGTAAACCAATTAGCAGGCCACTACAATTGTTGTCCTCTCCTAAATATCCCCTCCAAGGGATAAAGTAGAGTGGAAACTCCTGCCAGGGAGAAAACCCTACCACTGCCCTTAGAGAGGTCTACAAATGCCCAGAGGCTATCAGGGAAGAGACAGAGTCTGCTGACAGTGTCAAAGAAACAAAGGCATATTAGTACATGGAAGACATGTGGTTGACAGTAGTCAGAGATCAGTGTCCTAAGGGGAGCTCGACAGCCTTGTCCATCTGGGTGGGCAGGGTGTGCCAGCAGAAAGAGTCTTGCACCTTTTCTTTTGTTTTTCTCTCCCTCTCTCCCTTCCTTCCATCCTTCTGAAGAAATTAGTTTAATCTCCATTTCTCCACTCTCATCCTGTGTCACCTCTCTGAACCTCTGTTCTCTCCTTTGTAAAATAAAGGGGTCAGATCAGATGACTCTGAGGCTCCTTTCAGTTCTAAGTCTGCAATGCTGTGAAATAAAGACATGAAGAACGTGGCAAAAAGTCCAGCCACAAGGCAGCAAAAGACGATGATCCAACAAGGGCATGAGTCTGAATCTGAGACCCAGGCAAAGAAGTGCATCAAGAAGGAAATCTGAAGAGAGCAGAATTACAGGACCAGAATTAGTGAGCTGGCAGCTTTGGGACATGATGCTTCACTCATGTTCCGTTCTGCACCCACTGCCCTTTTGAACTGGAGAGTTCAGCACTGACCACACCTCCCCATTCAGCAGGATGAGCCACAGCTGTTTCTACAGGAGCTGGCAAACAATAGTCCCAGGGCAGAGATAATGAGGGTCTGAATTGGGTCGGTGGCAGGGGTGATGGAAAGCAGCAGAAGAATACACCAGACATTGTGCAGGAAGAATGGACAGGACTTTGCAACTGATTGGATGTTGGGAGGGAGGGAGGAGAAATTCAAAATGACCTCCAGGGCCTCCAGTGCTTTCCCAGGTTTTCATCCCTGCTGTAGCTACACTCCCCTCCCTTCCCAATCTCCACCTTTTAATGAAGCAGTTCAACTCTACGCTATACTCTCAAATCCCTTGCCTACTTGTCCTATCAAGGACCAGGCCTTGACAAGTCTCAACCCTGAATTCCTCCTACTATCCATCTCCTTCACTCCTATTCACTTGCTGCTGAACAGAAATGGAGGAAGTCACAAAACCGTGCTGATTGGTTCCACTCTAAATTTGTGCTATTGAATCATGGCCACACTTTCATGGCAGCAAAGAAATCATCACCTCCATTCTAATTTATTCTCTATTCCACTCCCATTACAGCTTTCCAAACTTTCTTGTCTCCTTCAGCTATCCATGGCACCCCTTTCCTCCATCATCTCAGCTGAGGACCTTGACTCATACATACATCACCAAAACATTGATACCATTGGCCTTGGTGCCCTCATCTCTCCTCTTTATCTCACATCCCTCTGACATTTCTTCCCACTACCACTATCTCCTATCCTCCAGTTCCAACGAAAAGGTTTGCCGAGGCTAACCTCTCTTAATGCACCCTTCATTCCATCCCCTCCCATCTTTTCTAGAAAAGTGTTCCTATCCAAATCCCTACTCCCTCTCTAGTCTTGAATCTCTCCCTATTTACTGACTCCCTCTTTGATTTCTACACACTTTTGAATTCCTCTTCTATCCTCAAAACACTCTTACTTAATCCTACCATCCCTTCAAGTTATTGTGTAAAATCTATCCTTCCTTCTCTGCTAAATTCTATGAAAAAGCCATTTATATTTACTGGCTCCACTTCTATTCTTACCCTATCCAAAACCCATTAAAATCTGACTTCTTACTTCATTCAACTAAAACCTCTCTCTCTTCTCTCCTTCCTCTTCTCTTCTCTTCTCTCCTTTCTTCTCTTCATCTTGTCTATCTGTCTGTCTCTCTGTCTGTCTCTCTCTCTCTCTCTTTGTCTCAGAGAGTTACCACTGATCTCTTGCCAAATCTAATGGCCTTATCTCAGTCATTATTCTTCTTGATCTGTCTGCAACACTGTTGATCACCTTTACCTACTAGATACTCAATTTTTAAGATATTGATTTCTTTCAGTTCTCCCATCATGCCCCCTAACTGAGTCTGCCCCAAGGCTCTGTTCTGGGCTTTTTTCCCTCTCTACCCCATCTTGTCCCCTTTATATGTCCCTTAGTGATCAGTTAACATATCTGTGTAGATGATTCCAAAATATGTATGTATACACTCATCTCTTTTGAGCTCCAGTCTCCCATGTCCAACTCCCTATTGAACATGTTAAACTCAATGTCTCATAGGCATCTCATTTCCACATATCTAAAACAGAACTCATTATCTTTCCATCATAACCATTCCCTTTTCCAAACTTCCCTATTACTGCTGAGGATACCACTATCTCAGAGTCCAAGGTTCACAATCTCAGCATCCTCCTCTACTCCTTGCTCATATCCGATCTGTTGCCAAATCTTGTTTCTGCCTTGTACATCTCTTTCTCTCTATTCACAGGGTCACTACTCTAGTTCAGGCCCTCATCACCTTTCATCTGGATTATTTGCCTTCTATTTGGTCTTCCTGTTTCAAGTCTCTCCCATTTTAATTCATCCATCACATGGCTGCCAAGTGATTTTCCTAAAGCATGGGTTTGACCATGTCATGTCACACCCCTGCTCAATAAACTCAAGTGGCTCCCTATTACTTCTGAAATAAAATATAAAGTCTTCTGTTTGACACTTAGGACTCTTCACCACTTGACTTCTTTCTACTTTCTAGACTTCTCTCCCTTTCGTCTACCATATATGTGATCCAGTGATACTGGCTTACTTGCTATTCTTCACATGACACTCCATTTTTAGGTTTTGTGTCTTGGGACCGCCTGGGAATGTTTTCTAATCCCACTTGATATCCCTGTCTTCTTTCAAGACTCAGTTCAGATGTCCCTTCCTGAAGAAGACCTCCCTCATCCTTGCCAGTCATTTGATCCTTCCCCTCTACAGTTACCTTTCCTTTCCTCTGTATGTGTCATTCATGCACCTATGTGTCTATGCATTTACATGATATCTCTCCATTATAAGCTCCTTGTTGGGTTCTGGTTTTGCTTTTTTTTATTTCTCTTTGTATCCGTAATGCTTAGCACAATATCTGGTACATAGTAAGTGCCTGACAAATGCGTGCTGATTGATTCATTCATTGAGTCTGAGGTTTCAAACTTGGGTGACTAGGCAAATAATGGTATTATTAACAACAACAAGAAGAAAAATGGCTTAGTTGATGGGTTCCCCTTTTTATTCCCACCTATCAGGAATTTCTGATTTTTCTTGTTATTATTGTTGAGTCATTTCAGTTGTGTCCAACTCTCTGTGACCCAATTTGGGGTTTTCTTGACAAAGATATTGGAGTGGTTTGCCATGTCCTTCTCCAGCTCATTTTACAGATGACGAACTGAGACAAAAAGGTGTTAAGTGACCTGCCCAGGGTCACACAGCTAGTAAGTATATGAGGCCAGATTTGAACTCAGGTCCTTCTGACTCCAGGGTTGACTGTACCACCTAGCTGCCCCAGATTTTTCTGCTTTAGACAATTATCTATGAAACAAACCTCATCACAAAATACCAGCCTGCCTAGTGGACTCCACTAATATAAGGCAACTTCCAGTTACCAAAAAGAAAAAAAAACCCTCAAAAAAACTTGCTGGCCCCAAAATAGAACACTTTCTCCAAGGGTCACAAACATGACAACCTTATGCTGAGTCAGAGACCAAAGCCCTTGATCCTGTGCAGGGAACATGAAATTCACACATGGAAAAGAAGATGGTGATCACCTATATCTGTAGAAGTCATGCCCTTCAAGTCTCATAATCTCACTAGATAATTATTCTGCAAGTATAATCTCAATTCTTTACTAGTATAATGGACAACCTCAGTGAGCTGAGAAAATTAAATTCATGGAGATGATAGCTAGTAAATGATGGGGCCTGTCTGTTGGCTCTTATTTTATCAAATTAAAAGTTAGACACCACTCTAATAGATTCTGCAGATAGGTAAAAACAACTTTTTGGCAACACTTCTTCAGTGGTGACCATGTGAATAGATCTACCATTCTATCCTGCTGAGTCAGGCATGAATCTATTGGCACTACCTGCTCATGTCAGCACCCTGCCAGTGGAGAAGCCAAGAAGAGAAGCTGAGTTGTAGGGGAAGATAAAGAAGGCAGTTTTAAACTTTTTTAGTTTCAGGTGCCAGTTGAACATTGAGGTTGCACCTGGAAATGTGAGGCTGGATTGTTAGTTTTCGGTAAGCCAAGGATGAAGGTACAGATGGCTCAAGATATAATAAAGTCTTAGAAGCTAATTTTTTCATTTTCAGGTATTAATAGAAAATTCAATGTAAATGATCAAATAATAAGTAGGAATCAATGAACCGTATTAAAGGGTTCATAGGAAATGGATCAGTCATGCAGCAGGGTGACAAGGGAAGGAATCTGTGGCTTGTAATATAGCTAATGGTGCACAGACAGCCAAAAAAAATTGCAGTGTTTCAATGGAAGAACAGAATGTAAATAAAAGGCGGCAGAACTAGTGCTAAATGAGAGGCTGTAGTGATCCCTTTTATGTCAAAAACTTTGGGATACCATGAATGGTTTTACCCAATGGCAACTGTAACCATTGTGCAAAGTTCAAAAAATATGTGGGGAATATTTCATCAAAGATTAATCTCTTCAGGAAGAGGATTTTTCCAAGCAAGTTGGTTGAATACTAGAAGTCAGATCGCCAGAGTACACTGAGACTTCTGCCTTGAGTGAGTTAAAAAATCACAATGCAGAAATTAAAAAGCTACGTACGTAATTCCATTAACTGTGGGAGGCCCAAGATTATGATGAGTTCAACACAGACACACACTTCCTCACCTCACCCCATTCCCTCCTCACCATTGCACTCTAGATGATACACATCGGTCAGGCCAGAGAGATTTTGGATCATGTTCAAAAGGCTTAGAATGGAAGGATGACAACAGCTGGATTTTACAGACTGCCTATAAAGCTAATAGTTCTGGGGGCAAAGTTTGGAAGAAAATAGGTTTGATTTTAAATATTTCTCTCCTCATTTCTATAAACCATTATGTATCTGAGCTTGGAAATGGATTAAAAGAAAAAGACCTATGGATCATCTTTCATCACAGAAGCCAAGGTGCTGACACTTATACATGGACAAAAATAACAAAAGGAGTAAAATCTTTGATGCTTATATGACATTTGGGCCTTCAGAGTTTCCAGGAAGTAAAGAATAAAGAATGTATACACCAACTAAATGAACACATCAGGTACAAAGAATTTGCACTGTGACAAATATGAGCATGTGGAGATAAAACAATACATCTGATAGTCATACATATCTAAGAATGTAATCCACATTAATTATGTGACGATGATATTGGGATGGTTTCTAAATTATGTCCTTGACACTTGAGTACACATTCAATGAAATTATAAAAAGTTCATCCGTTCTTCTAAGCCTGTCTATGACCTCCAGAGTAACAAATCTTTTAAAGATTATTCACACACAGTTTCTGGATTCTGAAGGTGTTAGAGTCACCTAGCACCTAGGAAGTAGCATATGTAGTGGAGAGAGTACTGGATTTGGAGAGTCGGAGGACCAACCTTTGTATTACCAGCTGAGTGGCTTTGAGCAAGTCACTGGATTCTGAGCAAGTGTCTGACAATTTGCTCATTTGTCAAATGAGGAGGTTGGTCTAGAACAGAGGCTGAGACCTGTTTTGTGTCATGGGCCCCTTTGGCAGACTAGTGAAGCCTATGAACCCTTTCCAGAACAATGCGCAAACACACAAAATAAAACACATAGAATTACAAAGGACACCAAATTATATTTCTCAAAATATTTTTAAAAATAAGTTCACAAACCTCAGGCTAAGAACTCCTGGTCTGGATGGCCTCCAAGATGCCTTTCAGCTCTAAGATTCTAGAATCTCAAGAGAGAAACTTCATGGAATTTGGATCAACTCAACCAAGCCAAATAAATGAAAGCAGAGGAAACAGCATTTTATAGACTATAGCTAGATTTATTCACATTTTGGAGGGAATCCTGTCATTGAACATCTAATAGCATTTCTCGGCCCCTACCTGATGAACCTTACCGTCTTCCCCCTTGGAGCCCTCAGTTTGCTTCCACTCTACTGCTTTTTCTTTGGCCTAGTTCCTTTCACTCTGCTATCTTGTGGGGAGAGGACAAGAATTCCACTTCTTCCCTGACCTATATAGACTCTGACATGAGCACACAAGTCTTCTTGAAGTTTTCTAAAGTTTTTTTTATTGTTAGTAATCATGGATTACAAAACCCAGGGATTTAAAATAACAAGAAACATGAGTAAGTGCTAGAGCTAGAAAAAAATCTTTTTTTTCTTTTTTTTTGCTTTTAGGCAATTGGGGTTAAGTGACTTGCCCAGGGTCATGCAGCTAGTACGCGTCAAGTGTTTGGTCTGAGGCCGGATTTGAACTCAGGTCCTCCTGACTTCAGGGCTGGTACTCTATCCACTGCACCACCTAGCTGCCCCAGAGCTAGAAACAAATCTTAAAAGTTACCACAGATCTTAAATGAAAATTGAACTTAGACCTGGTCTTTCTTAGCTCCCTTCCTTTCAGTGAGACTGTTTTGTTCCTGTCCCTGTGGTCAAGCTGCACCTTGATCTTCTCTAGATTGGATAGGACACCACCTGTCTGAAGTTTTAGGTTTAAGTTGACAAAACTACTTAAATTCTCATCTGTTCCCTCTGAGCCTCAATTTACTTGTCTGTTAAATGAAAGAGTTGTACTAAATTATCTTCAGGGTCCCTTATGGCTAGAGCCATAACGGCCTAAGATTCTTGCCCCAGACTTTAGGCTTTTCTCCACTGGCTCTGACTGTCCTCCACACCTGTTTTGGTCTGTCATATTCTATCTGCCTAAAGCAATTCACTCACCAGTTGTTAAGTCTTATTATTTCCTTACTGGTGAAATTCAGTTCCTTCACTTCTCATTTGAGACTAAGTGGCATCTAGGTCACCCAGCAGCCATATGCCTTGACAATCAATGCTACCATTACTGAGATAAGAGCACCTTCTAAGGTCAAGAAGCAGACTCCCTTTTCTTCCTATTTCCAGGCCCACCCCTCATCTCACCTTGCCACCAACATAGATGCCACTAAATTCCAGTTTCCACCCTGAGGGACTACTCTAATGTCTCATTTGCAGAACTTAGTCCTAAAGCCTAAATAGAATTTATGTCTTTCCCAGCTCAGGTTACTGACCCCGCCCAGTTTCCTAGGTTCTCTCTGATGTTTCATTACTCAGGTAACCTCCCAAGGGAAGAGTTTTCAAGCAATCCTATCAAGATAACTTAATTATATCAGAAATGTTTGAAAAGCAGAGTCATAACAATTTCTTCCACTAGTGAAGAAAGGTCATCCTGCCATGACATTTATATGGATGCCTGAAGTGATTCTCTGCATTACTCAAGAACACATTTTTGCATGAAATGCTCAGATAATTTAGGAGATTAAAAAAGCCGAGAATACCTGAGTAATTGCTTCAAATCTCTACTCGATTTGATATTGAGAGGTACAACCTAAATAAGACTTTGGCTACTTTTCTTTACCTCATTTAAACATTCTAAATGGGTTCTGGGGTGAAGAGAGAAGCTGTGGTATTTATCCAGCCTGTTTACTTCCATTTTTTTTACACCTTTAATAAAACTGCCACATAGATTAATAAAGGAATAAGTTTTTCCTTATAAATTCACTACATTTTTAGATTTCTTCAAGTTAATTTCTTTCAAGTCTCTTAACATATCAACTGTAAAAATGTTATTACTATTGAAAGCAATATTTATAAAAATTAATTAATAGGGAAGAGAATATGCATTTGTATAGTGCCTACTATGTACCAGGTACTGTGCTAAGTGCTTTTTACAAATATTATCTCATTTAATATTTATTAGGAAACTGAGAGAGCATAAACCTACTCCCTCAAAAAGAAATAGGCATATGGAATATACAGTAAGTTGCCAAATAAGTACCCTGAGTGAAACATAATGCATAAGTTTAAGAGACAACTGGACATGTTTATGTAGACAGCAGGGGTTGGAAGATATACTGACAATACAGAGAGGTGTGTTGCAATAAACTTGAAGGAGACAGACTCATTGGGCCAACTGTCCTTTTTCCATCCAGGAATTCCTTATGTCCTCATTAGCCTCTCACCTCTGGACAGCTGGATTATTAAAATCTGGCTGAAATCTTGAGTAAAGATGGACTAGTGTCCTTGGTCTAATTCCTGCTCTATATTCATCCATATTAAAAAATAATAATAATAACCAGCCACCACAATTTGGCTCACAGTTTCTTTTTGGGAGACTTACACATGCAGAAAAGCAAGAAGTTTATAAATCAACTCCAAAGGCAAAGAAAGAGTTCTACAAACAGGCTTGTTCTGATCACGTCCACTCTATGTCTGATCCTAAGACATGTTAGTGGCACCTCACTTTCATAAGCAACACATTTTAAACTGCTATATGAATGATCACCTTTTGGGCTTTGCCATGCTGCAATCTGGCCTAATTTCTTCAAAAGAGAAAACAATGTAAGCA
The DNA here is from genome assembly GCF_003287225.1 of Phascolarctos cinereus. Taxonomy (NCBI): domain Eukaryota; kingdom Metazoa; phylum Chordata; class Mammalia; order Diprotodontia; family Phascolarctidae; genus Phascolarctos; species Phascolarctos cinereus. The sequence goes on along the minus strand of NW_027556098.1, from coordinate 166,767,919 downwards.
TTAGAACAAGAGGTTTCTCCCTTTCCTTTATCTCTCTTCATCTTCTGAGATACATTTAGGGAAGATTCCAGAAAGGATTGGTTAGAAGCCAAGAGTTTCATTCACCCTTCAAAGATAATTTGGAAACCACCAATTCACATTTTAGTAATGTAATCAGCATTAGTGTTTGGTTGAGCTTTTAAATACATGATTCATATTTGTATTTATTTAATGTGGATATAGCCTACATCTGTGGTTATACATATACAAATGAAGCTAACTTTAAACTTAAAGTAAATCTAATTTCAATTTATTCAGATGTGACTTTGGAGCTTCAGTCAGCCAAAAAATTTGCCCAAAATGTAAGCCTCATTAGCGTTCAGATACAACCAGTTTTGGAGATAGATGGATTTGGTAAGTTCCCAAGGCTGGCACATTTACCATGAATACCAAATTTGGGGTGTGTGTGTGTGTGTGTGTGTGTGTGTGTGTGTGTGTGTGTACTTTCATATACATTTATCACATCTAAAGACCAAATGTGAATAAGAAGGAAACACTTAGAAAATTCATTAATTAGAATACCATAATACTTTTGCTGTCACATACATATTTTTTAAAGACATTTAAAGTTGTTAGTGCCCATGAATAAATAAAAAAGTTTGATTTACCACATATTTACATTTTAAGCATCTTGCATTTCATAATAGAAACTCAAGCTTAAACAAAACTTTATTGTGATAACATCTGTAATCAGAGCAAAAGGTCTTCCTTTGAGCATTGCTGTGCTTTGGTATAACAGTGATTTCATCAGCAGAGGTACTCCTTCCACTGATACAGCTCACTGTGCTATTTATACCTTTGTCCTAGGTGATTCTTGTCTGTTCTGGAGGCCTTCCTCTTGTTTCTTAAGTATCTCAGAGGTATCAGTGCACTGCTTGGGCTATCAGTTACTTTTCATTTTTACTTAAACTAAACAATAATCATCCTTCAAGACAGAAATATAAAAGTGGCCCTAATTCATTCATCTACCAGTTTTCTTCCTTATGCAACCATAACTTCACATTCAGTCTTCGGACATACAGTATTCAATATGTGAGTTTTTAATATATGTGTACTATATGTGATATCATGAATACAACATGAATTTTATATAATTTTAAAATAGCAGACATTAATTAAATAAAACATTAGATTGAGAACAGAAGGGTAAACACAAATGTAATCTATTGATTTATCTTGGTCAAAATTGAGTTTCAAAATCAGCAAGGGTTTGTTAAAGTGACTATCATGTGCCAGGCCCTATGCATACAAGTACAAAGAATAAAACAATCCCTACCCATAGGGAGCTTACATTCTAATCGACCTTACTATACTTTTCCAAAAACTGGATCCTCCTATCACAACTCAATTTGCCCCACTCAAAACTTTGTTGCTATTTTTGACTCACCTCTCACATTTATTTCTCTTATCTCACTTCTTTCTACCTGTTGAATTCCTACCAACCCTTTAAAACCCAATTATACTTTTGAAGTATCCTTCAATGACCTCCTCCACTAAAAATGATATTTCTGTCCCTGGATCTCAAATTTCTTTTTGTTTCCACTTTTCTCTTGTACTTAACTTTATTATTTTATAGCATACCTTTTTATGTGTTTGTTGTGTTCCTTACTAGACTATAAGCATTATAAAAGGAAGGATTGTTTTTCATCTAAAATTTTTTGTCTCTGCAGTACTTAATACAGTACTCCATGCCCAACAGGTACATAATAAAACTTCTATGGATCTATAACTTCATCTATGTGAGTGCTCACTCTCCCAGTGCAAATCACCATTTTCTGTATCTTCAAATCCTGTGATGCCCTTGCCAGCAACCACCTATTAAGTCTATATAAATGAGTTACCCAACATACCAGAGGCCTCCCTCTAGGTTTCTTAACATTTTATGGGTGAAATTAGTCAAGCTTATTTATCTGTCCTGGCTGTGATTGTTTCTCAGCTCTTTCGGCCTCCTCATTGTGATGATGGTTTTACATTGATTAAGCTTCTCTAAGAAAAGTGTTGAAGGAATTGTTTGTCATTGAATTAATTGAGATTACCAATATATGGGCTTTAGCTGTGATTTACTTTAATCTTTGAGAGATCTGCAGTCTCATCATTGTGAATGCTCCCCCAGCCAAAGTAAAGCACGACCAATCCCTGCCTCAGTAAACAGTTTGGCGAGTTGCTATGGTTAGCCATCTGATGATGAGTCACAACAAATTTTACCAGAAAAGTCCTTAGACAATAGCCTCCCTCTGGTACTAGGCCCATACTCAAAGCCTTTCCAATATGGTAGGAATTTCCAGGCAGAAGAGAGGATAATAATATTTACTCATTAGATGACAAAAGCAGATCTAATCATTCTATTCAGCAGAAGGCAAAAGCAGGAATATTTTAAACATCATAGTCCACCTATATACGTGGGTCACACTCTATGATGAAAGTATAGGGGAAAGTAGGCATTTACTTAAAGAAACTATGCATCAAAGCACATGTGTGCTTAGCATAGTGCCTGATACAACATAGGCAGTTAGTAAATGTCGATTGATTGCTTGATGAGTTGGGAAACCCATGTGTCTGAAGCATCTCATGGCTCTGGACTATAGGCTGATCCCTCTTCTGGCCCTTACTACTTTTCTGTTGGGCAAAGCTGATAAATCAGTGACAAGCTGGGTTTTTTTAAAAGCTCATGGTCACCCTTAACAGATACTGAGAAACTTATGCTAAGTAATGACTAGCCAGAGAGCTGCCCAGCTCTTCAGATTTGCAAAGAACAGGGGATGTTGCATGGTCCAGGCAACTCCAAACTCATTCTCACAGCAAAATAGGTGTAAGGCCTTCTTCTTTCTCTGTTTCTCCCTCTAAAACCAAAGAAGGGAGTAAAAGGCAGCAGGGGGATCCATGAGATGTTTCCTTACACTTAGGGACTAGAGAGAAATGAGCCCTGAAAGATCATCACCGAGCAGCGGGATTCAGCTGTCTTCCACTAAGGTTCTAGTGACTGCTGCAGCCTCTCACTAGCCAAAGCAATACTTCTTTTCCAGTAAGTTAAGTTCCCAGCACACAGCTTAAAAAGTCAACTGGCTCAATTGGAAGCCTTCTCTGTCTTCTATCTGCAGCTTCTTGCGACTTCTCTACTCTGCTCACCTTTTTGCTTAGTTTGTCTATCTTTACCTGTGGCTTTTTCTCTGGCTTCTTAATTGCTTCTAGCACCTCAGAGGAGCCCCTTCTGATGATCAGTCACTTGGTCAAAGTCACAAATATTAAAAGGGGGACCTGGGATTCTAAATCAGGTCCTCTAACTCCAAACCAATGCTCTTTCCACTATGCAATGGTTCCCAGCTAAATATCTTCACCAAAATGTTTCATAAGTAAATACCTCAAATTTATTGTGTTGAAAATTATTATGGAATGCCAGGAAGTTGAAAGGAAGCAATTAATTAATCATCTAGTCCAACCACTTCACTTTACAACCAAGCAACTTGGGCCTGGAGAATTTAAAAGACTTGTCCATGCCAAGTGTTGAAGCCTAGACGTAAACTCAGGACTCCCAACTCCCAGTCCCATGTTCTTTTTACTACATCAGGATGACTTCTATTTTTCAAAAAAAAAAAATTTCAAGAAAAAGTCCTTTGAATTATCTCAGTTTCTGTAAGTGCAACCATTGTAGGAATCTCCCATGCCCCAAACTTTGAAGTTGTCTTTGATTCTCACTACTCATATTCAATCAGGCACCTAATACAATATCTCTGATGTCTGTTCCCTCCTCTCTACTTCTGCTACTGCTACCCTAATTTAGGCCTTCATTACCACCTACCAGTACCAATGCAATGGCCTCCTAATCAGTCTTCCTTCCACCTTTCCTATCTCTTCTTTAAATTATATGATCTTATACTCTTCCATATGCATAGACATGGTTATGTCTCTTCTACTTGTAAAGTTCAAATTCTTTCTCCTGCTGTTTGAGGCCCTCCACAATCTGATGTCAACCTACTTTTCTGGTCTTTTTTCATGCTCTTCCACTTCATGTATTCTATGGCCCAGACAGATTAGAGTATATGCATGTTGTTCACTTCTCTATTTCCATTGTTTGTACATGCTATTCTGCATACTTAGAATGTTCTCTCCCCGTGTTGAATTCTTATCTGATCTTTAAGAACCAACACAAATGTCATCTCTTCCAGCAAGCCCTCTTATACCTCCAATTAATGATGTCCTCTTCTCACTCAGACATCACATAGCACTTTGCTTGCATTCTTCCCATGCACTAATAATACATTTTATTATAGTTATTTCTGGGTCATCTTCCCTTACTAGACAGCAAGTTCTATAATAGCAATTAGTATCTTATGTAAACATCGTATGTCTTCCAGCCCCTATCACAGTAGGTACTTGATAAACTTATGTTTTTATGGAAAGTACCCTGGACTACCAGCATGACATCAGGCAAGTCCTTTTCTGGGACTCAGTTGTCTCATTTACAAAATGAGGGGATTGCAGAGGTGGGGAACCTGTAGCCTAGAGTCCACATGTGGCCTTCTAGGTCCTTGGGTGTGGCCTTTTAATTGAGGCCAAGTTTTACAGAACAAATCCTTTTATTAAGGAGATTTGTTCTGTGAAATTTAAATTCAGTCAAAGGGCCACACTTGAGGACCTAGAGGGCCATATGTGGCCTGGAGGTCACAGATTCCCCACCCCTGCAGTCCCTTCCAGCTCTTAATCTATGATCCAATTCTTTTGTGAAATAAGTTCCCTAGAAGTGAATCCCCCTACTCTAATCCACTGAGACCCATACACTATTTCTGACTACCTCTCCACCCTCCCCCCACCAACACCACCAAATAACCTCATCCATAATTTCTACTTTGGCTTTTGATCTTCTAATGGTACTAAAACAGACTCTAACCTCAGGTGGAGAATAAGCAGCAGAAGTAGATGAGCTCATAAGACACAAAAATCTTATGTCCCTATTCTCCTGTTTTCATGCAAATGCCCCCAGTAATTAAATCAGGAAAAGAAAATGTAGCAAAAACATATCAGCCAAATGGTTCCTAAATTTCAAAAGGAGCTGTAAATATGGTCCTTTTTAGAGGATCAGGTTCTAGCTTAGAGTATGAGAAAAGGTAACAGTTGTTCTGATGAATCAGTTTTTAAATTCTTGTCAATGATTTGAAGAGAGATAACTGATGTATGTTGAAAAGCTGGCAAGATTTTTAAATAGTTCGGACACTATGGGGAGCATTTTTCTTAAAGCAGTGCACTCAGAAGTGTTGGCATGATTTTATTTGAACGTAGCAGTGCTTATGTGAGGAAGTTATTTTGAATTACCCTAGTATAAATATGTATGACTTTATTTGTATTGAAAATTTCCTTTTCCAGTGAGCGACTGAGGGACTGTTATATCTCTATTGCTTTGTAAATGATTTAGGTATTTCATTTTGGAAATAAAATGTTATACCCAGGAACGGAAAGCAATACCACCACCCTCATTGTTCCTATAGGTGGTTTTTGCACTAACCTTGATATTTTTAACTCTTACTTGGCTAAAATTGATTTGTGGGTAGAAATCTTTTTCAAAGAGCCATACACCAAAGGATATATACTGCCATGTTTTCTTAATAATAGAATTTCACTGCTCTAGAAATAAATTTCAGGAGAATGCTCTTTTTGACTCAATCAGTTGTTCCTAATAGAATTCAACAGGAAAATTTACATTTCATAAGCACAATTGCCATAATTTCCTACTTAAAGCTTCCCAGGTCTTCTTGGGATACCCACCTCTGATAGCCAGTTTTACTTCTCACTGAGGGCTAAAAAGTTAAGGGAGGAAGAAATAGGTATTTCACAATGAAACCAAAACCTGAAGAGTGAGAAACAGCAAAAAAAAAAATGGCAAGGTGGCAGTAGAAAAGGTAACCTACTATGCAGGAAAGATTCCTTGAATTTAAAACCAAAAAAAATCTGGGACTAATGACCTTAGTTCTAATTTGTCTCTGCCACTTATTACCTGTGTAACCTTAGATCAATAATTTTACCTCTCAGAGACTCTGTCTGCATAACCGGAAGGATAATCATATCAAATGAGGCTAATCATACCTCACGCCAAAGATTATTGTGAAGATCAAGTGAGATAACATATATAAATATGCTTTGTAAATTGTTAAGTGGAAGAGTGTGGTCCTTTCAGACTACAGCAAATTTGCATGTCTTATGGGGCAAGTTATAGAGACAATAAGACATAAGGGCACATCCCACACAGCCTGCATTTGCACCTAGTAGAAAGTAATTCCCTTTCTGATATGAGTGTTTCAGTCTAACTTCATAAAGAATATGAGGCTCTGAGTAACTCTTTTGGCCAACAAAGAAAATGAACTTGGCCCTCTATGAATAAACAGTCTCTATACCTTTTCCCATTTGGCTAAACTAATAGGAATAACTTACAGTTAAAAAAATCTGGGGAGTCCTGAACCCTACAGTTAATTGATGATTACTAGGCTTTGCATGATTATCAATAAATCAATCAGCAAGTATATATTAAAAGCCTACTATGTGCCAGATACTTTGGGAATATTAGTTTAAAAAAGTGAAATGGTCCTTATTCTCAAGAAGAGTCATGGTAGAAACAAGTATATATACATATATATGTGCATATGTGTGTGTGTGTGTGTGTGTGTGTGTGTGTGTGTAGCATAAATATGAAGCAAAGAAGTATAAATATATGACCTAGCCTAAAAGAATTAAAGATTTAAGAAATGTATTGGATGGTCACCATAGGTTAGAGTGAGGTCTCTCACTGAGGAGCCATGATCATTCTCCAATACAGAATTGGCCAAAGGATACAAACACACTTCTCAAAAGAAGATTTGCAAACTATTAATATCCATATGAAAGAATGCCCCCAAATTAATAATAATGGGAGAAACGTAACAAATCTGATATTTTGCTTCATACTCAGAAAATTGGCAGAGATGACAAAAAAATAGGAAAAGTTCATTTTGAACGTGTTGTAGAAAAATGACACAATAAGGTGTTATTCATGTAGTGATGAATTAGTACAACCTTTCTGGAAAGTAATTTGGAGTTTTGTGAATAAAGTTATTAAAATGTTCATGCCTCTTGATGCAGAAATTCCAGTGCTATATATAAACCCCAAAGGGGTCACTAATAAAATGAAAAGCTCCATATACACCAAACATTTATAGCAGCATTTTTTTAATAGTAACAAAGAACTGGAAATGAAGTAGCTTCCCATCACCTCGGGAAAAGCTAAACAAATTGTGGTACATTAAAATGAATAGAATAATACTTGCTATAAAGAACAACAAACCTGATGAGCACAGAGAAGAATGGAAGGAGTTACATGAACTGAGACAGAATAAGCAGAGACAGGAAAACAATATACCTAATGACCACAAGGCAAATGCACAGAACAACAACTATGAATCAACTGAAACCGAATGTTGTAAAATTATAAAGACCAAGCTTGGCCCCAAAGAAGAGATATGAGACTATGCCTCCCCTTCTCACCAGAACATATCATATGATCTAAGATTTTTTGGTACGTATTGATGGGTTTTGCTGAGTTGTTTTTCACATGTTCTCCTTTTTAATTTTATTGTTGTTGTTGCTGTTGCTGTTGTTACAAGACTTGGCTCTCTGGGAGTGGACAAGAAGAAAGATGCAAGAAGAAATCTAGGCAATGTTAAAACAAAAGATAGCAATAAAACCTGTTTTTTAAAAAAACTTTTTATTTCTCTAATTACCAAAAAACTTGGGGCCAAATTTTTACTTCTGTTTGTTCTTCTTTCCCTTTGTCCTGTAACACAAAATATCTCTGTACCATACATAATTTCCCCATTCTCCTTAGTGCTTTACTTTTTTGTATTTAAATTCATTTACCTAAAGCTGACAATGAAAAGATCTAATTCAGAGCCATTTGAAAAGGATAAATGAATTCATAAAACCACTTCTTTACTCCACAGTTTCATAAAAATAGTGTAAGATGCTGAGATACTATATTGAGTCAAATAACATACATAAAGTGTCATTAATATTCTAGGGGCTATATGCACATAGCTTAATAGCTTCTATCCACTGTTGGGACCTGAATTTAATTTCACTTTAATGAGTCAAAATAAACTAACTTTAAAATAGCAAATCATTTCACCTTCCCTACATATTACTTGATGTGGACACTAACCTTTCTTTAATTATTCATTCCTTTAGAAAGATGTAAGAAAAAACTCCCTAATAATGAAACTATCCATAAGTTAAAGTGGCTATCTTCCAAAATGGTGGGTTTCACTTCACCATAGGTCTTAAGGTAAAGACTAGATAACCATTCATCAGGTATGGTTTTTTGTTTTATTTTGTCTAGGCAATTGGGGTTAAGTGACTTGCCCAGGGTCACACAACTAGTAAATGTTAAGTGTTTGGTCTGAGTCATCAGGTACGTTTTTAAGAGGACTCTCCTCCAAGTATAAATTAAATTAGATGGTCTCCGAGGTCTCTTCCAATTTTGGATTCTGTAAGTCTGGATAATATTATGAAACCATAAAGGTTAAGTAATGGCGAGTTATAACTTTTCATAGTTCTTAGGATTTAGGGCTAAAAGGGAATTTAAACATCACCTACTATAATCCCTTTACTTAAAGATGGGGGAAATGGGGTCCAGAGAGGTGACTTGATTTGCTCAAAGTTAAAAAGGTAATAGGTAGCAGGCATAGGTCCTCTTGGAGAAAGAAATGGCAAAACACTCTAGTATCTTTGCCAAGAAAACCCCAAATGGGGCCACAAAGAGCCAGACACGACTGAAACAACTGACCACCACCACCAACAACAACAAGTAGGACTTCTAATTCAAAACTCTGGCAAATTCTGTTTTTTCAAGTGGTTATTATTTTAGTCCAATGTCATAAAACCAGCATTTTACTCAAATTCAGAATTTTCAGTGAACATTCAAATGAATTTCTTTAACCTATTCAATTTATTTAATAGTACTAAATTTAATGGTTATATTACTATCTGTAGGACTTTGAGTAATTCATCTCCCTTCTACCACCTCTGTTGCCTCATTCAATAATTCAAACACTTATTGAATTGAATTTGTTCAATTGAATTCCTCATGTTATACTATTATTATTATATCCTGACCTGATTGTTACATGGAAATAGTCTTAAATAATTTTGTAAATTTTAATATCTTATACATATGCTAAGAGATAACTGGTAATGGAGAGAAACCCCAGAATCATGACCAATTTCTTGAGATATTCCAAATACATGCCATGTAAATAAGATTCCAAACACATTTCATATAAATAAACTTGGTTCTTAAAATGGACTTTTCACTTCTTCTTGTTACTGTAAAAATACAAGAATTCTCAGTGATTTTTTTTCCAGCAATTTTTTTTCCAGCAAATTGTCAACTTGACTCTGTCTACATCTAAGAAAGTGCTAGCATGATACCTAAAACAGAAGGTGAACAGTCTACTTCTGTCTTAGAAAAGCATCCACATACCACAGAGTAATACTTACAAATTCATAGTGACCAGACAAACCTAACGTGTACAAACCATGTAGTGTGTGTGTGTGTGTGTGTGTGTGTGCTCGAGCTCGAGCACGCAAAAGCTAGTACTGAGAGAAAAAAAACAAAACAAAACAAAACCCAGGTCAGTCTTGATGTCAAATCATTACAGTAATATACTTCCCATGTAGTATAATAAATTTAGAAGACTTCTGGTAGGGAGGATATCGACAGCCTTCCAATCTTTCGGAAAGATAAAAACAACAGATCTTAACACATAGTTAGCAAGAACAATTACAGTACGAAACTACCAGATGGTAGGCTGGGGCAAGCTCCTTCTCCACCAATTCTGCTCCTCCCACCTCCCTCTGAAACACGATGCCAGTGTCCCCAGGTTTCGCTCTGCTTCTGAAAAATAAAATTATGTACCTTGAACTATCTGCTTCAGTTGAGATACTTGCCCTGGACGCAAAATTCCTAGTTATAGCCCTGCCATTCTTCTTGGGTCTAGTCTACCTTTGCCTTACCTGACTGGTTTTTTTGGCAGCCTGGCCCACGAAAGGCATAGATAGGCAAAAAGACCAGTAGGTTGTGCCATGTATGCTAACAGAAATCTATTCTCTAATATACTGGAAAGGAATTATGTATTATACTGACATGCATATTTTCACCATTTATACGCCGATGTCTCAACACTAATATGGAGATTATTCAGGCAAATTGCTATATGAAATTAAAACAAAGTACTTGAATGCCACTCATATAGCTTTTCAGCTACTCTCACCATGATTTAAGAGTCATTTCTGCTACTAAGGCTATGGAGTCTTCATTTCTCCAAATACAACTTAGATTCTACTTTCTACCTCCACAAAAAGGTAATTCTATGAGCAAGTGTATAATCAAAACTTTTCAATGTTATAAGTAAAGATTAATTGCTACATAACTGAAGAACAACATAAGTAATTCCAAAGCACTAAACTAAATTAATTTTGCGCGTAAGCTTTATCAATTTTGATTTGGCAAGGTTCACTTTATTCTATAGGTCAATTGGTTCATCAATTAAACCACAATTTATACAGATGCCATATAAAGAGTACAATAACATCATATACAGATAAAATATATTATCCCCTCCAAAAAAAATCAGAATTACATAGGTACTCATATATGGGTTGACCCTCAGACTTGTGTGGAAAGTTCCATTATTTTTAAAGTATGCCTTGTTCAAAAATATTTTGTGGCACAAATTTTTTCAAATATTAGGTCATTATCAAATGAAAAACATCCCCCATTGTGAAAATGAAATCATGTTGCTAAAAATTCAAGGTGTTTTTGTTTGTTTTTCACTGCTTCTACACTTGGGTTGCAAATAACAATCATCATGGTACCATTTGCCACCAATCACATCACAGTTCCTACAAATGTAGTCCTTATCTCTGGAAGTTCTGCCTTCTTGAAGTCACATAAAGCTCTAATTCCATGAATATTAGGAAATAGGGAACCACATAAATATTTATTACCATCAAAAGGGATGCCTTTTATAAGGTATAAAATAATGGAATTCTGGATTTTTTTGCTATAAGTTGCTATAACAGAGTGATTCATCTTTCACTGATGCTTGGTGCAGGGAGCTCGGACTCTACTTACCCCAAGAAGTGCCTAAACAAGAATCACTTTTATAAAATACCCCCAACTTTTCTTGCTCCCCAGCCATCTTGGTGACAAGTCTCTGGCTGAGAGTCCTCCCGCACCACAAGCAGGAAGATGGTAGCCACAAAGAAGATGAAAAAGTCACTGAAGTCCATCAACTCAAGACTTCAGCTGGTCAGGAAAAGCAGCAAATCTGTGCCCTGAAAATAATCAGACAATGCAAAGCCAAATTAGTCATCTTAGCCAACAACTGTCCAGCCTTGAGGAAATCAGAGACTGAATGTTATGCTACATTGGCCAAAACTGGCATACATCACTCCAGTGGCAATAGCATTGAATTGGGTACAGCATGTGGGAAGTACACTGGCTATCACTGATCCAGGTGATTCTGATATCATTAGACGCATGCCAGAATAGACCAGTGAAAATTAAACCATACAAAAGTATTCTTTAATAAACTGGCCAAAACTTGTTTTAAAAAGAGCAACAAAATACCTCCAAAGTGGTCTCCCAGCTTTGCTTAAGGCCTCTGGTAAAGAAGACTTCTTTTCAAGCACTTTAAACACCATTGTCTCTAAACACTGAATAAGCTTCAAATGCTCACCTGTGACCTTTCTGTTTTTCTTCATCTAACTGAAATATAGCTTCGGTTTCTTCTAATATTATAGTGCCCATTTCTTCAGTGTCCACTAACATCTGATTTCAGACATCCAGATTTCCTTTGCAAAAAATTACAAGGCCAATGTTTATTTTACTGCCAATTATTAAAATCAAGACACGTCTTTCATATGTATATATATATATATATATACATATATACACGTATGTACACATATATACATATATATATATATATAAACATTGTGTGACTGTCACCTGTTGCCCTTCAATGCATTTTTTCCATTTCTCTCAATTAGTTTAGAACCCAGCTGAGTCTTCCTTTCCAGCATATCCCCTTATTCGAGGTAATATTTGTACTGACGGCCCTCTAAGAATTTGCCCACACGATTCTTCAGTATCATCAACCCCAATTATCTTCTTCACCCTTTCACTTTCCAGAAAGGCCATACCTTAGCCCTCACTATCCCTGGGAACATCCGAGATCCATAATTTTAAATCCCTTCCTTTCCTTCCACCATTTCCACTCTCAGTCACATTTTGCCCTTATCATGACTTAAAATTAGAGTGATTTTGATGACATGAAAAATGACTAGAATATGACTTTGGCCTGTTAGAGTCTTATAACCCCTGTCATTTTAGAAAGCAAAAACAACTAAAAGAAAATATGCAAGTAAGCTCCTTGAGGTCAGGGTCTATTTTCTTCTTGTCTTTGTATTTTGAGCCCCTAATACAGTGTCAGGCACACAGTAGACACGTCATAAATGCTTGTTGATTATTTTATTGAAACACATCCTTTGATCCATTAATTTTCTCTCATTTTTCCTATCATTAGTAGGAATCCTACTAATTCTTTGACACTTCCCTGTTCCACTTTTGCACGGACCACCCTCCCACCTCCACCTCAGGCAGGCTGCTGGGTGGCGTCATTCTCTTCAAAGAGGGGGAGTAGATGGGTTGGCTAGTCCATTGCCCTGTTCTGAGTTACCTCTAGGGGGAGAGAACTGGTCCCAGATAAGTTTCTAGTCCATCAAGCCCAACTCTCTGGTCCCCTCTGGCCTGAGGCTTTGCAACAGTTTATGAACCTGCCTCCTCCTTTCCCTGGCATGCAGAATCAGTGCATGGCACTTCTTGGATGGGAGTCAGGGGGATGGTGCAATGTGGTCATTGTTTTGGAAGATCTCTGCATCACAAGCCTGAATCACAAGCCCTCCAGCTCACTCATACCCTAGAAACCCATATGCAGTTGAGTGTAAGGACACTGAAAGAGATGTCTAAGTATTAAAATACTCTGGTTACTTTGAGACATGTTTCTGTTTTGTCCTGTGGACATGACTGAAATGCCTCTGTATTTGACATATAGATCCGTTAAAAAAAAAGTTTTCAAATTTGTGTATTTTGTAGCAAGCAACTATTCAATCATCTTGCTGGTCACATGATTCCATATCTTACTAATATCTAGTCTCATTCACCTTTGTTTCTTTTGCTTACCATACCCCTTCTTGACCTCAAAGATTTAATTTTAGTGTTTTACCAACTGCTGTACCTGCTGCTGCTGCTGCTACTACTACTACTAACAACAACGACAACTGGCATTTAAATGTTGTTTTAAGGTTTGCAAAGTGCTTTACGTATGTTCTCTTATTTGATCCTCACAACAACTCTGTGAAGTGCTATTACTACCTCCATTTTATGGATAAGGAAATTAAGGCTGAGTGATTAAGTGACTTTCCCTGGGTCACATTGCTGGTAAGCGTCTGATTCAAGGCTGGGAACTCCAGTCTTCCTGACTCCTAGGATCTCTTCATCCTGACCTTCTGCCTTTACCAATTTCCGAATCCACACCCCTGACTAGCCTCCTCACCCGTCTTTCCCCAGTGTAATTTCTCTGTTCCTGCTCTAGGACTGCTGAACATCACTGAAGAAAGTCAAAAAATAGAGTTGAATTCACCTAATACCAATTCATAAAAATAATCTAAATGTGAGCAGTACTTTCTGGATTATGCCTCCAAAAGATTATTACACCAATACTTTATCATGATATAGAAGCAACCCTAGATTCCCAAAGGCTATGTCAGGATAGCTGAAATGCTGTACATTCTAGACCTCATAGGGCTTCAAATAGAATAGGTCTCAAATGGTACCCAACCCAGAGCAAGACACAAACCAAATAAAACTTTCCATGAGTCACATTTTAATTCTCTAATGGATTGGACAATATTGAAGAAGGACACGAAAGCAGACTGGTCAAATCTCCATGAAGTCAATCAAGTCGAATCACTAGACAATTTCTAGATAGAGTAGTACATATCTATACCCTTTCCTCTTGAAAAACTGCAAAAAGTCCAGGTCACCCCTGAGAATTCTGGGCAAATACACAGTTGTTTTGTTAGGTAGTCCCACGAGGAGAAAATATGAAAGAACAAGAGTTAGGGAATCTTCAAGAGGAATGGAATAGTAAATAAGGAATATTTAGGAACTGCAAGCAGCCTCAAGATTTATAAGTACAATTGAAGAGTCAAAGGTCATAAGGGTTTGGGTTAAATGAAATCAGCATCTTTTATTGTAACAACTTTCTTTTTCTACATTGATTATATTATTTTCTGCTGATTCTAAGAGTAGTAGATGTTTTATTTTCCATTTTAAAAATTGGTTTTCTTCTTCACTATAGCTATCTGAAATTAGTTCTAGCTTTAACATAACTCTAATTTCAAAAGGGAACTTTTGATTCATTATGAATAGCCTTAAAGCAAATGGTTTTCTAAAAGCCAAAATTCTGGTCTCAGAATTTGAAAGTTTGCCCTTTTTGTTGCAAGTCTTACTCAAGAATGTAACTAAGCTATTAAAAATTTAACCCCTACACTGAAAGAAAGTCTCTCACAGAACATAAGCCACTGCTGGCTATTGTACGCAATGTCACATTACAAAATTCTAAGAACTGCATTTTAGCCTCAGTACAAGGTTTATGCTTCTACCAAATTATAACTGCATTGTATATAGCAGAGAAACTGCTAAACCATTCAATTGAGTATTTATTTTTCATTGCAATTATATTATCTCTTTGCATCACTCCAAAGAACCATCAACACAGCCAGGTCTCTCATTCTGTTTCTTTCACTTAATGACGCCCTTAGTTTTAAACCAAAAAATATAGATGATACTAAAATGAAAATAGTAATCATATTGTATCAGTATTAACTCTTATCTTTATTTAATTCATATCAGAAAAAATATTTTTAAATCATTCATACCTTTTATGGTTCACTTAATTGGACATGGGACAAAAGACTATCAGGAATAAATATGCTTGAAAATTATTTTAACACAACTTTAATTCCCTTTCTACACTATAAAGTAGAGATCCGAAAAATTACTCCATATAAGTCTCAGTTACCTTTTGTCTCAATATTCCATTCTACTTTGCCTGCATAGATACCACCAAAAAAATTTTAATAGTCATAGTAAATTAAGAAAGCATTATATAGTTGATGTTTTCTTCATAGTTTATTTTGGCCTAATTTTAAAAGCATTCCTTATTATTAAAAATCTTGTTTTATATATGTTTTATATAATATACATGTCTATGTCTCCAGGTATGATTGGCAAAGAAATGGTGTGTAAATCAAGTATTTTTGCAAGCATCTAATTCAACAAATGTGCTTTTATAAGTTCAGGAGAAAAACTTCTGCATTATTTTGTTACTTCTTGTATCTGTCCTGGGAGAAAGAAAAATGTTTTTTTTAAAAAATAATTTAAAACCAAGCATTAGATATGCAAATATGTGTTCAGATCAGAGATACAAAAATTATTCAAATGATTAATTATTCATCATAAAATGTCAATTAATAATTATGAACTGTAATAGGCATCTTTCTAGTGTATCTTTATTTTTCAGTCCTAAAAACTGTTTAATATATGAGTTAAATTGGCTTCCAACAGGTTTTAAAAATTCAACAAAGTAAACAACAACTTGTAAATATGTGCTAACTTGAATTTTAATAACTATCCATGAAACGTGACCAAATTTTAAGATAAGTTTCAAAAGACTGAGTTCATTATATGAGACATTTGTCAATGCATTCATCCATCTGCTTTAATAGACATAATCCTGTTAGAATTGATGAAATAATAATAATAACAATGCTGTAAGTTTTTAATTTGGCTTGTTATGTTTGGCTTAAATTTCTTATCTAACTGAATCATCATTATTTTTAAATAAGCATTAAGATTAAAAAATCACATTTAGAAGTTGCACTGATTAAAAAAAAGTTTACAAAATTTAAGAGGTCACCTGTTCTAATCTACTAGCTATAATAAGCTATGCTGAGATTGCTATGTAAAGGGACTGAAAAATGCTAACATTGGCTAGATCTTCTCCTCCATGCAAAATATAATTTCTTACCTCCATGGGAATGATACTGTTTTGCAGGATTTGGTTGGGGGGGGTCTGAATTAATAATAAATTATTCTATAGCATTGCTATTATTATTACTACTGGTGTGATTTTTTTTACATTGTTCACTGACACTACTATGCTACGTTAATGTGTAGGTGGACTTTTATTATCTTACATGTTTGCCATGTAGTTATTTTTAGACATAGGTTGTCATTCATCTCCTGATGGTAACTTAATTACCTATTAAGTATTCTGTTTTGAAAAATGCAATAATAAATCTGAACACATGTTAGGAGATAGTAAAAGACTCAAGAAGAAGGAGAAAACTAGAAGGAGGGGGGGGAAAGGTAAGTAAATAGCAGACGGGGTTAGTATTGAGGAAGGGTGCAGTAGGAAAAGAATGTGGAGAAAGACTAGAGAAAGACTGATGTCTTTCAGAAAGAGAGAGAGAGAGAGAGAGAGAGAGAGAGAGAGAGAGAGAGAGAGAGAGAGAGAGAGAGAGAGAGGATAGTAAGTATCAGTATCACTAGCATTCAAATCCCTTGTGTTGCTGCTGGCGTCTGAAAATGTTAATGACATACTTTCGAGTGAGGACTAAACTCTTTTCTGGCCTGCATTGCCACACAACATCAACTAAGTTATCTGGTGATTCCTACACTGTCCCCCTTCTGTCCCCTTAACTGAGATTGACAGTCGCGTGTTGTAGGCTTTTCCAGGCACGGCCTTTATTATGTTAATCAGCCCCTAGCATCACCTCCTTACAGGCTCACACACATCCAGAGCCTAAATCTCCCGGCCTGCCCTCCCCCTGTACCCTGGGGACCGGAAATAGGGGCGGCGGGGTGATGAAGAAGGAGAGAAAAAGAGGTCAGCTGACCAGACCCAGGGTAAGGGGGGGTGGCAAGGAGTGAGGTGGGGAGTCTCTGGGGAAGTGGGGAGGGGGATTGAATTCCCACACGTGGTGCCTTACATGTGATGCGATGCATTGATCTAAGATCAAAATCATGGAAGGAACGAAAAGTACCCCGGGAGCGCGCATAGTGAATTAGAGGCATCCATCAGGACCTGTTTTGCCTCAATAAATTAAAAAGATGATTTGGGTCCTGAAGTTTTCTGGCTCCTGTCAAATGATGGAGTGGGACGGGAGGGACTGTCTCTGAAGCAAAGAACGAGTCAGTTGGCCTTTAATTTAAAAAAAAAACCCTCAGAGTTCTTAGCTCACCTTGCCTTCTGGGCAGCAGCCAGGTAATCTATGAAGTTACAGAAACTGAGAAGACACGTTTGGGGTTGCCAGGGGGTGGTTACTTCGTAACAGCTTTTGAAGGTGACACTTGTTTCCAAAATGAGTGTCCCCCCGCCCCCGCCTCTTCTACGTCTGACTTACAAAGGGATCACAATCAGTTTTCATGTAGGGAAAAAGTTTGATGTGTGGTTCCTTGCCACCATCACTACCCAATGTAGCAGACTTCGGCGACACACCCCTCACTTTCAACTGGAAGGAAGCTGCCTCTCCTGATCAGTCCCAATCCGAGTCGCATATAATCCTCTGGATTAGGGTTAAATTCCTACTCAAATATAAGCTTTTATAAACGTCTTCTTACAAAATACATAAATATGCTAAAATAACATAATGTGGTGATGTTCTAATAAAGACTGTAGCTTTGTATGCCATCAAAGAGAAGCATTTTATCTCTGTGAGGCTTTCTGGGATGGAGTGGGGAGGGAAAGAAGAGGATTTTGAAAGTTGAGTAAATTCACAGGAGGGGGGAGGGGGTCTGGGGGAGGCTGACCACAAAATCGTAACTAGTGTGGATTTGAAAACTAAAGTGTGTTCTTCTTACCACAACTGTGATGAACCTTTCCGGGGTCTGTTTTACAACCTAAGCAAATCCTACAGGATTATTTTTCCTCTACAAGGTCGATTGCAATATTATTTCAAATTTACATGTAGCTATGGTCTTAATCCTCTTCCTCTGTTATAATCTGGAAGTATATTATTAATGTGTAGGGCATTTGTAGAAAGATCAGTTGATCCTAAGGATTTGCTTTCCTGAATGGAGAGAGGACGCCCAAGCTAGGCAGCTCTACATTTTTTTTCCCCTCTGTTCTGAATCTTCCGAAATCAGTTTGCTGCTTTGGCTCAAACTGTCTCTGCCTTGGGTCTTGAATCTAGGGAGTCCCCATTCAAATTAATATTCCAACTAATCTGATTTCACAGCATTTGTCATTATGGTATCTGTCTCTTCAAACACTGGCAGGGGCGTGCTCAAGGAGGGGGTGGAGAGAAAAGCTTTGGGGATGGGGGGCGGCGAGTAGGGGATCTGAGCTTCTTACACCTCGCAAGGAAATTTAGCATGATGAAAACCTTAAACTTGAAGTGAGCCTGAAAGATTTTCCCCAAAGCATCTAGAGATTGTCACTACAGGACACTAGTGATCAAGTACTCTATGCTGCCTCTTGTCACCTGAACAATTACTGGGATCACAGTTATCAGATCATTAGCTGTTTTTCATGGAAATGCTTAAGTTTTTTTTTTAGTCAGATATAAAGTAACCTGGCATTTAAGTACACAGTAAAGTCTTGTATAAAGAGAACTCTTTTTGCTTGCTATATGACGAGGTCCTTTGTTTTGATGTTATGCAAGAGATGGAAATACATCCTGGAAAGGGGTCATACCTAGTTTGTGGTCTTTTGTCACCTCATACAAGCTCAGAGAGTATCAAAGAAGCAGTAGAAAAGCAAACTTCTGGAGATGAGACCCAAAATTTTAATGCTAAAAAAAAAAAAGAAAACAGAGGAAGAAGGAGGAAACCATAAAGAGGAGTGATAACCAGAGGAGAAATGATGCAAGATATCTATTATATTATTTTAAAAAATTACAAATATGAAGTAGAGAAAATTATCTGACCTTTGCCTTTAATATTTGGTTTCCTTTTGTGTGTATGAAGGTCTTGTATTCTACCCTGCTATAGAAGCTATCTGAAAGCCTGAAGGAAAGATTCATTTGTCCAGTAATTCTCTATTTAATAAATATGCACTAAAGTGACATATAACAGAGACAAGTCAGTAACCAACTGTTAAATCTTCCTTACTCCCAAAAATATATATGCATACACATATATATGTATATTTAGACACACACACACATTATATATATATCTATATATATATATATATATATATACATATATATACATCAAATCTGACTGTTGCAATTCAAGGTGACAAGTTCGGTCTGTTTAAAATGTAGAAAATACAAATAAATGCACCTTGGAAGATGTGAGTATATTGCAATGCATATGTTTGCTTTTTTCTTCTTTGTGCGAAAGGTGTTTTCATGTGAGGAATAGTTCTGAGTGAGATTACTAGTGACTATTGCTAGCATTCAAATTCTTGCTTTAGGCACATATTCAAAGTGTAGTTCAAAGCAGTTTATCTCAAGTTAATGTAAGTAAAAGTATGGTGCCAGATCAATGTATCATTTGTTTCAGTTTTCATCAGACTGAAAAAAAATGCAGTAATAGATTTAACTCTATGAAAGCATAGACAGTCATCCAAACCTGTAGCCACCTCTATGTTTATCTTTTGGTAGAATAATACAAGCTCGTAGAATTGGACGTTTATTTATGCATTGAGATTATTTAAAGCACTTTCACTGCAAGAAACGCCTGTTGGTTCTTTAAGGAACTGAGCCTGAACTGATCGAGGCTAAGAGATTTTTTCCATCCAGATTAATGTCTGTGCTCAGCATCCACAAATTTGGCTGCCTTTATTTACTTCTATATTAGTTCCAATTATGTGCAGTGTAAACCAGCTTTTTGATTAACAAAACAGCAGAGCATTGGTTAAGAACACTTAAACTTCAAAAAATCCCCCTGGGAAGTGGGCTCTGAATTGGTTAATAATGTGCAGTACTTGCTAAATTGCTGACTTCCAGATGTGGAAAATATCTTTCTTGTTTAGGACCTACGTAACCTGATTGGATTACGACAGAAGCGTCACATTGGAAGCTTTTGAGTGATGATTTAATTAACCATACAGTAGAAAGCTGTATTCTCCAGGAAATCCCTTACATATTTACATAACCAATCCCTTCAGTGCAAAGGTGGAGCCTTTTATTTTATTTTATTTTATTGCAATATCAAAAAAAAACCTTGAAAAACTTAGACCTCATGCAGTTTAATATCATTCTCTTCTTTCCTTAGTAAGTTCCTCTTTCTCCTTCCTTCCCCCTGCTTCCTCTTCCCTCACCACACACACACACACACACACACACACACACACACACACACAAAGTGTGTGTGTATGTGTGTGTGTGTGTGTGTGTACACATATACATATATACTTATATATGGGCTGGAGAAAAGTCCAGAGATCATCCCACCCCATACTCTCTCTTAGTGATCCAATTCTAAAGAATTTCGTCCAACACACTTTTTGTCCAATGTAACCCCGAACACGTTGGGACAAAAACCAGGAATCCCGATCTACATGCCCTAGGATGCAGTTCACATGAGCATTTAGTTTCTTCATATAATTTTATTATATGGTTTTGGCGTCTGAAAAGAAAAGAAAATCTTAGAGAAAAAGGGCAAAGACTTTAGTGCTGGGAGCCGTACTGAGAAATCCACACAAGTTAATGTGCATCTGAAATCTGGCCATTAGAGATATCTTTGTAAGAAGAAGAGATCTTGATTGAAGACACAGGATCTTTGCCTTTAACTTTCGGTTCCTTTGAGTGCTCCAGTTCTGTGAATGGTGTTCACCGTTTTCCGCCTTGTATCCAGTAGGATTTAGTGAAGAGGATAATGATGCCAAAGACTTGATGGTTAGGGAGGGGGGAGGAGGGGGGAGAAGAGGGGGAGGGAGGGAGAGAGGGAGGGAGGGATAGAGAGAGGGAGGGAGGGAGGAAGGGAGGGAGGTGGAATTTCATTTCTTCCACTAAAGCGTTTGCGGAGACTTCAAGGTATAATCTATCCCAGATCCTTTCCCAGAGAGAAACTTGGCGATCACGTTTTCACATGATGCTCACGTTTAGTGCTCTTCAATTATCCCTCCCCACAAAGATAGGTGGCGCGTGTTTCAGGGTCTCGCCTCTCTTCTCTACAGAAAAGAAAAAGAAAAAAATGTCATTAGAAGAGGCGTAACACGTCAGTCCGTCCCCAGGTTTGTGTTTCCTGGAGTGGCAGAAAGAGATCAGTCCTAACCTGCCCAGCAGGAATAACGGTCCTTCCGACAACTCTTTGCAAGGCTTTTTACAATTTTCTCCAGGAGCTGCTTCTCTTCCACCTTTTCTCCCCCACACTTCGCGGCTTCTTCATGCTTTTTCTTCTCACCATTTCTGGCCAAAACTGCAAACAAGACTTCGCAGGTAGGTTCTTCTTTTTCTTTACCTTATTTTTTTTTCTTTTTGCATTGTATTTTTTCCCTCTTTTTCTCTCGTGGTCCCTTTGGATGGGAGTTGATTCTGAAGTAAGACATGAAGTGTGAGGGCAAGAATTTCAGGTGGGCTTCGTTCTTTTATGGAAAGCTTTTCCCTAGAGTGATCTCTCCTCTCCCCTCTCCTTTCCTCTTCTCTTTTCCTTCTCTCTCTCTCTCTCTCTCTCTCTCTCTCTCTCTCTCTCTCTCTCTCTTCTCTCTCTCTCTCTCCTCTCTCTTCTTCCTCGATCTCTTTCTTCTCTCTTCCTCCCTCCCCTTTTTTACTTTTCTTTTTCCCTCCCAAATTTTTTTCCCAGTACCTGTTCATCCAGGTAACCAAGGTGCATTTTGCTTCCATATTTCTTCCATCTTTGCAAAAGTTTTACTGAAAGTAATTCAGCTATATACAAAGTCAGTAGGTGGACATCTGCTGTCATCTTGTAGCATCTAAACAAAATCAATTACTCTAAGAATCTTAAACTTTGCATGTACCTGTTAATAATTGCAAAGCAGTGGTCAATTCAGACAGCAAATTCAGGAAAAGCCTCTCTCCCAGATGTAGTTTCCCATCCTCTCCCATAGAAAAGGGATGTTTTCTAAGCAAAAACTTTGCTGTTTTGTCTGCCTAGTGAGTTTCATTTCTTTATTTCATTCTTTGTGTGGATGTGTGTGAAGTAACACCCCAGCTTCTGTGATCATAAATAAAGAAGTGAAAGTAATGACTGGAACTTAGAGTCCTTCACCAAAGGGAGATGGGGGGGGGTCACTCCAGCTGCAAAAAAAAAAAAACTGCTGTCAGGACTTTAGGATTTTAAATTAGGAACAAATTTTAAATGCTAACTAGTCATAAAAAATAGAATTGTGTTTAAATTACCCCACTATTAATAGTTTGACATTAAGAATCCTATATAAGAGCAAAGCTCAGATGAAGAGTCCTCATGAATGCTAAGCTCCAGCTTCTGTGAATTTGTTTATACCCCCACACTCACATACACACATACATCTACTTTTGGATTTTATGTGCTCCCTGTATAAGGATGATGTAAAGATAAACTTGTAACTTCAGAGTTACAAGTAACTGGCAAAGATAAAGTTTAATTTTCATCTCTCCTTCATACATATTCCTACAAAATTGTTCAGCTTGTTAAACATGTATTTCTGTGGAGTGGACTTGTCAGGAAGAAAGGCAGGCAGGCCAGCTTTAGGATCTCAAACATTTAACCCGAGCATTTCTTTAATTCATTTTATTTTTTACAATTAAAGAACAGGAGGACAGCTCAGAAATGGCACCAAAAACAAACAAACAAAAAAGGCAAAAAAGCTTGACTGCAAAAGTCTTACTGAATGTCTACTTTGAAGTTAAGATCCTTTCTAAAATATGTATTTCCCACCCCACCCCTTACCATCGACACCACCACCACCAACCCCCCCCCCTTATACTTCCACCCCTCTCGGCAAACCAGTGGAAACTGATACTCGCTTTCCAGGTTTTCTGCAAAGCTTCTAGTATAGAAGTAGACAATAGGTGCTGGGGCTAGAACAGATTTTGTCCGGCAGAGGAAGGGTTAATTGCCCTTGTTTTACAGTTTGCATCTGTTACATCTTTTATAGCCCCCTGTTTAAACTAATCCTCAAGTCAAAGCATCTTCTCCAAGATGGACTTCTTTTCAGGATCCCTAGTATTCTCCAAACCAAGAGTTCCCTCTCTCCAAGTTCTGACAGATTTTACTCAAAAATGCAGTGTCTCTCTCCATATATATATTTTAGGCACAAAAGTTTACAAGCCAGAAAGGATATGACCATTTAGAAAGCTTGAAAGTATTACAGTAGTGGTTTTGATTTCTATTTCCTTTCTTGAAAAATTATACTGTAGCTGTTTAACTGGACCAATATGGAATAGTGAAGAGAGGGAATATGTGTATGTGGGGAGGGTGTTGAATAAATATTGTCAAATTGGGGAGGGGGGAGCGTACCGTGCAAAAGGCTTATAATTATTCTTATGTTAGGAAAGAAGGGAGGGGGAATCCCACCTGGGGGACAGCGTCTTGTTTAACTCCAAAAGGGTGATGGTGTGTGGTGGGTGGCGGGGGGCCGGGGGGGAGACCAGGCTTAACGTAATTACTGTTATCAATTTGCCTAAGTGTGCTGCGTGTGTGTATGTGTGTTTTCCTTTGAAAAAAAAATCGCCAGAAAACAAGTTACAATGTTGGGCTAAAGTACTTTTCGGAGGAAATGGTCCGCCTAGCATTGAGTCAAACAGCCTACTGTAAAACCCTGTGCATTCCCTCATACGGTCATGAGTTATGACTCATTTTGAAGATGTAATTCTTGTCTCTGATCTCCTTTGCTGGTGCAATACACAAAACATTAACAAACACAAAGCTACTCGGCCAGGGGAAGAAGTTTAGTTTTGTTTTCAACCCCGGCGAGTCCTTTTGGGTGCGTGGATGGGTTCTTTTCGGGTGAATATTTGGGCTCCCTTTGGCGCCCTGCATTTAAATGGGATATACCAATGCCCACATTGTTGCTGTGTTTGGTTGTTAGATAGAGTCTGCGTGCTGCTGAATCAGGGAGCCGAGTCCATGCGAACTGCCTGCCATCTGATCCACTCTTATCAATGAAGCAGCAGATCATGGCGGATGGCCCCAGGTGTAAGAGGCGAAAACAAGCCAATCCAAGAAGGAAAAACGGTAAGAAAAACCCCGAATCAAACTTTTCCTTTCGACTCCACTAGAGAGGGAGAGGGAGAAGGAGGAAAAATAAGCAGCAGCAGCAGCAGCAGCAGCAGCCGCCCCGGGGTTTGCTGGCGATCGCTTTTCTATGTGGCCGAGGAGAGATCCGCCTGTTGTATATTTCTGGAGGGGGAGAGAGAGTTCAAGGAAGTCCCGGGGAAAGTGAGTGTCAAAGAAACCGGGGGTTCCTAGACCCTTCTCCTGGACTACATCTCCTCTTTGCTTCTCCCACCCCCACCCCCACCCCACCCTCACATCCTCTTCTTCCTCTTCTCTCACCGCTCCCCCCACCCCCACCCCTCCCGACCTCTTTGGAGTCTCGGATCCAGTGAGCAGAGTACCAAATCTTGGGACTTTCTTCAAATTTACTGAGTATTTAAAAAAAAAAAAAGAGGAGAGAAAGAGAGAGAGAATGAATCTGAGAGCTAGAGCTCCGTTAGCTGAGCCTTAGGAATACGGAAAGTTTCTTGACTGACTGAGTCCCTTTGCAAGTCTCTCTCTCTCTCTCTCTCTCTCTCTCTCTCTCTCTCTCTCTCTCTCTCTCTCTCTCTCTCTCTCTCTCTCTCTCTCTCTCTCTCTCTCTCTCTCTCTCTCTCTCTCTCTCTCTCTTCCCCCCCCAACTAACGGTCCTGGGTTTCTTTTGCCTGTGTCCCTCTTCAAAGCTCTGCCCAGGACCCTGCTAACTCTCTACCACCGTGTGTATGTGTGTGTGTGTGTGTGTGCTTGCGCGCGCGCGCGCCTGTGTGTGTGTGTGTGTGTGTGTGTGTGTGTGAACGTATCTCTCCTTTTTTAATATGATTGCTTTCTACAACGGCAGGATATGTAAGACTCTTAGGGACCAAAGGCACTTTCCGGCCAGTTTTCGTGTCAAGATCACCCTAGCTCTAATGCCTTATGGCAGGGAAAGAGATATGGAGAGTACTGGGGAGAAGGGAATAAAAACACGCCAGTGGTTGGAGGGGGAGGAGAGAAAATAAGTGGAGGGATAGTGTGGATGAGAGAGAGAGAGAGAGAGAGAGAGAGAGAGAGAGAGAGAGAGAGAGAGAGAGAGAGAGAGAGAGAGAGAGGAGAAGAGAGGAGGTAATGGAAGGGGGGAAAAAAGGAAGAAAAAGGGGTGACATTTTAATAGGTCCATTTTTTTAAGGACTGGGCATTGCCGAAACAAAATCGTGGGAATAAAAGAAAAAGTGATTGGCATTAGGGGGTGAGGGAGATTGGGGGAGGGGAAATGCGTGAGGAAGAAGGAGTGAGACCATGACAGGAGGATGGTGGAGGAGAATACTTACTTTTTCAAAAAATATGAAAGAAACTTCTCCAGTGTAATCATAATAATACTGATAAAACAATTTGTCTAGTCGCCCATGATTGCCCTCTCCCCTGGTCTCTGCAGTCTACAGAGAGGCTGAGCTCAATGGGACGTGGTGTTCTGGACTGAGCTCACAATTTGGCTGCTTCTACTCTGGTGTGGGGTTCTGTCCCTCCCTATTTTCTCCACTGCTTCCGTAGTCGAAAGCCCCCCCACCCCACCCCCTCCCAGAGCCCTGAATGGACTTCCCGGCCCCACTTTCAGCAACTTTCCTCTAGAGATCAGGAGAAATGAAGACAATTGTATGAACCTCAATCCCTTTCCTTAAAGCTGAGCTACAGAATTTAAGTAGAGACTGGGGTGTGGGATGTGGGGTGTGGAGGGAGAATAACACAAAGAGAAGAGAATTTTTTGATTGGAGACAAATGATCCTGTCTTTCTCTCTCTAGGTTTTGTGCGTGCGTGTGTGTCTTTTTCTTGTTGTGGCGGAGGTGTCGAGCCATATGGGGGAGTGATAGAGGAATTTTAGTCAGAAACTGTTCGTTATGTTACACTGGCTTTTCTCTTTGTGTTGTCTTTGATCTATTTGCTTGGCTTTAGTATTACAAAAGAAAAAAATCAAAACAAAACCCAAGCAAAATAATATATTCAGTGGAGATTCCCCAGGATCTGTTCAGGCTGCCTCTTTTAAGTCTTGTGGTTTTTTCCCCCTATTTTTCCTTACTCTTGTGTCTGTCATTATTTAAGGTGGTCTTCACACTGGAGACCTCCCCTTTCCTCATCTCTGGGTAATTTAGTAGACACTAAAATTACACGTAATGTTCCCCTCTCCTCTCTTGTGTTTCCTCTGTTCTTTTTATTAAATGTTGGTTATTGATTTTCTAAAATCAATGTCTGTTGTGGGGCTTTTTTTTCCACCCTTACAAGTATCTAAAGCACGTTGCTGATCAACTGGATAACAAAAGCTTTGTGTCAAGGAGCCTTTTTTTCTCATGTTAAACAGTCATTTTTTCGAGAAAAGAGAATGAGATTTAAAGCGAGGTTTCCAGGAGTGCTCTTTCGCAGTAAAGACTATTTTGAGTGTTTGTTTCTTGTCCCTTCCTCCTCCCACCCCCTTCTCTTGGTTTGGATATAGATAAATAGTTTAGCCTTACAGTTAATGTAAAGACATAATATAGGTCTAGGAAGAGTGTATTACCTGGTTTCATGTTTTCTGAAAACAATTTAATGGAAAGGGGAGAGGGAGGGACTATATGGGGACTCTGCAGGTGGAACAGATAATGAGTATAATGTGTAGCACTAGCTATAATAAACAATCTTAGGGAGCAAATATGAACCTGAATGATATTTCTGTTGCATCTCAAAAAACCATGTCCTGTATATTCAATAGCTTGGGAAATCCAGAACACTCTGGGGAGGAAAGTTTAATTGCAAATTTCAAGTATATCCTCAAGACCCTGAAAACTTAATCTAAAGTCTGTACGTTAGCTACATGGTTTTCTAACTCACCCCTTACTTGTCTTTCTTCAGTTAGTTAATTGTGAAGTTATAGTTTGTTTTTCCAGTGCTTTTCTTTGTGTTCAATAATTTGTTTCTTCTTGCCGGAGCAATGTCCTGATTTTGAGAAGCAGGTAGAAGAGTTTTTCATTTTCTCTCTAGTCAAGCTCGTATCCAATGCCTTTCCCTTTGGGAATTGCCAGGATTTATCTGAACTGAGTGGATTTTTCTTCTCTCCTGGATTCATGGAAAGGATGTCACTTCTGAGCTTGTGTCTTTGCTGATAACACTAAATATGATGATGCTTATCAAAATCATATAGAAATTCCTGGAAAGGAATAATAATAATAACAACAAGAATAGAAAAAGAAGCTGCAGAAAAGATGGTCAAACAGTAAGCTAGGCTGGTGTGTGTGTGTGTGTGTGTGTGTGTGTGTGTGTGTGTTAATGAAGTCAACTACGTATAAATAGAATAAACCAACTAGGGATAAATGTGTGCTGTTGTTTGTGCATTTGAAAGGATGCTTGGTGGAAACACGGATTGGATGACAATGCTAAATAAAATTGTTAAGAGGCAGACTAGGAGGGTTGGAGGAAAATAAGTCTAGCAAGTGAGAGGAAAAGGAATCTACAATCTAAGCTTCATAATTCTCCAGAATAACTAGGTGAATCACAACTGAGCAGGGAAGCGTAGAGGGAGAATATCAGAGTAAAGTTAATCTAAGGCAGAAAATATCCCGTTTTTTCCTCCATGTAAAAAGATGAAATCTATTCCCAGAAAATAAGATGTGAAGGAGAAAAGTGGGAGTAGGGGTAAGGGGAAAGGAATCGAAATGCGAGGAGCCCGCAGACAGGAATGTGTGTCGGTTTCAGCAAAGTTCAGTCAGATGATCCACAGTCGCCTGACTCACTTTGTAACACTTTCACTGAAGCGGGAGGGGAAAAAAAACCAACCTCCCCCCCCTTTAATTCCTCTGATTACACCGCACTACGTTCACACAGCATTCTAATAGGAAGAATCTCACTGGGACGGAGATGCCCAGGTCTTGCCTGTCACCAGAGCAGCAGTGGCAACTTGCAAAGTTTGCTGCTGCCTTTGACCCCCGTTTACTGCAGCCGACTTATTGGAGATGCTCCTGCTTCCTCTCACGCTTCACGCAGAGCCTGAGATTAAGGAGAAGCACCAGCATTCCTCCCCCCTCAACTCCCCATCCCAAAAAATTTACACACGCCCTTTAAGAAAGACAAAAGTAGACAGCCATTTAAAAATGTATGGAATTACATTGTCCCTTGGAAACCAGAAATTGTTTTCCAAAAAGAAAAGAAGGGGGAAAAGGAAAGAAAGAAAAGAAAGAAAGAAAAAAGAAAGAAAGAAAGAAAGAAAGAAAGAAGAAAGAAAGAAAGAAAGAAAGAAAGAGAGGGAGAAAGAAAAAGTTAAGTCTGATTTTCTCCAAAGTTTCAGTAAAAAGCTTTCTTAGATTTCTTTAGCATCTCATTTTCAATGGTAAAGAAAAGGATAAAGTTCAGTGCGTTTGATACGAGAGGGAATAGAAAGCAAACGGGCACAATGCTATTTATAAGGACTCACCCCCACCTCCGCACTCTGACCCACCCAAAAAAAGTACGAAGCGGTAATGGTGTTGCAAAGGTGGATGGGGGGGGGGTGTGCGGAGGCCGTGGGGGGGGGAAGTGAAGGGATATAAGAAAAAGGGTGGGGGTGGAAGAAAATCTTGCTTCCTTTCAAAGATGCTTAAATAAAAGGAAAAAAGAAAAATCGCTCCAGCTGAAAGATCTATCTAGTAGGTCTCTCCTTCCTGAGATGAAGGGTTTTCCTGCGTGTTAAGGTGAAGTTTGAATACAGCTGAAAGAAAAAAAAAAGCCCAAGCTACAGAACAAGGCAGGAAAATTGCCTTTTTTTAAAAAAAATTTCAGGTGGTCCAGACATATAGCGGTCAGTTGGGACCCGACCCATCCCTGGTTATCTTTGCTAGTGTGAAAATCTTTTGCACGTAGATTACTTTTAAAGTTGATTAGCTTATAGGGAAAATGCTTTGCTGATTCCTAAAGCACTCAGACGATACTTGGTATTAAGGTACCAAATTCTAAGTGAACTTCAAAGATACTCGTCTTCATCTTTTTTCTGTATATGGATGTCTTCTGGAAGTTTTGATGTGGTACTCAGAAGGTTGGGACTTTGCATCCAGACTCATTTCTTAATCTTTCACCAGTTTGGGGAAGCTGAATTTGTATGGCATATCCTTTTGCAGCAGTATACTGCATTTCTCAACTGCATAGCCACTAGCCTGGTGACAATTTGACCCTGATGATCTATCTCTTGAGGGTAAGGTTAGAGCTGTGAATTTTAAACTTTAAATTTTCCCTTGTTACTTAAGAAAAATGAACTAATATTGCAAAGTCTTTCTTTTCAAAAAAGAAAAAGAATAAAACAAGGTTGAAGTTCCTTGCTAAACAAATGCTTATACATAAGAAACTGCTGAGAGTTTAAAAGTATGAAGAGGTTTTAAAAGAACCCAACGCTATGTTGAGAATATTTCCTATTAAAAAATGTGTCTCTCCTGAAGGTAGAAAAAAAAGTGTGTTGGTTCTTCTATAGCAATGCGGCATTCAACCCAAGAAATAGGAAATTCTTTCCCTCACAACAGTTTTTGGCATCTGCATTATTCCAATGCTTTTAAGGTGCATTTTCCTCTGTGTGAAAGAGAACTCTTTGTCCTTTTTTCTCCCAACACCATGGCTTCCCAAGGTAGACACTATTTTGTGCCTGTCACATAGAAAGGGAGTGCAGGTTTGCAGTGCTCACAGACAATTGATTGTCTGCCCTAATGTGTTTCATTTACATGTTTATAACGTCAATAGTGCTGGGGTGTCCACTGTACCATTCATTCCAGCATTCCCACAAGGGTGCAATTGTCTGAATGGCCAAGTCAGACACCTTTTTGATTGCTCTTTAGTGGTCTTTTTCGAGTAAAGAGAAAAAAAGATAGAAATCTGTGATGCAGAAACACTAGTTGAAAATATAAAGAATTAAATGTTGCCATTAAAGCAGATGTTAAAGTGGATGAAATTATGCTTTTTAACAAAGATATGGAATTTTAAAAATAAAAGCAGTAATTCCATCAAGATATTGCCCTGTTTCTCGCTCTCTCTCTTTTTAAAGTACTTTAAGACAAAATGTGACTTGATTTTTAAATCTTTAAGAATCTAGGCATGTCCTATTTATTTGTATATTGCTCAAATTTATAAATCACATACATGTATATATTTACATGTTTCTGTTTATTCCAACAGCATCAGCTTACCACTTGGAAAATCTATTGAAAGAATATTTAGGCTATGGGAAGTGTAAACTTTTTTTTTAAGTAAGATCCAAGTATTTCTTCATCCAACATTTTAAATGAAAATGATGCTAATCACTAGACTATCTGGAAGCATTTAACTTAAATCACTGTTTTAAAATAATTTTATCTTGGGTGACAGTCATGTCATTTTGTTAGTGGTCAGCAAAGTGTAACTAGGAGTTACAAAGTAAATAAAACATTGCTTTTTGAGGTGTGCTGTATTTTTTATACTTTATACATACATTATGTGTCCCTTGAGGGAGGTGAAAGGCAATTGTGCCCATATATGTATATCTATCTTTTTACAAAGGGAATTTTATCTTCAACAATGCCTGAATGTCCCATAGTTCGTCCCTCTTATTATACATATATGGGATAGAGATAGACACACCTGTAAAAAAAAAAAGTGGCTTATTTCAGATCATGGTTAAAATTTATGGCTAATCTAGCTGCTAGACTTAATACAAATTGGTCTCTTTAATTGTTCTCTGTGGTCCATGAGGAAAGAACACACTAACTCTTGTGGCTTCTGATGGGAAGTAAACAGGGGGAAAAACTTTTATAATTTTGTAGTAAATTGGGGGGGGGGGAATCGCCGGTCTGTGAAAAGATTTTTGCCTCCCAGGGTAGACACACACAGTAGATGCACCGTTAGCTGAACCCCTGACACGGCGGTCTTTTGAATGCCTTAGGTATGATTTCACTTTCGCTCACATCAATGCTGACCTGAATGCCTTTCATATCTGATCCGCTGTGTCTCTCCCAGTAAACATCCCCTGAGGGGAGAACAAAGAAAGGAGCTCTTCTTCTTCTTAATCACAATTCAGCCCTTTCACCGCCGGCAGGCTACATTTGCATTCTGCCACAGAAAGCCAAGATGAAAAGGAAAAAAAAAGAGGGGGGGGGGAGAGAGAGAGAGAGAGAGAGAGAGAGAGAGAGAGAGAGAGAGAGAGAGAGAGAGAGAGAGAGAGAGAGAGAGAGAGAGAGAGAGAGAGAGAGAAAGGGGGGCGGGGAGCAGAGGGTGGAGGCTGAGTAAAATAACTTAGGTGTTTGTCGCTGTTTGTTGGGCTTCCCCTAGTTACAAGCCTTATATAGCTTATGCTCTACCAAGCCTTGGCTCTTCTGACAGGCATATAGTGTTACAAGATGGCATGCCTGTACTATTCATGGCCACTCGCTCTAACACTTGAGGTAAAAAGTGTCAGGGAGGGATCAAATTTTACTCTGAGAAGCCGTTCTACTTAGGGTCAGGTGTGTGGACTTTCAGCTCTTGACTGCTGCCCATTATTTTGTTTTAATTACTATTATTGTTTACCCACAGTGACCTGGAAGGTGAGGGGAGTGGGCTGTGTGGGAGGGGAAAGGAAGAGCAAGAAGACAGTGAGGGAGGAGAGAGGAGGGAAACCTTGTCTCTAGATAAAGGTGGCAGCCAGAAGTGCTCCTTGGATTTCACATCTTTTAGTTCTGGTAGTGGGTGTCTATATCAGGGGGGTAGGGGGAAAGAGACAAGTATATCCAGCCTATCCACTACTAATTCCAAGGGAAAACTGGAAAAGGTTTTCCTCTTGTTTTTGTTGTTATTATTGTTAAACTTTTCATGACAATTCATATTTTCAAGTGGGGGAAGGGAAGCTAGAGAAGGAATCCTCAAATAAGTCAAAAGGGAAGGGAAGGGGAAAACCACCAAAAAAAAATTTTAGGGGGGAAAAGTTGTTCTATTTTAAAAAGCTTGAGGGCTGAGAAGTGCCACAATTTTCACACCTTCACTATAGTGTGTTTTTTTTTCAGATTTTTTAAGGATGTTTAACATTTGTGAGATGACAGCCTTTTGGTATCTCAAACTGGGTAGTTTAAAATTTTAGGGGATTTGGTGGTATTCACTTTCTCCTGTAAGAGAAAGTTTATTCATAAAGAGTTCCTGCTTACTGGGAGCTGTTTAAACCCTTCCAGGCAGACCTGTCAGATTTTACTGTGTTATTTGCCTCCATTTGCAACATGTAAAAGTAACATGCAGTTAATGGTATTGGAATGAAACCATAGTAAGAGCAGAAATCTTACGTGACAAGTTTTCAGCTGCACTATCTTTCTACCAAACTGTCAGTTTTCTAAAACCACTTTTAAGATACCAACAGTTTTTCATCCGCAATTAGATTAAACACACTAAAAACAACTTTGGGAGAGCAATCTACTAAAATAGCAGTATGAACAATCTCAAACAGGGACAGATATTTTCCAATAGCTGTTATGGCAGATTTCACTTATAAGCAAAACTAAACGAGATGTTACTAGTTGAACAGAAGCATGTGACACAGATTCCTGATTTTTTCCCAGAAGATTTTTAGAACTTACAAAAAGAGATTATCTCTACACCTTCGAGAGAGAGAGAGAGAGAGAGAGAGAGAGAGAGAGAGAGAGAGAGAGAGAGAGAGAGAGAGAGAGAGCGCAAACCTCCACCCCCACCCCCATGACCCAAGCAATGAAGGATTTAGGCAGATTTACTTCAGTAAACACCTTTGGACACTTGGGGGAAAGTAGGAATCTGTTTGCAAAAGGAGGCTTTTGTTAAGTAAGGTGCTGGGATAATTCTTTACCAGGCAGCTGTGATATTAACCTACCCTGTAATACTGGGAAACTGTTTAACTCTTAGAGTACCTTACACTTTCACTCAGCAGATAAGATTCAGGTTCCTGAAGAGTCTCCAGATTATACTTCTAGCAATTTATTTCTGAAACAAGTCTAGTATCTTGTTGACATGAAAACTGTCAAAGCAATACTTTTACTTTTAAAATGTGGTTTAGTTGGGTTGGACTTAGGTACATCAATAGGCCTCCAAATTATATTTTGTCAAATGATATTTTATCATTCAAGAGACAGCAAATGACCTCAAGCAAGAGGTATAAAAAAACCCAATACATATTTTAGAAAAGTTATTTTTATTTCTAGTTTGTAAAATATTGGGATAGTTTGGAGAAGAATTTAAGGCAGCTAGGAGGAATCTAGGATTCAAAATTTTCTCGTAGCTGTAAAGGACACTAGGGGCTTGATACAAGGCTTGTGAGCTATAAAGAAGACGTGCTATAAACTTGAGAACCTGTATGAGTCCATTTTTTTTCTGACAGTCACGCTATCTCTGCATTCACATCTTTTAAAAGAAGGAAGTATTGCATATCTTTCAAAGCTTAGGAGGTCATATGAACTTCCACTTGCCTGGTGTCAAGGCTGTCCGTTATCAAACTGAGAATTTACATTGCAATAATCTAGAATTATAAGAGGAAAGAGTTAATGTTATTTTTGTTGGGCATAAGAATAACTTTACAGGTGTTGCATTTTGGTTTAAATAAGATTGCCTTATTTAGTTAGAAAAAAGTGTAGGTGTCACTGTGAGAGCAGCCACAAATGTGTGAGAAAGTAAAGGGTATGAGACATGACAGAATTAAAGGTGTTTGCTATGTTGTTACACCGTGTGTCAAGCTGCAAGCTCCCTTTGTCACAGCCTCCTGGTGATTTGACAGCGCAGATCCACTTCCCTTCTAGGTGATACAGCATTTTTTAACTGGAGTTATAAATATGGTACACCCTTCCCATTGCACCCTGCCTCCCTAACCCATTGAATTCCATTAAAAAGCAGCTTGCTGTAAGACATAATGAACAAACACCCTTATAGAAGGGGGCTCTGCACTCAAAAGTCCCCAGAGTACCGCCAGCATTACAGTAGCTGGCATTGACTGTTGTTTGGCGAGAATGCCTTCTGCCAAATCATCCAATAATTAAGTTTTATGTTATTTGTATGAACGACCAAGCATGCAGTATTCCTTTGCAAATCAAAGGGAGGCTTAAAATTCATTTTTGGACACTCTCAGACTATGGTCAGGTCACAGTTTGGGGCCTGAATTAAACTGATCTCATTCATGATCTAATTGAGCTTGGCAAAACCTTAGTAGTAGCAGCAGCACACAAATATAAATCAAAGAGCAAAATTGAGTAAATCATATCCTTTGCTAGAAATCTATCTATGAATTATTCTGTGATTGCCAACACTGAAGTTAAACTTTGTACTCAGTGCAAAGCCCTGCATTTCTCTTAGGCCCCTGGTAGGAAAGCACTTCATAGAAGAACAGAAAGGAAGAGAACGATGATGTTGAGCATCTAATCAAATAAGATTGGGGGGGGGGAAGCAAGAAAGTATAAAGAGATGGTCACTAATCAAAATCACAGGCATTGAAAGTGGGTGCGACATGCTGCATTATTGCAAAATTAGTAGACTTCTAAAGTGGAGTGCCTAGAAGAGTAAGAAGTAAGGATAGTTACCTAAGAGGTGTAAATGAAGCAAATGTTCCAAGACAGAACTCATTTAAACCTCCTTCCTTTATACAACTGAGGATTGTAATTGTCATAATGATTCATCATTATTACAAATTTATTTATATTACTAGTCTGAGTTTGAGTTGTGGTGATGAGATTTGAAGTAGCTATTCGAGATTAGAGCATAAAATGGAAATGTTTAACTTACACACTTAAGTTACCTTTCATTTTTCACACTGCTATGTAATTAAGACTCCAGATGACTTTTCCTTAATCTAAATATAATCCCTGGAATTAAAAGTCATGTCCTACTGTAAATTACCCACTTATGAATTCTCTGTCCCTTTTTCTGGATTTCTACAAGTTATTCTAATCTGTTTTTTAAAACCCACTTTTACTACTTGGTAATTAAATTCAGAACTTTAAAACTTGTAAGTTAAACTATAATGAAATGTTTATATCATTCAATTAAATTAGTATAGAATTGGTCATTTTAGAAGACATCTTTAAAGATATTCATTAAGAATCAAATGTTCAAAGCAGCCTACAAAATAATATCAGAAGAAATATAGCTCTTGTTAGGTGATATTTAGCTCTAGCTTTTGATTGTCATCAATAATGATATGATGTTCTACTTATAAAACATATTGTGTTCCTAGTTATTGGTTCCATTTTCTTAAGTAAAAAATGTTCCTTGCATCTCATCATGGTGATGTCAAGTCTTCATTCTTCTGCAACTAGCATAGTGCCTGGTGCACAGTAGGAACTTAATAAATGTCTATTAATTGTTTGAATGATTAACTTTATACATTTATTTGGGAGTAGAAAGGCAAGTTTGACAAGGCGATCCTTAAGGAAAGGCTTGATAATAGATCAATGGATTAAGATATCATGGCATCTCTCATCTAAAACGTATTTTTTAAACTTGTGAATATGTTTTCGCGATTTCAGATGGTGGGACTCAAGCCACTTTTAACAGCACTCCTATATGGCACTCATCATTTCTCAGCCAAAA
The DNA here is from genome assembly GCF_003287225.1 of Phascolarctos cinereus. Lineage (NCBI taxonomy): Eukaryota > Metazoa > Chordata > Mammalia > Diprotodontia > Phascolarctidae > Phascolarctos > Phascolarctos cinereus. Next base: position 166,732,082 of record NW_027556098.1, on the reverse strand, counting down.
TTACATTTGTGTTGTTTGATGTTTGAGAAACTATATTCAAAGAAACTTTACTATTTGCCTATTCTTTCTAGAGTACATAAGTTGCTATTTTAAACAAAAGCATATTAATGAAGTCATTTTACTTCATGAGATTTGGCAGTTTTGAGAGATAAAATTTTATATATAAATAACTCAGACTCCTTTCATTATTGACATTTTTAAGTGGAGAAATAATCTTTCAGATAATCAGTGTCCATTAAGGAACCCCCATCATCTTTGCTTTGGTGATGGATATCTGAACACGCTCACAAACGTATAGCATGCACACACACAAGCTCACTCATTGCACATGTACATACACACCTATATACCCATACATTAAACAAAAACTACTGCCTTCTCACTGAACTGCTACTCATGTTGCCTTTAATGGAAATTTAGAAGAAAGTAGTATCAGAGGAGCTCCATCAATAGAGACTTCTAATTGGTGAGGTTTGTTTTCAAGAGAACTCTCAGTTACCAAGGATTTTCATGACTGTGTTATCATTTAGGTGTACTATTAATCTAGGGCTGAAATGTATTATTGGGAGTAATTCATTACTGTGTGTATTTGGACCACCTCCTTCCTCAATATTATTAACAATATCATAGATTAAGCCAAATTGATTGCAACTTATTACATCTTAAAACAGTATTTTAGAATATTGTATAAAGATGGGATTTTAAAGCCATCTTTACAATATTAAAATAAAAGTTTAAGATTACACTGCTCACTAAGAAATGTGTGGAGTTTTACACTGGGACAGAGAGTGCGAGGTAGTCGTGCCCTGTGAAACCCAGACCACAAATGATACGTGTCAGTAGGTTCTTTGATAGGGCTTCTGGCCACAGTGTTTTTGTGCTGTCAAACTGCGATGTCGAACAAACACCTCCTCTGGGACAGAGTGATAAATGCAGAGACAGGCTGGCTTCAGCCAGTCTCAGCAATCTCAGCAACCCACCCCCCCTTTACCCCCTACCTCCCAACTACCACTCCACCCCTCACAAACCAACAACCCTCCCCTACTCCTTTACCTGAGATTGACATTTATGCAGAGGTACCCAGGGAGTTCCAAAGTGTCAAAGCTGAGTAATTATTGATACTCCCTGGTTCTTATGAATCAGGAACTCCAAAACTTCAAACAAAGTCCTTTCTTGGCAGGTTGTAGCTAGTCTCTTCAAATCTAACCAAGCTGATCTTTAAAACTTTGACCAGCTTATAAATTTGTCCATTCTTACTTAATCATTTTAAATCAAATTGCTTTCTTTCCCCCCTACACTCCTCACTACATTCGCTTTGCTATACTCCTATAGACTTATCAAACAACATAAACTAAAATTTTCCTTTAAACATGTAATCACAAAATAACTCATTTCATGCTTTCTAGCATTCTAATAGGAGGACCGAAAATTTCTAAATGTACAGTCAACTTTAGTTAGTTGGGTTTTTTGGGTTTTTTGCTCTGACCTATTATTCTTTTAACAAAAATCTATTTACTGTTCTTTTTGGATTTTAGTTGCTGTTGAATGGTTCTTTTTTTCTCTTAACATTAAATGAGTTGCCATCCTCTACTTCTGCCATCTCTAAGAAATAGATAAACCATTATATTTTTTTCTTGCTCGTATTTTAAAGCAGTGATCCTGACAGTAGTACTATTATTGCACTTTATGTGTTAGTAGATGTTTGCTGTTGCTAGTTACAGCAACACTTATCATAAGACAGCAAGAAAAGAGTAGTCCCTGGTAATTAAAGTAATGAAATATTCATTTACTCTACCTTTTCAGTAGTCTCACAAATTAGGCTGCTACATTTAATGCCTGCACTGCCTCTGTTTTTATTATAATGGCAGCTTTCGCATCTGCAATTAGGACTAATTCTGACAGTTACAATTTCTGAGGGATGGTAAACAGTGAACGAGATGTGCAGCAGTGGTATTACACGTGAAAAGCCCTTGTCTCTTTAACCTTGTTGTTTTTTTTCTCGCAGAGGTTACCTTTTCCCGATGGTGCAAAATCGACTTGACATAACTGTTCATCAGTTTCAGGGTTTTCCCTGGAGGTATTTGCATCAAATCAGCCCAGTCAAGCTTCAAGTTGAAATTGGCAGGCCAGAAACTGACAGGGTAGGGACTGGAAAAGAGACAGCTAAAGTGCAGGCGGCAAACTGACAGCCACAGAGTGAAAGACAGAAAGAGAAAGAGAGGGAGAGAGAGAGAGAGAGAGAGAGAGAGAGAGAGAGAGAGAGAGAGAGAGAGAGAGAGAGAGAGAGAGAGAGATTTTTCAACTTAAATGAAAAGGAAATATTAGTTCTAAAGTCCTGGATCCTTAAAGGTAGTTGAGATTCAGAGCACCTTTACAAAGTTTCTAGGACCAAAAAGCACCAGTCCTCCTCCAGTGGGTATACAGTCTAGTTTAATGTGATTGGTTGCTTAAAGAGGAGTGGTCAAACCTAATTAAATCTAAGAAAAGTTCTGTGGAACCTCCAAATCATTTACTAAAGCATGAAAAAATCTAATGGCCACATAGAATTACGAAAAGGAAATAAATTTATTTTTAAAAGTAAGTCTAAGGAAGAATTGTAATCCTTTTAACTATCAAATTTATTTTCCTGTGATTCTTTTCTGAGGCACATGAATGTTCGCAGAACCAAAGTTCCATAGAAGCTACTAATTCAGACAGATAATTGAGTGAGAAAAGTTCTAAGAGCAACAAAAATATATTTTGGTCAACTAAAGCCAAGATGTTTCTGTGCAGAAAAAATTCTATTGGAATAAAAACAAATAATTCTATATTTATAATTACACTTTTCCTCTTGTCAGCTCATGCCTCAGATCATAACATTTCAACATTTAATTATTTTCTAAAATCTATAGGAAAAGTGGCACAATCTTGCAATAAAGACACCACAACTTTTATTTTTAACATCACAAATGCCACTTTCTTGCTTGATCGACAGAAACAAAATGAAAGAAAATGGAGTGGTTGCAAAACCTTCCTGGTTGCCTTTGCAAGGAAAAAAGCACAAAACTGTCTTCTTTTCCCTAGAGTTAGAGATTGTTGTGAGGTTAAAAAAATGTTTACCTACATTTTTTAACCTTTTTTTTTTTGGGGGGGGCTTTACTGGATGATTAAAAATCCTTCTCACTTTCCTACCAGACTTGGGGTAAAGTAAGCCCTCGCTTTCAAACAGACTTCTAGGTCTGTGTATGACAGGCATTGGCTGATCTGCTGATGCCCATTCGACAGGCACTGTTGAACTAAAGTGGTGTGACGGCACAGTTTTGTTAAGCTGTGAACAAAGGGCTGGAGATGCCTCGCTGGCATCATCCATGTGCATATTGGCCTTGTCACAGTTTTGCTTGATTTAATGCTCTGTTTATTCCTAGATATTAGAACTTAAATTCCAAACAATATGTTTTCAAATACTACATACTAACTTTATTTTAAAAGCTTTAACTCTGAAGAACCTAAGATCTATTTGTTGGTCCAATTTCCATGCAGCCAACATTAAAACACAGCTTTTGAGATAAATAGATTGCCATTAGCCTCTTAACTGTTGCCCATTTAAAAATGGGATTTCAGTCTAAAAAAAGTCTTATTAGGGTAAAAGATTTATTTTTCTTTGATCATTTGTTGGAAGTCATTATTTATTTCAACACTGGATTTTCCTATAAGCTCCTAAGGAAAGGTTACCTTATGTGCGGGCAGTGCATTCTCAATGGACTTTAAAAATGATATGCTATTGAAATGATGTTCAATCATAAAAGGAGTCATTTACAAATACCTGTAAGTATAGTCACACTGCTGCTGGTGGAAAGGTGGAAATAAAGTGAGTTTATAGTAATATTGAACCACTTTTAAGAAAAAGAAAGCAAGAGAAATTGGGGTAAAATTTTTAAAAATTTAAGTTTTTCATTATAAGAACTCCTGATTCACAGTTAGTATTCCTTTAAAAAAAAACAACCTGAAGATTTTGGGATCAAATTTAGATTCCAATGCCCTGTTGAATGTGCTTTGGGTTTTATCTAAGAAAGGTTTCTTTTTCGTTGTTTTGTTGTTGTTGTTGTTGTTGTTGTTCTTCACCCATCTACTCCCACCACCTCCTTTTTCCTCTCTTCAGGTTTGCTGCAAGTGTTTGTTAAGAGATTAGTTAGTGAGCTTATATTGAGGAGGTAGCCATGGGAAGCAGCTCTTTGCTGGAAGGAATGTTCAGTAGGTCAGGGTGTGAAGATACAGGGAGCTGTAACCAGCTAAGGCTGGAGATCAGGTATTTCCCCCTTTGTTTCCTATCAAAGACAAACTGTTTATAGAAAGGTCTGTCGTATGACATCAAGTCCCAGAAAGAACACAGATGTTACCACTTTTGAGTTTCTCAAACAGTATTGCTCAAACAAGTTTATGAAAAAAATTAAATAACATTTTATCTTCTTTTGCCAAAGCACTCCATTTTCATCCTCAAAAGAGGCTGAAATTTGAGATCCTCAAAGATATTTTGCTTCTCTCTGATCACAAAACATACATCTATCTTGAGAGCTATTATGAGGAAGGTAAGGAAGGTAATAGCTGAGGGAAACCAATAACCTATGGGAAAGCATTCCTGGGCCTCAAAATCGAAGCTGAAATTGAATCCACAATCTACCTGTCTTTATTATGCTTTCTTTCAAATATGACAGTTTTACTGATTTAAATCAGTTGCCTTTCTTTTAGTGGTTCCTTTACTATATCAAGTACTTTACACAACATAGGTAGGTGGTGACTGGCCTGGTATGTTTTAATGGTGAATTTCTATACAGCAGTACGAAGAAAGGGACTTAAACCTACTGACAGAGACCACCAGATCCTAAGGGATTTATTTTCTTTGGATGTTTAAGAGACTTTAATGCCCAAGTCCTATAAGAGTTAACAGAAGTTGGATGTGTACTTCTTCAGCACAGCCAAGAGCAGACTGGATCCATTTTATGTAGAGATGGAATAAGTTCTTACTCAGAATTCAAAATGAATCTTGGTGTACATTTTATGTGTTTTGTTCTCTATTAATAATTTTAGCAAATATTTATAAAGTAGACAGACAATCCAGGAGACCATCTAGAATCGCCCACCACCTCCCAGCAGTATCTGCATCTTCTTGCCAACTCACAACATTTACAGTCATTAACTTGCTGTAAATTATGTCACCACCCTAACTATAGCAAAGGGTTGTTATACAGACCAGCACAACTTTTTACCTTCTTAGCCAACTGTCTTGGATCAGAATTGTCTAAAGGATAAGATATAAAGGGAACAAAGTAGAAGAGCAAGAATATTTATAGTTTCCCTTTCAACATTCACAACTGCTCTTTCCTCCTCTTTGCCTTCTTCCTGAATCAGGCATAAATAATAGGAATCCATAAGATTGTGAGTTCCTTGAGGGCAAGGACTGTCTTTTGCTTTTTGTTGTATCCTCAGTGCTTAGCATAGTGTCTGGCATGTAATAGGCGCTTAATCAATATTTATTTAATGATTGACTGAAATAACTGCCAGGTGATACAGAATTTGAATCACCAATGGGCCAACATTTCAGAATTGTCATTACTGGATGATTTTAGAAAGGTTAGAACAACTTTGTGATACCAATGGAATATACTAATTCAAGAGAACTTTTAGAGATTGTGGGGACAGTATCAGAAAAATGTGTTCATCTCTAGGGTATCTTAACTTACATAAGGACAAATATTGATCTTGCATCTATGTTACAGGTATAATAGGTATGTGTATATATATACATATACATATATATGTGTATGTATGTGTGTTAGTACATACCTATAATATATAAAATATATAGGTATAATAGGTATATACCTTAAATATGTATGTGACATATAGGTATAATAGGTATATGCCTATAATGTATATTACATATATATATACCTATAATATATATAACATGTATATATTTTAGATATATACATATTATACCTATAATATAATTAGGTACCAAGTTCAGAATAAACTGATCAAAGAATCATGGGGTTTAAATTGGTAGAGGTTTTAGAGATCTTCCAAGTCAAGTCCTTTATTTTACATATGCCAATAATAGCTAGCATTTATGTAGATAGCACTTTAATGTTTTCAAGGAACGTTACAAATATTTTCTCATTTGATCCTCACAACAACCCTGTGATGTATGTGCTATTATTATCCCCATTTTGCAGACTGGGAAACTAAGGACAAAAGCAGTTAAGTGACTTGACCAGGATCTCACAGCTAATCAGGTATCTGAGGTAGAAATTTGGACTCAGGTCTTCCTGACTCTGGGCCCAGTACTTTTTCCACTGCATCACCTAGCTGCTTCCTATTCCTTACGTATGAGGAATCTGAGACCCAGGAAGTCAACCAAACTTGCTCAAGGCTACTCAGGTGGTGTGTGTGTGTGTGTGTGTGTGTGTGTGTGTGTGTGTGTGTGTGTATGTGTGTGTGTGTGTGTGAGAGAGAGAGAGAGAGAGAGAGAGAGAGAGAGAGAGAGAGAGAGAGAGAGAGAGAGAGAGAGCTGGTATTCCAATGCAAGGTCCTTTGACTTCAAATCCAATGTGGAATGTCCTATGCCACGAATTGCTAGCTGTCTTTTCCCTTCTCCTTTGCCATTTGTGGTTGAATAAGAAACGAGCTCTGCTTCACATAAATAAGATCTTTGAATTTCTCTGCAATGAGGTACAGCTTTAATGATCTGTATCTGCAAGCCACGAGCATGAATGTGATCTTATTGTATCATAATGTGTAGATGGAGATAGCCCATGCAACAGCACACTCGTGCATTGTGCCAGGGTGTCAGTGACAATCCTTAGATTTCCAAAGCAGCAACTCTTTATTTTTCATCATTGTTTCCTTCCATCACTTGTATGCTTCTCCTGATATTGATCTGAGTGAGTTGTGCGAGCTTTCCACTTGCCAGCCCCCAGCTCCCAGGCCTGGTACAACACAATTCATAAACTTACTACATTAGACTATCAGATCAAAACCAAGGGTTTCTACTAGTGGTGGAATTGGAAAGCCTATTGTTTTGATTATCATTTCATCAGCCCCAACTGATACTAGTATGCTCAAGGAAAACATACTTCAGTTATAGTTGATTTTCAGATTCCAAAATGGGGCTGCAAAATCTGTGCATGCCTAATTATATTTTATGCTAGGCTGTGCAATACAAAATATATGCTGCAGCAATCAGTGAGTTAACAGTATCAATCAATTTGTAAACAGATGAAGTCACTCATTCCCAAACTGGTTTTCCAAAAACAATTACTAAATTACAATAGAAAAAAATTGTACAGTTACTGTATTTGTGTGCTGTGTTACAATCAACATACCAGGGAAACAAAACAATTTAATGCAGAAAAATCATCATTCATCTACATTATAATTGCTTCTTTTTCACATCTACAGGGCGGTTAATTAAAATTGTGATTAAATGCGGTCGCGCTGCCTAAGATGTCTTGCCCAAAACAGGTGGTACAGAATTTAAAAGTAAAAAAAATGTAATTAGCATTGGAAATTGAGAAATTGCCTGTAAGAATCAGTGTTAATTTCAGTCAGTGATGAGGTAATTTATAAATGAATGCAGTGGAGGCTCAGCAAATGCACAATTGCCTTCCTTCCCATTCTTAGCATTCTCAGCATGCAGGTGAAAATGTTTTCAAAATATTGAGGTAATTTGAAAATCAATCCATGCATTCTGTATCCTTTTTCTCCCATTTGTAGCAAATGCTAAACAAACGCTGCTTTAGATGGCACAATATATCCATTTTTCACTTTCTGAAAGCAATATTGCGCAGGGGTTAGCCTCAGAGATAAACTTTTACAACACAAAATGTCAAGGTAAAATGTTTACAAAGGTGGAAAATGAGCACCTGAGGTAATCTCTCAAATCTTGCAGTGTGGTGAAAAAAAAAAAGACAGCTCCCATCAATAGTGACCTATAGGGAATCTTAACAGCACAGTGCACTTGTTACAGAGCAGGAAAGGATATGTTAGCCAATCAGAGAAATAATGGGAGGTTTTTTTTAAGTTAAGCTAGAGTATTCAAAATACAATAATGGTATTTCATTTTTTTAAAAGAATCCTTAACTGTACATTTAATACCTTACCTAAGAACCACAAAGGAACAGTTAACAAGATTATGACTGGGGATTTCTTCCAAGAATGAACTGTGCTTACTAATATTATCATTTCCTCCATTTTCATAAACTTTACTCTGAACAAACAGAAATGCAAGTTTCTAACTAAACACTATATCTCCAGTGAGACTACAATGAGAAAACTTCTTAGTGTCTCTATTTAAAAAAACAACAACCCATTTAGCACCCATCACACAGTGAATACAAAACTATCCCCAGATTTACTATTGAAATAAGATTGCTTCATTATTGCTAAACCGAAAGCAATAAAGAAGTTTACTTTAAAAAATAATGATTTATATTCTTCATTTTTCTGAATGACTGAAGAAAATTTAAAGCATGTTCGCTTTTCAGAGAGGAAAACAGGGATTGGTTGTCAGGTTGCCACAGGAGATGTGACATTATAATCTACCTCTTAGGATTCACATTCTGTATCTTATATACTGTGAAACAATCTATTACTTTTTAAAAAAATAAGTTTCTTAATAATTTCTTTAGTAAACTGCTGCATATCAGTTGGATATCTGGTTCTCCCACATGAGATTTTCTGCCCACATTTTTGCAATCTGTGGAATAATTGGTAATTTTACTATAAAAGCATAATATAAGTGATAACATTTTCCAAAAAAAAAAATGGGAAGACAAGCAATAATCTAGATCTGGTCAGGTAATGTTTTAACTTTTTCAGATTTGGAGGCACTCCCTCCTAAAATGTATTCATCATTTTCAGGAAGTAAATGAGCTACACAGTGTAGAGGTGACGTAACAACTCTCCTTGTCGTACACAATCGCGTATAGTCATTTATCTCATGTTTAGTTCTTGTCTTTATGTATTTGATATTGCAAGTTGAAATAAGAGATGGCCTATAATGAGATGAGGCCTAAAGCCTGTTGGCTAACTAACTTTGTAGTCCTCTTCCTTCACCCCCCACTTACCCCCTGCTGGCTGTAATTTAGCCATTTGGTACTCTCCAGCAAGTCATTTCACCTTCACTTAGAGAGGCTCTTTACCTCCTCTAACTGGGCTACTCTTTCCTGGGTTTCCCCCAGGGCCAGTAGAGACAAGATCTATAGCACATGGAACTTGGCTCAGGTTTCAGGAACAGGGGGGTGAGGAGGAGTGGAGTTGCTATCCATGCAATAGATTTTGATGTTGCTGAACTTATAAGAGGTCACTAGGGTTAGGGAATCACAGATGTCAACAGAACTTCCACCCCTGCCCTTTTGATAATTAGCAGTAGGAATATTCTTCCCTGTACTTCCATCTCTGGTCACCCACAAGCTCAAGGTGGGAAATGAAGTTATCTACTTGGGCAACCCTGACTCTGTTGTTATTAAATCATTTGTAGATTGTTCAGTGAATTGCATACTCTTAGGGCATACATTTTCATACACTTCCTACACCTTGGGTTCTGTTCTAGTACACATCTTCAACACTGTCTGGTTTCTGAATCAGCAGGCTGTCCCATCAGGTTCTTTGTGTGCTATACACTTTTATATCAATGCTAGGTATGTTTGAGATTTAAAAAAAAATACATGTGATTTTCCCTTGCAAACTTTTCTGCTTTCAAACCTTGGCATGTATCTTTGTGTCTCCTTGGATCATCTTGTTACTAGTCTATGTAGCTCCTCTTTGGGTGTGGTGATTGGTATATCCAGAGAAAATGAACATTTCCTCTTTCCTATTCAGCGCTCCTGAGACTTTTTTGTAGGCAGATATCCCTGAGGCTGATCTGGGTTTCTTATCACGAGCAGGATTTTTCTAGTTCTAAAACAGTTACATTTCTAGAAAGTATGTCACCAGGACCTTTAGTCTACCTCAGCTATTTTGACAGAGTTCCGTCTGGTTTTTATGAAATCTTACTAGTGCTAGGGAAAGGCCAGGAAAAAATAATAATAATAATAACCCAGGCAATGGTAATCATTGAGAAGAAGAGATTTTGGAATGGGAACCCTGTTGTTCACAGATTCGAGAAAGTGCTAAAATGTATCGTTTTGATTGTCTTTTCTCTGTGTGAATGGTGAGAATAAGTGTTAGGCAGCAGTTTTACACAGAAAGTGTGGTATATAGGAATTTAGCTTCTTCAAAGTTCTCCCATTCTTCATCATGCCAGCTTGAAAAAAAGACATGTTACTTGTTTCTTAGTACTTTGGAAAGTCATTCTGGAATATGCTATTTCTGCAAGAATTTGGAAAGAGAAAAGTTAGTGTTATAGATCTTTAAAAATAGAAATTGAACATTTGACACACTGGATTTTAGCTGACCTTCAAAAACACTGGCCTTGACTTGATTCATTCAATCAAGGTATTTCTGAGTCTTATGCAGAAGCAAATGAAAATAACCCTTTTGGTGACTTCTCTTCTTAGTTCTTTTCTCAGGTTAACTCTTCCATTGCCTGACTTCTCCATCCTCAGCCTTCAGTATTCTTCACACTGCCTTATCTCTGCTATCCCATGGCAAGCCCCAAAGCTGCTAACATTTTGTAACAACTATGTGACAAATTGTTGTGCTTTTATTCATGTCGGACATCTTTGCCAGGCTTGCTTGTTGTGTTTTCTATTTGGCTGTGTCATGGGACCAAAGGTGCCTGCCTTTGCACAGCATGTCAAATCTGGTTAACATGCAGCCATTTATCTTTTAAACCACTCCGGAACAATGACAGTGCTACGCAGGCCTGCAAAGCTTCACACACAGCATAAGTCTTCGTGCCATCTTTTCTGAATGTAGGGAGCTCATTGGGCAATAGACAAGATGTTTCATAATTTGGGGAATCTTTTAGAGACAAACTATGCATTATAAGTCCAGTGGAACCAAACAGCTGAGTGCCCAGCGAAGTGTAGAAAATCAGATACAGCCCAGCCTGAAAGAATGAAGCAAGAATTCAGATTTCAGTCCACAGCATACACAACACAGTACTTGGCTCACACAGAGTTCACACATAGGCAAAAGCACATCTCCTTACTGTTGTGGTTTATGTGGGGTGGGGAGGTATTTGCCTAAAATCATATAGTTTTAATATGTGTTGTGAATATATTCGCACTCACTAGTTCCTGATGTATTTTTGTGCTGATGTATCTGTGCATACATGAACATGTGAATGTATTTCTGTGGGTTTGCATACATTAGTATAGATATGACATGTGGAAAAGACCTCTTAGATCACTGAGGCAGTTCTATCAATGTAATGCAAGCACTCTCTCCCAATTTTCTAAGGTTGTTTCCACAGTACAAGAGTTGTGTCTAGAGAAGTATATGTGTATATGCATGTGTATGTGCATGTGTTTATATGTGTATGAAAAGGAGAATCAAAGTCAGAATATAATATATTACAAGAAAAATTGTTAAGCCCTCTTCCCCTACAAAATTGTGCAGCAAAGTTTATAACCTTATTCACTCTGGGTTGCTCTTATTTTTATTTTCAGTTGTTCAAAGACTATCTTGGTGATGATTTGCAATTAAATAAAGTGATAATTAACAAATGAGAAAAGATGGAAAATATGAAAAGCTATAGACCTTCATGGAATAAGCTAAATACAATGGAGAAATCACTCCCTGGTGCAAGTGGAGTACTGAAGATAGCAAAACTCTGTGATTTAAAATGAATTGCTATGTAGTGTAATAATTATAAATACCATTCACTGGGGTTACTTGGAGGAACAGGCACAGTATGCTGGCTTTCTTTTCTTTCTTTCTATTTTTTTTTTTTTTGAGTAAAGGACCCCGGAGATTGCCTTTCACTTTGAAAACAATCTCTAATATCAGGAAAATGCGCTGTTTGTTTATGCGTACATAATGCAAGTTTGTCCGCCTGGGAACTGCAGCAAATGGGAGAAGTATGCATGGATTTCACAGGTAACAGGATTACGTGGGCACATAATTGATCCATTTGGAGAAAAAAAAATGACAGTGCTCTAAAGATGCCTAGGCTTTGGAGATGGAGTTTATGAAACAGGCATTTGTAAATTCAAAGGAATCAATATGTCAATTTTATTACATCTCAGGACCAGCTGGGCATTAAAGAAACAGTACCCTTTTTTATTTTTTAAAAATTGCAGCTGCATGTTCTTAACATTGTATACCTTTCTTTAAAAGGCTTAGACTTTTAGAAAATGTAATTAGAAATGTGCACCTTTTCAGGAAATGATTTACATTGGCCCAAAAGAACAATGGCTTTATCTTCTGTCAGTTTTCATCTTAACCACTTGGTTAAAATGTCTACTATTTTAATTGTACCTTATACAGAACATACTAATAGTTACACATAGTAAATAGAACAATGAGTATTTATATCTCAAGAAGCTGAATAAAATCAAAGAACCATTCATTCTTGCCTTTTGCTTATTAAACACACACACACACACACACACACACACACACACTCCAAAGTTTCCTCTTGTTATTAATACAGGAATGCCACATTGACTTTCAAAAGGAAGCTTAGGGATGTCCCATCAAGTCTGTCATATATGTTGAAAAAATGCCATGGTTTCAGTGGAGTTATTGACAGTTCAAAGAATACTTCGTTAGTAAACTTGAAATTCTCTGTTGGGGTTTAGACAAGCCCATAAGTATTTCATGACATAGGTGGCTGTGGGGGGAAAGGAAAGTTGGTTTAGGATAAATATTTTTCTAAGTTAAAAATATAAAACTTCCTGGCCAAAAGGTCCAATTTTGAATTCATCGTCAACTGCTTTATATGTGGTAAAGCAATACGTAATTTACCCTCTCAAATTGTTTTTAATAGCAAAATTTAGACTGAAATCTCCATGAAGGTAGAAACAATGCTTTATCTACACCTTCATATCTCTCCTAAAATCAAATACCTCTGGGCACAGCTGGTGGGTGCTTAATAAATGTTTGTTAATAAAGGAATTCTCCTAGATACCCCACATCCTCCCCAATTCAAAAATTGAGATCCAGTAGAATGTTAGCTCCTTGAGAGCAAGAACTGTTCTATTTTTATCTTTGTATCTTTGTATACAGCAGGGGCTTAATAAATGTTTTGAATTGAGTTGAATTAAATCTGAATTCCATTATGACAAATTGAAATAAAGTCTTCAGTCCCTTCCCATCCATTTATCTTTTTGTCATTTATTAAGTAATTACTAATGTCTGGTACATTGTGTCAAGTGCTAAAGGAGAACTGAAGATAAATAGGACTTTGTACCTACCTTCAAGGAGCTTAAAATCTTATAGGAGAGATAACACATGCATGAATAAAAGCAATTTCAAAACAAATTAGAATTGGCTAAATGAATAAGAAAACTACAAAATGCTATGACTCCAAGTGATTACTACCAGTAAGGGGGATTCAGGGAGTGTGGAAAAGGTAAGAGAATGAGTAGAATTTCAACAAGGGAATTTGAGGAGGGGGAGAGCAAAGTTTGAAAAGGGGAAAGTGTAGTCCAATAAGATACTCAGGTAAGGTGAGTGGTCTGTTTGAGAAAATAGTTTGCAATTAGGTTGTAATGCTTGAAAATAATTAGAATGGAAAGAAGGCTACCAGGAAACCAAGGTCAATGACTCTGCTTCTGTGCCTCAGTGCTTCCTTAGAAAGGAGAAACAATTACCCTTGATTGGCTAGGTAAGGGGCAGAAGAGGGGAAAGAAGAGCGCATCTTTTTTCCTCTCTTCAGAAGCCATTAAAATGGAGAATAATCTAATAGCTTAAATGACCAGAGGTATTCTTCCTCCTCTGAATTTTCAGAAAGGCGCACCTGTGCCCCTTTCTAAACCTCCAAACTGTGCTCCAACCTTTGACCCCTTCCCCCAAGGAAAGGACTTGACAAATCTGTTTCTTTTGGACAACCTTCCTAAATGCTCCTGCTGCCTTCTTTAAAACTCCAATAGTGGAATATCCCTGGCTCAAAGGTTAGGTTTAGTCTATTCACACACAAGGGGTTCTGGATTAGATATGGTCAGAATGAATAACTTCTAAATGAACAGTACCATTCCCAAATATAATACATATTTTTTATGTCTCTAACCTTCTTGCTGCTCTCACATCTCTACAATCAGCTTTGCCAACTGTCTTGTATAACTAATTCCTCAATCCCTTCTGAAATGCTTTCCTCATTGTCTGTTATAATCAAATGGATCTTTCTTGGTTATGCTCCTGATGCACTCTCAGATAGTTTTTCACCCTCTCAACAACAACTGTGGAGTGACCCACAATGTGGGTGTGTTATTTTGGACTTTTTTTTTTTGGTGAGTCAACCCTTCTCTATTTAATGAAGAGGGCATGCAAGAACCTCCTAGGTGCTTAGTGTCTCTTGACCTTCCTTCCTAGCAACTTCTGCCTAATTTATGGCTTCTTTGTTCCCACCATCCTTTTTTTTCTTTTTAGCAAACTTCTTTGACTATTTCTGCAAGCTTCTCCAGGCTTCTCCAACCACTTTCCATGTTTGGATGTCTCAGATTGCTTCTCCTCCTTCATGTTCCTCTGAAGATATTTGGACAGAAGGAATTCTAAGACCTCTTGACTTTAAACACACCTCTGCCATGTATCTATGTGAATTGGCTGGTTAATAGAGAAAAATAAAATACTTCACTTGACTGCTTAAATATACCCAGAAATGAATTTAAAATGTAAGAATTCAGAATGTAAAAAAGGTAGTCCAAATATAGTACTACATAATGAGGCTTACTGCTAGAGGACTGTTGGTTGTGTGTAAGGCAGATTATAGTCATAGCTTCAAATTCTAATGAAGATCATTTTAAAACATGCACTGAATTGTGAATTTAAAATTCCCGTGTTCTCCATAAGTGTCTGAAGGGGGGGACATGCAAATAGCAGAAGGGAATTAATTACTGTTTTAAGATGGTACAGCATGTGTGAAGCAAAACTTTATTCTTGAACTTACACTTCTCTTCCAAAGATTCTCTAAGCAATTTCATGAAATTTTCTTCAGATACTATAGGTACTTATGTAAAAGGAAAGTTGCAATTTTCTAGACTTGGATTAAATGCCTCATAAAAGCTCACACCACTACCCATCCCCACATACATATACATATACATATGTGTGTGTATATATGTATATATACACATACATACATTTTTTCTTTTCGTCATTCACCCCTCCATACAGAATGAAATTTTAAAATGTCTCCATAAAATAGATATTGGAAATCTGATTAAAACCTTTATATATGTCCTCAAATCCAACCTCTACTTTTGCCCCTCCTTATGTTATTGCAGTATAGAGGGTTTGCCATTCTCCTTCTTTCTAAAATTAAGCCAAATGTTGAGAAAATCCTTGGGGTATTCCTTATCTTTTAGGGATACTGTGTTGGATCATTTATATCTTGGAATAATTTTTGTACTACTTAAAGGGAAAAAAACCACTCAGAGCTGAAGGAGAAATGCAGCTGTTGCTAAGATCACTTGATGGTTCCTCCATCAAACTCATACAGTTCCTTCAGAGTCTTGACAATCTCCATGGAAGAGTAAGAGATGCTGCCAATACCCGCAGATCATTGGCATGATAGACCATAACAGCTTCTTCTGAGCCGTTACGGTCTATCGTGTCAATGCGTACTTAGGGAGTCCTCAATGCATGGATCATTGACACGGCACTACATAACGGCTCCTTAGAAGCCATTATTGGGTATCAAGTCAATGCATACTCAGGGAGCCTTTAATGCACAGGCCTGCACAAGCAGACTCATTCTGAATACTAAAATTCCTTAGGAAAATTAGTCACCACACATGTGTGATAGCTGTTTTCCATTTTGAATGTGTGAGCCATTTTGGGGGGAAGGAAAGAAATTGGGAAATACCAGAGGATTCTGAATAGTCTTCCCTTTAAAAACCTGGTTGTAAGCTGTATGGTGGAAAAGTGTATCCAAAAAATACAAATGTCTGACTTTTTCCCTTCTATAATCCCATTTTATTGTGTAGAAATTGTTAGAAAACTGTGCATTCCTATTCAAAGACTTTTTTTTTAAGCTAAGGATCAGTCCAGAAAATTATTTTTTTCTAGTGGTTGAGATGTTAGCCCAGAAAAGAGGGAGCTATAATGCAAATGATGACAGGCATTTTAATGATAAAATAACAGTAGCCGGTATCATTATAATAATTTAACAGTGTTGTACATGTCAAAAACAACATGTTTTATTATGATCGCTGCAAGATGTTTTATTCAGTTACTATTACAGACTTTTAATAAATAATTTCTTGAGTAAGAAATGGTTTTCAAGGATCAATATTATGTCATTTAGTTAACTGATTTTCATGTGGATTTTCTGACCCAGTCTCTTCTGTGTCCAAATACTAAAATTCACTATTCCTGTAGGGGTGGGCAATTTTGAAAATGTTTACTAACCAATTAATCTTTCCATTGCCCTTTTGAGGTAAGTATCTATGCAGAATTGAAAAACTAAAGTAGAAGCTTGAATTACCTGAAAAGGCCACATGAGGAGTTACCTCACATGGGAGTTGAGTCAGGATTGGAACTCAAGTTTTTTTCTACATCTTGCCCAAACACCCTACTTCTCCCAACAGTGGTAGCCTTGAGCAAGACATCAGGGTTTTAGAGAACCTCTGTTTCTATCTGAAAAGGAATGCCCACCATTTCTGTCCCTGCTGAGAAGATTTCACTGCTCCATGTCAAAATGGTGCTAGTTTGCTGTTGTTGATATTTTTCCTTTTGTGTTCTGCTTACTGACTGACATCTGCTATCATGCTAAGCAGGTGTTCCTATGTAAACGAACGTGCCCTGTTTGTGTTTCGCCATCCTCGCTACTGCGCACCCAAATGAGCAGCGTGATTAAGAATCCTGTAAATTTTTGAAAGGAAACGGATGGCTGCCCTACTAGAACATAATTACACCGTTCCAACATCCGTAGCTCACTGCTGCAGCCGAGCTGGAGAACAGCAGAAATTAATAATATATAATAGCATCATTCTCGTAATTTATAAATGAAATAAAGTAGAAAGGAGATTCTGCTGATATGCATTTTCTACTTAATTCTAAAAGACAAAGTATAGATTAGAATTTTACTGGGGTGAAACCTGGCCAGCAATATCACACTAGTTGCAAGTACAGGGCCTGATTCATGAGAGGAGTGATTTTTGCTTAGGGAAAAGAGCTAATATCTTTTATTAGACTAGAGGAAAAAATGAATACACAAGGCCCTCTAAAGGCAACACCAGATAAAGGGGGTTTAGGAAATCTCAGCGGATTGTGTACCCACTGTTTGTTAAAAGGTATTATTACATCAAGACCTTAATGTGTGCTGCATTTTTTTCTTTGACTAAAATAACACACTACCATAGGTCAACCCCTCTGAGAAAAGAGGAGATTAATCATTTAAAGATGTTGCCTAACATAAAATTTCTGTTAAATGGTAGTTATGTTTTAAAAAACAATATTTGAGCACCCTGAATGTGCCAGTAAGTGTCCTATTACAAATCATCATTAAACTCAGTCTTTGTAGTTGACACTTTTAAGTGCACTTCTCAACCATGTTGTAGAAATGATACAACTTTCTTAAGAGTAGAACAATTTTTTTTTATTAAGAGTAACCAGTCCAACTCCCCAACCCACCCCCTTGCTATTGAATATGACTATTTAAGGCAAAAATTTTTCTCCATTAATATGCCTTAGTAGCTGTCAAACAAATGGCTCAAGTCGACTGTTTTGGGTTGTTGCCCTCACTACTAGTGGGATAAAATCAAATAGGCAAATGACAGAAGAACAATAATAATATTTATTTATATGTCACTTATGCAAATTTATGTGTTATGCTACTGTTACACTCAAAAGACAGTCTATGGGATAAAAAAAGTCAATGTGAATTTTCTTGCCTTACTTGCCCTTAGTGAACATGAGAACAGTGTTTACCATTCAAAAGAAGCATGTCTTTTTAACATATGCATTTATTTTAATGATATCCATTTAAAGTCCCCCACAATGGCATTTTGGTTTGGGCAGAAAAAAGTGAATTCACTTAATTGATTTATTTCATTAACAGGTATTTATTTAAGTGGGTTCCACTGTATTTAAATCTTCAAACAGTTTCCATTACTTCCTCAGCTCACTTGCTTCATGTTGACTAATTTTAATAAGCCTAAGGTGCCTAGGGTCTTATTGAATGTGCAGTTTGATCAATATGGTTAAATTAAAATAGTACAAAATATAAGCAAATGTACTCTAACAACTCAGTGAAAAATGTGTTATGTACTAAACATTGATTGGTGCTCCATAGACATCAATTTGTTGTTAGTATGTTAGTTTGGCCTAGAAACTGCCTCTTTCTCCAGACACACCCACCACATCCAACAATGAGTTAGTTCTACTGTGAGCTCAGGCAACAATACAGATGCAGGCATACACACAAGGAAAAAGTTAATGGAGTTTTAACGTGAACATCTCCAGTTTTTGCTTCAATGGAAAGTGTCATTTCTGTCTATATGATGAGCTCTATAAAAAAAAAAAAGAACCTCTTAAAGATCAAACTTTACCTTTTGCTAAGTTGCTTTGAATTTGGAGGACCCAGCCAACCAGACTCCAATCTAAGAAACTAGATCCCCAAGTCTTTGCATGAAATGATTTTTTTGTAGACTATGATAGAATCATAGAGCTGGGAGGAACATTAGAAGTTATACAGTCATAGGGTCATAAACCCAGAGCTGAAAAGGACCTTAGAGTTGATCTAGTCCAATATCTTCATTTTACAGACTAGGAAACTGAGGCCCAAAGATGTTAAATAACTTGCCCAGGGTCACATAGAGGTAGGGATAGGAATTGAACCTGTGATTTCACTGGTAAAGGGAATATTCAGTGAAGGAATTTTCTCTACCTGGGTCAATTTGCAAGTTCTCTACAATTTAAAGTCTCAGAGAGTTGCCGAGAGATCTGAAAGGTCATATGACTTGAACCAGCATCTCCCAGTCTGTCTCTGTCAAAGGTGGGATTTGAACCCAGATCTTTCTGGCCTCAAGACTGGCTCATGATTCACTATACCATCATGTTTCTCATGACTATGATTATGCTAATTTCTAAATATAGTACTGAAAAAAACTTACCATCAGCATTGCATTTAGAATTCTATATAACATATTTCTAGCCAATTTGTTGCTCCTCTATATCACAGTTTATCTAACCAGATAATGTGGTAGCTTTTAGTTGTGTGAATTTATTTTATAATAAGCGACTGTTAGATCTGATGATGATTAACTCAGCCTCTTACACTTTCTTTTCTATTCTGTTTCCACTTCCTTTCTTCTCTATCTTCTCATGAAATATAATCAGAGTGTCATACTTTAATGTCCAATATCAGTTTTTGAAGTCTTCTAAAAATACTACAATGATTCTGGGCTGATCATAAATGTCTATCATACACAATGGTTTCTGATATCTGTTTTCAGCATTTTTTCCTACCTGTTATATGATCTTCATGTCTATCTTTAATCTCCTTGGTAAGTGATATCCACCATCACAGTACTGCCTTTCTTTGATATCATCACTTCCTACAAGTCCAAAAAAAAATTGTGCCTTAAGCAGAAGTCGATCTTATCAAAGGTGAATGAGTGGTAAGAACAATAGCAGAATAAAAGGGATATATATATACACACATATACATATACATATATATACATATATGCATGGAGAGAGAGAGAGAGAGAAAATCTTGAAACTCATGAAGTCACATGGAAAGAAATTAAATCTATGGAGATGAAGCCAAATAATAGAACCCCTTCTTGAGTTTAAACAGAACAAATACAGTAATAGGCAGAAAAAAGCACTCAAAACTTCCTTTCAAATTCAAACTGATATGCTTTTACTCCTTAACCTTTAATAGTTCAGACACAAATATCATGGCAAAATAAAATCATCTTTGAGTTGTCATAAAACTTTCTAAAATAAGTGGGCCAGCATCAGTTTAGGAGAACTGATTTTTTATTTGTAGCTGGGCCAAGAAAAATGCTTAGGTTTTTGTTTAGTTTTGTGTATGTTAATCTTGATTTTTTCCAGTGTTTTGCGTGTTTAGAGTTTTTAATATCAAAGGTAGTGCTCTTTGTAAACAAGTGTAAGTTTACAGAGGCAGCTTCACTTACACTCTTCCCTTGTAATCAGATGTGAAAATTACACCCTCCCTTTTGGATACATGATAATTACACATTTCAACATACAAAGAATTGTCTCTGTTTCAGTTGTTGGAATGAAAAAGCTGAGACATTCAGTAAAATATATTATTATATTAAAGTTCATTTCCATAATTGTTTTTGGTAGTTTGTAATCAAAACCATGATCAAGGTATTTTGAGATTTAAGAAGAAAGAATACATGTGGGAACAGGGAAAGGATAAAATTAGTTGTCAATATATACTTATATAACTACATTTTTATTCGATAAAACTGCTACAAAGATAAATATGCAATAATTTCTCTTTTCAATAAAATAGTTGCATAGTGCTTTCTAATCCCCTGATGTTCTTTTATTTATCTGTTTTATATGACACAGATATTTAAAATGTAGAATAAAAAAGGTTAAGGCTATGATTTTGTAATGGGGTAAAAGAAGTTGGGGAAGGAAGGGGTGAGAGTGTAGAAAGTATAGGGGAAAGGAGATGGACAAATAATGTAGGGATTAGAACACTAAGTTTCACCCCCAAAAAATCTTTCAGAAAAAATTCATTTTTTTCCTGAACCAATTGAATTTTTTTTGCTTCCAATTCTGGAAGTAGTGCAGATTGAGAGATGGAAAGTAAAAGTAAGCTTTCAGCTTGTCTCTGTCACCTGGTTTTAGTGAATACTATTTAAACCATACGGAAGAGATAAATGAAGTGTTGTGGTAGGTAGATACAAGCTTAAAGAACTCAGGTATTTTGACAGATCAAGTTAATTTAGTGAAGCCAAGATGAAAAAAAAATATTTTTCTAGGTTTGCTCTATTTAAGTGAGACTAGAAGGCATATATTGTATTCTTTGTTTCTTTTTTTTTCTTCTAAGTTAGGAAAGAGATAGATATGTGCAGGAAGTAGATAGATTAGTAGATGGCATCATGGAGGAGTAGACATAAAAAAGATGATAACCCCACCCTTCAGTTCTCTAGGCATCATCACGTGTTTTCATCTCTTTAGCTAAGTGATAATCCGCTATTTCAGTACTTCAAAGATCCATAATTTTATTGGTGCAGGAAGTCCCTTCACTGATGCAGATCACAATGCATCTATGCTTCAGTAAATTGTCTTCACAAGCTGCTGTGGCCAAAAAAAAAAATCCATCTCCTTAGTGGCCAGCCTGCTTCTGAAGAGGCTCTCCAAGCTAAGGTAGGCAGGATCTTGGTTAACAGATACGCCTTCATCACTTACCCTGTCTTCAAGACCTTTCCAGTTTGGTAGCTCCTACCAGCAAGAGTTTCTTTCAGTGGCGTAACTGTCAAACCTGGGGTCACCAGCACACCACAATGGAATATTACCATAGGACTTCATTGAAGGCAGCCAAATGATAAAATGGAGTAATTAAGATAGTCCTATTCATGCTGCTCAAATCTAATGAGGAATCAAAGAGCATGGAATATTTTTAGGGTTAGAGAAGTATCACAACCCAGGTTTTTAAACATTTAAAATTTCGTAATAATATCTTATGCATTTATCTGTTTTTCCTTTTCTTCTAACCTTCATTTAATATGTACCTGATTCATTTAACATTTGATTCCTCAAAATGTTATTTTTCTAACTCTTAATTCTCCAGAAAATTTACAGGTATTTTTAATGTTTTGATAGTTTTATATTTTTAGTCCTATATTTTTAGTGAGGCAAATTGTCATTACTGCTATTGAGTGGGACAGATGTTTAGTTGTCTACTAAACAGCTCTATATGCTTATTAATATTAATAATAACAATAATATCAACCACCACCACCATATAGGAATAGAATGAGGTGCATAAGATCTCCATCATCCTATCTGCTCCTAGAGCTGTCCTGAACATTTCTTCAGTTAGACCACAAAAGATAAGCTCACATCCCAATATTTTAATTCAATTACAAAAAGCAGTTATTTTACTTACCTGTGCAATAGTGCATAGCACATTATACTATACACATTTTCAAATCTGTTACAAGGATTTTCTTTTTTTTTTTCATTCACAGTGTTGGGGGCAGAGAGGGAAAAGGGAACAGGTAGGTGAGAAAATAAATGCTTTTAGTTGAACATACTTTAATTTAAAAAATAATAATAGCAAGATAGTAACTTGTCCCAAGACCATTTCTACCTGAACTCCATCAAAAAATATGAGAATGACACAATGTGGCAGCAGTGGTGGTGGTGATGGTGATGATGATGATGATAGTAACTAACAAGGCTTACAAGGCACTACCCTGTAAGGTAGGTAAAATAATAACAATGATATTGATAGGCCTGTAAGGTTTTGGTGTTTCAGGACCATAAAAGCCAATCAGTGTAAATTGATTCATCAACACCATGGATCATCAACATGGTGAAGCTACCTATCTAGGAACTGATGTGTTTTGATGACTCAGTGATGGATGCCTTTTATGTAAGAGACTCAGTTTTATATTATTGCTACTGCCAGGCCAAATGTCCCAGAAATATTCCACTTTAATTTTTTTCTGCTATTTACTAGTGCCAGGTAAGGGGGGTGGTATCTCTGCAATTAACATTATTCCAATGGTAAATCACCACTAGCAGTGGGCAGAGGGAAGGGGAGGAATCTATCATGAGGTGGATGGCAACACCAGCAGTAGAATTACCAGTAAGGGTAGTAGAAAGAGCAGAACAATGAAGCTATATAACAATGGCAGAAGGACCTGTGGTTGGAGGAAGACACATGTGAGACTGGCCATTTTTCCTGTCTTGGCTACATCTTTCCTCTGATCACTTTATCTGCAAAGAAGAATAGGGCCTGACTTCTATGCTTTTAATGTGACTTACTGTTTCCATATAGAAAAGTTTTTTCA
Source organism: Phascolarctos cinereus (assembly GCF_003287225.1). NCBI lineage: Eukaryota > Metazoa > Chordata > Mammalia > Diprotodontia > Phascolarctidae > Phascolarctos > Phascolarctos cinereus. The sequence continues at coordinate 166,708,986 of NW_027556098.1, read as the reverse complement.
GACCTGTTATTTAGTTCAAAACATTTTCAGTCCCTTTCCCCATACACACAGCACCAATTTGTTAATCAACACATCAAACAAACAAAATAAAAAAGGTGCCTTTTAGGTAAATAAATAAAGAAAACCAGTCTTCATTTTCAGTCAACCATATTCGTGACTCCAATGATAGAGGGTGAGACATCCCAGAACATGGCTACAGGCATCCAATGCATGCTAGTCTTCTTTCTGGGAATTTTAAAGTCTGTTAAGATGTTGTCTACCACTTTCAATGTGGTGACAGGAAAAGACTTTTGGCATTAAATTTTTGTCTACATGTCAATTCTATAAAAGATATTGGTAATTAACCAATTAATTTGACCATTTTTATGTCCAAAGCAGTTAATTCAGGCTGTCAATTCAAGTATCAAAAGCTTAATGTGCTTCCATTGTAGAATTAACCCTTAGTACTCGCCAGAATATTTTGTAGTCTGTACCAGGGATTCCACATTACCATTAACTGTCTCGAAACATTATTATGCAGTCTCTCCGCTACATGTCTCTCTTCTGCCCTCAATCATCCAGTTAGATTTAAGGGTCACATAAGAGTGAGTAGACCATGTTGAATCTCTCTATGTGATGACAAACAAAAGGTTTGGATCAAAAACTTCCTTTACAATCAGAAAGAATACATTCTTTTAAAAGAAATGTTTCATGGAAAGTTTTCTTAGTTACATCCAGTTGAGATACAATTATTTTTATTATTTGTATTATTATTATTTTGCCTCACACTCATTTTTTCATTGGAGTAGAGATATTTCTCTTGAGGAAATGCTTTCTCCCAATGCACCAAATAGTCTGAAACATACAAACTTAAGAGTAACCTGAGGGCACTGAGACGTTTTGTGACTTGCTCAGGGTCACTGAACTATTACGTGTCAGAAGAAGGACTTGAATTCAGGTAGCTTTCGATACACTACCTCATGCTGCCTTTAATTATTATTATTTGGTTTCCCATTTTCTTCATAAGCATTGGCTTGCTCTCAGGGCATGCTGATGTGACTTCAATGGGTTCTAAGTTGCAAAGGAAAGTTGTTATAAAATCACAGCATAAGGAACAAAGCCAGGGAGAAAAATTGAGTGTTTAGGGAGGAAAAGGAATAGAAATGGCCCAATTTCCAAAGGGAATAAAAAATTGAGATAGATTTAGGAAGAAAGATCAAAGAGTATTATGAGTAAATATATAGAGGAACTTTGTATAAGAGAACTGAAAAGAAATCTAAGTGAAACCAGTAGAGAAAGAGGTAGAAGAAATGAGAAATTATAAAAGAAGCAGCGACTAGGAAGTTCATAGTGTAAAAGCACCAAGTAAGAAATCAGGGTAAAGTCTGAGAAAGAACTGTGCAAATATGGAAAGAAAGTCACAGGAAGCAAGAAGAAATCACATTGATAGAGATTAAAATGTTAGGAAGAAAATAATTAATAGGAGGCATCAATAGAAAGACATAAGTTTAAAAAGGAAGGAAGGAAGGAAGGAAGGAAAAGGGGAGAGAAAAAGGCAGGGAAAGTGGGAAGGAGAAAAGGAAGGAGGGAAGGAAGGAAAAGAGGGAGAGTTGAAGGGAGGAAGGGAGGAAGGAAGGAAGAAAAACTGACAAAGGGAAAATTTGTAGGAGTGAAGTGGTATGAATAAGAGATATTATAGAAAAAGAAGACTGGAAACTGGGAACAGTTGGGTGGGTGAGAAACCAGAGTGGGTAGAGAGGTTACCAAATGAATTGAGACAGGAAAGATTATGAGGGAGGCTGTAGCAACCTGAATGGAAATAGAAAAGGAAGCCACTAATGATAGAACCAGCAAAAGAAATCTCAAGCTGTGTTGGGAGGGGAAAGTGAAGAATGAGGTTACAGAGGAAGAAGAGAGCAGGGACTGGAACTATGTAGGAAGTGTAAGAAGAGAAGAAAATTGAAGTTGTAAACACAGAATGGGAAAGGTGGCTGTGAAGTGTAAGAAGTATAGAGTTAGAACGAAAAATAATATTTTAATATGCAATTCAATTATATGATCAGCACTTTCCCTTTCACTTTAGCTGAAAAGTCTATCATTAATTCTTATTTTCATGTGAAAATATTATTTGAAATAAATTCAAAGATAAAAAAAGCTCTTAGTAGAGGATTAATTTTAAAAGCATTACAATATGTGATGTGAAAGATTTTAAAACTCAGGAGGGACTTCTTGCTATCTAATTGATTGAGTGAATGGTGAGGGGAAAGTACTATTTGTACAATGTTAAAGGTACTACTTATCTTGGAGTTTGTTCTCTCAGACTCAGTGAATTTGTTATTCCTATAAAAGGAGACATACAAAGAACATGGACTCTGGAAAATGAGGATCTGGGATCAAAATTTGTCTTGGTGTGACCTTAGGCAAGCCAGTTTCTTCACCTATAAAATGAAGACATTGGACTGGATGAATTCTGAGATTCCTTCCTGCTCCAGGAGTATCATCCTTTAAATATGGTACAAACACATCCCCAGATCCTCATTCTCATAGTTTATGCTAAGGACCTCAATACTGCTTAAGACCAAAACTTGATACACAGATTTTCAATTCAAAGGTTGTTCCCCGCCCCAGACTCCAACCTAGAACATTATTTTTTGCAGTTAACTTACTTAAAGCTCTTCAATTTACAACATAATATTACATATATTCTCTTACCTAGATTCTTTCTTCTGAACCATGTTAACAGTGTAAATCCCTAGAAGGTACATTGATACATAGGAAACTAAGTCAACATATTGGTGAATAATATTGAAGATAGATGTAGGGGAAGACAGAGGGAGTTGAGAGGGAGGGGAAATAGATAGATAGATAGATAGATAGATAGATAGATAGATAGATAGATAGATAGATAGATAGATAGATAGATGGATGATAGAATTTTCAAGCATCTATACTTCTGTACTTGCTATGTGAATAAGGAAGCATTCCTTTCAACATTATAGGATACAGGAAATATTTGATAATATTTTAGAATCTATTATGATTCCCAAACCTTTTAATTTTAAGCCACTCAACTGTTATCTTTCTTGCTTCCTAGACTAAAGTTTTGTTTTGTTTTTTTCTCCATGACATTTGTTGCTATGTAGAAAGATGAAATTTTATTGGCTCCAAGTACTTTTTCATCTTCTAGAAACCCCCGGCAGTCCTGCTAGTGTGCATATTGATGTAGCCTGTAGCTGCAGAGATGGTGAATGCCTACATTGCTTATTTCTACAACAATACAGTCAGGGCAAATGTAGAACCCATTAGTTATTATACCTGGGGATTTTCCCCTAGGTGATAGATATTTAGAGCAATGGAATTTCCAATTGGAGATAGTTCATTTTCCTAGAAAGTGTTTTTTTTTTAATTTTAAGCAACAATACCTCCTCTACCACCAACACAAATGGAATAATGATTCAATTTGCATACATTTTGTCTGCTATGCCTTTAAAAATGAAAAAAAAACTATTCTTATGCTCATTATGAATTTATTTTATTCATTGTTTACTATGCTGGACTGACATGATATGATTTGTGCTTTGCGGGGTCACAACAAGCTACTTGCAGGACAATTTGCTGAATCAAGAGGGTGATTGTGTCTGGTGCCAGTCAGTCGCAATTAGGGCCAGGATCAGGGAGGCCCAGAGCTTGTATATCGTCTTGGGCAAGCTTCATAGAAATCAGCTCACCTGAAACTAATTGTCACAACAGAGACCTTATGCAAATGAGCCCTGGGGTTAGCGTGGGAAAAGAAAAACTGTCGCAAAGATAGGTGACCTGCTGAGCAGGGGGTCTGTTGCTGGGGAAATCTTTGTTCAATGAGTTAAAAAATGTTTTCATTGTTCAAAACCCAAGAAAACGTAGCATATACTTTCACTTAGGAAAGCGTGGCAAGCACACTCATCTAAAATTCCAATAAAGTGGAAGCCAGCTTTTGAGTGTGTAATAAATTTGAAGTCTTTATACTTTATAAGATCTACAGAAGGAAAATAATTTTCCTTTGCAAGAACCTTTAAAGTTTAGGTGTTATAAATCACATGATAGCTTACCTTTAAAACTCTCTTGATTTCTAAGTCTCTACCTAACCTGGTAGATCCTCACTGGAACCTCACAGATATTTCTACTTGAATTTCAATGGCTCACTTCAAAACAAATTGTGAAGGATGTTTATGCACTTGATGGAAAGGTTCCATTTTTTTTCAATGAAAAAATATATTCTCACATCTTGGATCTCAAGGTGAAAAATGTGAACCTAGGGAGTCCTTTTCCTCATGCTGAGGGCATGTCAGTTAACTGATGGCCGTTTCTCAAATTGTTTCTCTGATGTTGAAAAGTAAATGATAGACTAATAATATTTAGATAGGAGCCAGTAATGTTGTTCGAGTGCTGGTAGCCTGTTGAAATTCCAAAAGATAAAAGTGGAAATCTATGATTCCCCTTGGTTCTTTATTCAAGTCAGAACATATTCATTAACAGAAACTGTTTTAGGCAAGTGGTGTTATAACATAACTTCTGTGAAACAACTTTTAAAATCTTTAGCTTGTCCAAAACTATGTTTGGACAAAGCCCCGGTTGGAATCTCCTCAGTAAAGACCAAAAGAGGCTTTTGAAACTGATTATCATGGGTATAAAAAATAATAAAAGCAGAAGTGTCATAGTTAGGATTTTATATGTATCTCTGAAACAAAGTTCCCTCCCTAGTTCCTCAGTTAATTTTCAGCTTTTCAACATTTTTTTCCTACAAGTATTCCAACACCATATGTATAGCCTTTAACCAAATTAGTCAATAGCAAATTAAATACATCATATTTGCATAGGAATATTGATGGAATTAAATGAAATCAAATATAATATTAACTTCTTACAGAATGTATTGTTTGCATTATTTTCAAAGTTTAAAAAAAATGAGTAAAAGATACTATAGAGACAAAACAAGATGAGATTCCTAAATCACATCTTTTAGTGACAAACTTTATTGGGTAAATTACTAGAGCCAACCATACCTCTTCATTGTGTCTCCTAAGGGATGGAGGTTTGGACTCTTATCTGATAAGCAAGTTGTGAAATTGACTTGTTAATCACCAAAGAACATAGAGTGTGTCTTAAAAGTAGTACAGTTTAATTAAAAAAAATTGTTTTGGTTTTTTGTGGGGGGTTTTTTCAGCTCTTTTGTCCCTTTGCCACTGTCTGAAATAATTTCCACAAATAGGAGACATTTCACAGTGAGTATGAAGTGCTCAGCTTCCACTCATCAAACTTTAATCGGAACTGCATTTTAGTTTTTGAATAAAGAACACTTAAAAAATTTAGATGCAAATTATTTTGCATTATTCATGTTCTAAGTGTCCTTGTAGATTTAAACACTTCTGAGGCCACCTTGATTCAAGTAATTACCTAGGCCCTCACTGCTCCGTCATGAATAAGGTATTTTGTACAAGTAAAGTATGCACCCGATGAGCTTTTAAAGTGGCTTTACATTGAACTTGTGTATTGCTTCTTGTGCATGAGTGATCCAAACATGCGTCGCAATCTGTCTCAGGTGGGAAATCCTGGCTGAGCATCCATGGGTGACGGAATGAAGCCGAAGAGTCGCAGCACACACTCTTTCTTTGTCTCTTAAGAATCTCAAAGTGATTCTCCTTAAATTCTCATGGCTTGTGTGAGAATCTAAGAATGTAAAAGATTTTGGCAGAGCCAAAAAAGGAAGCAATTTTTGCTTAACTCTTCCATCACCGCAAGCCCTTTCAAGATGTCCATTTTACGGGCCACCTCAGATCAATCACTTAAGGCTTCCACATAAGATAATATGTCTCTCCATTTTTATGTAGCACAGTACATCTGTCTCCCCATCTGTCAGCCCTTGTCCCTCTCAGATATCAGAGCTAGGTACCACCTCAACAGTATTTTTTCACACAATGGAACTGACTCCAAACTCCAAAGAAACTCCAGGCGGCTTGCATTGAAAAAGAAACTGTCTAAATAGCATAAATCTAAAAACGTATCCATGAAAATGGGCTTCAAAGGGTTAAATGTAATTGGCCGGGGCTTGTAGTTGGCGTTTGTTACAAAGTGCCCGTGCTTTGCGTTTCCAACTCCATTGCTTTGAAGAATTATAGGAATTTTATGATGTGCTATTGGAGTTATACTGGCAGAGATTACAGAAAAGGGGTTAAAGTTGGTTTATGGTAGAAAAAATTATGCAGAAACCAATAAAAATAAACACACTCAAGTAGACTAAACTTGCTGGGCTTTTAGTTTTAGTTTAACAAAGGAAGTTTAGATGAAAGTAAATGTTGCAGCTTTTAGAAAATTAGTTGACACTCACACTTGATCATCTTTACTACACAGCGGTATAATTAATATTTAAACATTCTAATAATGTAGCTTGCTTTGCATGCACTTTTCAGCCTCACAACAGTATATTTTATCTGGAATTGTGCTAGCATTTTCTTGGATACTGCCCATTTTTATATGGTTAAATTTAAAATAAAATACTGCTCTCTCTTATAGTCAGAAAAACATCAATAGGACAGTGAACAGGTTTCATACATCTACCAGACAGTTTATTATTAAAACCAATATTTATCCGAGGGAATAGATAATATAGAAGGTTTTTGCTTCATTGTCCCAGTGATAATTACAAAACACCCAGTGTAGGTTCAGTTTGAAAGTAGTGTCTACATGATGTCCATTTTACCTCCTGCTATCTTGATTGAGTAAGAGAACTTTTAATATTTAGATGCAGCATAAATTAGTAGCTGATCCACTGGTGTATGAAAGACTGCACCTTTGACATTTGTTCATTCACAAGACAATTTAATGATGATGGCAAGAAAATAAGTGTATTTTTTAAATGTATGAAGTGTTTACATGATCATTGTCTGGATTAAGATTTCTGCACGCCTAGCAACTTACTAAAACAATAAAACCAATTTTCAAAAATGTAGAGAAATGACCTAAATTGAAAAAGATAGAGCAAGTTTATTTATATGTATGAGAACTTTCATCCCATTCAAGTCTCAGGACTGTAGGTGGTAGGGAAAAAAGTTGTTTCAGGTGCTGTTCTCAGCTTAAGCCCTTTGAAGAATGCAAGGTGTCCGTTAATCTTGATCTTATAATTTGAATCATGAGAAACATCATTTCCCTTCCTCTCTTCAGCCACCTCTGACTGCAGCCATAATTTGCATGTACATGTTTACCCTTCATGCTTATAAGTGAGTAAGTAGGCTAAGCTGAAAAAATATATATATGTGTGTGTGTATATATATATATGTGTATATATATATGTGTATGTATATATACACATATATATATACACACACACACACACATATATATATATATATATATATATATATATATATATATATTTCAGGCTCTGCCCATGCTAATCCCTTGAAGGCCAATTCACCATGTGTACTTCCCTGAGGGTGTCATGCCATTTGGTTACAGATAAGGATGTCCTAGATCACTACCTACCTCAACATCAGTGCTTACTGAAATTCTATCACCTAGTATCTCACATTCCTTAACTGGAGATTCAGTCTGTATAAATGAAATCAAGTTAAAAATGAGGGATGTAATAATAGTTGTCTTTATTTGAAAGGCGGTCATATCAGAGGGGAATTAGGCTGGGGTCCAGAACCATGAATAATGGGTGCGAATTACGAAGAGAGAAGTTAGCCTTGAAGGAAGGGAAAACTTCCTAAGAATATGCAGAATATAGAATAGGCTGCCTGCAGATGTGTTCAAGTGAAAGCTGATAGCCACTTGTTGGGAAGGCTGTCTAGGGAATTCTAGGAGATTCTTTTTCAGGTGTGGGTTGAACTAAGATGGTCACTGAGATCCCTTACAATTCTGAAGTTAGATGGTTCTGTGAAAGAGCATTTCAATGCATTGCGCAGTGTCCTAGAGTCAAAAAGAAAAGATTGGTAATAGAATAAATAGTAAATATGGCTATTAAAACAAAATAGCAAAATATAAAATAACTTCCAGGTAAGGGGAAAAAAACTTGTTAGAGTCCCATTAAACAAGTATACAGAGACAGGTATACACCAGCTTTCTCTCTTTTTTTTTTCCTCTCAGGTGAAGAAGAAATAAAACACCTCAGCTTCTTGGATATAATAATTTCCACTTCCGATGTTCCCAAACAGCCAGATAGTTTGGTGCCTTTGCACTTTTTTTTCTTTAGAAAGTTACATACACCTGTCCCATAAGTAATTAAAAGAAAATGAACAGTTTTAACCAGCCTATTACTGAGGTAGAAGAGACTTTGAGCCCCAAACTGCTGTATCACTTGTGCCTTTACAAGGTACCTAAAATAAACAAAATTGAAAGCATTTCCACAAGCTTATCTCCACCTACAGAAGATTTTTTTTTTCAAAAAAGAAATGGCCTGCTAATGGAGTAGAATCCAGAGGCGTTTGCTAGAGGCAGTTTAGTATAGTGGGTGGAGAGTTGGCCCAGGATTCGAGGCCTGCCTCTAACACATACCGATTTTGAGACCCTGGAAAAGACTTAACCTCTCAGTACTCCTAGGTAACTATCTCGGACTCTTTAAGTTGTAGAGAAGGTGAGAAACTGTATTAGGGGAGAGGTCTCACCTGGAAATTTTTCTACCCAATGAAATCACAAGTTTATTCTATATCTCCTTTTTCCCCCTAATACTTAAGTATGATAAAGGCCAGGTAACCAAGCAAGCACTTTTTAATGGAAAATATGTATATTCATGTATCAAAAACTCATTTCAATGTCTGCTTCATGCCTCCAATAGGACAACAAGAATAGGAGGAAAAACAACAACCCCAAAGACTCTGGAACTTGAGCAGTGGTTATATTCATCCTTATTTTATTGACTAAAAAGGTTACATGAGAAATTATTTTCTGCCCACACATATGGATTCAGGGGTCCATCTTGCTCTTCAGGTGGCAGTTATGTACTAACATCTTAGTGAGCATGAGAGACTGCCAAAGATGTCTGTCAATCAGAAGCTATAGATGAGCCCACTGCGGTGAAATCTGAGAAGGTTTATAACAAGTAGGTAATAGTTTCAGGCTTCTTTGAGAGAGAACATAAACTAAAACTTCATGCTGGGACAGAACATGGCAGGACATAGGAGGCCAAGAGGGAAAAAAAACCTTACTCTGTTTCTACAAAGGACCTCCCACACTTTAAAAATGCCATTTGGTCACTGTTAGATGTTTGGTGGTTTCTCCAGGCCCTTCATTTTTATAGTGCAATTTGTAGTGCTTCCTTTAATTTTGATGAATATTCAAATATGTTCATCCGTAACATACCCTCTTCAGTGTTGATTCTTAGGGAAACTTGTGTTCATTAAGTTTCTCTGTGCCTTTTCAATAAGATGTTAAAATCTTTTCTTTTTCACCAAACAAGGCGGTTGTAATTTCATCTTCAAATGCAGGTTCAGGGTAGTGAAGGCACAAATTAGATTCTTAATTTAAAATTCACCAATTTTGTGAAGTGAGACTAAAAAAAACCAAGCCTTCAGTGAAGTCTTTAAGCCTCAGACTAAGATAAGGATTCAAAACAGTGTTGTTTTGTTTGGTTTTTCTCACAGGAAAGTATTGCCCATGAATACACACAGTCTCAGGCATATTATCAGAGTCAGAGTCACTATGACTTGGTAGAGCTTTTAGTTTCTATCATGAATAGCTATCCTCTTTAAGATTAATAAAATTCATTTCTAACCAGTGATTAAAAAGTTGGGATTATTGAAATAGACCTCTCTTGACAGAGAATTTCTTTTATCTTCACATAGATTAGGTAATTTAAGTAATAAGGATTTTATTTGAGCATAGGATGTTTGCAAAAGATTTTGATTTTCTCACATGGAAACCTGGTCAGGGGATTAACCTGCAAGGAGAAAAATGGGAGCATTTTTCTATCATATGGCAGCTGTCATTTGTGGAGCAGGGAATCCGGGAATTGTTTTTGAGGTGGAATTTCAATCCTGATTGGTTGGAATAAGTGTTACTAAAATGAAGGTGAAGAAGAGTTCGTGTCATTAACATTCTTCAATTTTTGGAACGCATCAGGAGGTAGATAAGGTGGTAGCATATTCTATCCACCTCCCTGGCCATAGGAGGATGAAGCCTGGAATGTCTGAAATGTGCTTCTATTTTTGTCACACCTATGTGTGGCCATCCATCTGGTCCTAATCAATCAGTCTCATCCCAGAGCTTTGCTGTTCTCCCAGCTGAAATAATATACTTCTTCATCAGCTCTCAGCCTCAAGGAGGGTCACTGCTCCAATTCCCCAGACTGGGCATATTAACAAGGCTTACATATTTGTAAACATAGGTAAACCTGGTAGGGAGACTTGGGGGGGGGGAAGCACTTTCAAATGTGAATCTTTTTTTGAGTAAACTCCTTTAATGTATGTATATATACATATGCTTAACAATATTATTTAGGAAAACTGAATGATTGGTGGTAGCTTTATATGTAGGTAAAAAAAAATTAGAAGAATGGCTTAGAAAGATGAAGAAATCAATATTCCACCTCCTAGGAAGTAGCTGTGTGATTTCAAAAAAGCAAGAGTTCTTTTTTGTTGTTGTTCAAGCCATGATTGAGTAATGTGCATGTACATTTGTGTTCACACATGCACATTTATGTTCACTTGTATGCATGTGCATATGTGTTGAGCTCTATGGTGTAAATGAAATATATCAACAAAGAAGCTGGCATTTTTATGGACAGCCTCGACTTTACAACTGAAACGGTATTAATTCTCATCTCCACTCTTTCCAAGAAGAAATGACAACGTTCTTTCTAGCCCATTGCTATTCTTACCAGCCCTTATTCCCATACCATTTCCCTGACATTGCTTATTTTCACATTCTGTTATCTGTCCATGCTCACCTGATTCATCAACCCACTTGAAACTTTAGTCCCCAACTACCTGGATTATTGTGTGCTATCAGCAAGGCCAAGGTCCCCTTCTGTCAGAACAGTTCCTTCTAATCCCACATAGCATTCTTTCAATATTAGCATACTTTAGAAACGGATAGCCTGTTTGCAAATTAAATGCGATTTGCCCAAGTAAGAGCTGCTCATCTCTTCGAACTATCTAGTTTCTTAGTATGGTGGGAATTGCCTCCTTCCTTATCACTGACCCAAGCAAGAACCTTCAACTCAGTTTTGATCCGTCATCATCTTTTGCTCCACACATCTATTCTGTTGCCAACTCTTGCCACTTTTTCTTTGCCAACATGCCCTAAATCTATCCCTTCCTTTTCATTTCTCTAGCTAGTGACTTAATCCAGGTTTTGGCCATGTCCCACTTGGATTCTTGCAGCCCTCCCAGTTCTAGTACTGCCCCACCCAGCCTCTCATTGATGTAATGCAATTTCTAAACAGCAGTTTTCTTTTCTGTTCATTGTTTTTACCAAGCTCCCCACTTCCTTAGGACTCTCAGGTGGCTTTCCTCTTACACTCTGGATCAGCTACCAGATCCTCAAGCCTCTAATTTAAATTTCCTTACCAGGCTGGCCCAGATAAATTTCATTTGTCTCTTCTTCTTTCTAAACCCACTCCTCTGTAATTCTTGGAGGCTAATTTACACAGCATTCTTTTATCCAGGTTTGTCATGAAAGACTTCTTCCAGGCCCTTTTCCATCACATTTACCACCTAATTAGTCTTCTAGCAGAGCTTGAAATCCCATCTCTTCCATGAAGCCCTCCTTGAATTAAATCATGAACTCTCATGTCTAAATATCATTTCCAAATCATCCTTTCGTTCTTTTCACCACTATTTGTTCTTATTACCTTTTCTGTGCATTATGATGCATCACTAAATGAACGTGCTTTATTATTCACTTTTCCTTTATTTTTCGTATATCTTTTATGTGGTCCTATCAGTGAATGTCTGTCTTAGAACTAAAGGCCATATTTGTTTGCTTAATGAAAAAAAAACTGCTATATTATCCAACACAGATAAGCACTTACTGTTTTATTCAATTCAGCAAACATTACTACTATGTTCAAAGTGCTGTGTGTGGTGCTAGAGCTACAAAGATGAACAAAAAGTGACATAATTCTTACCTTAAACAAGCTTACAGTTTAATGGCTTGGGGCAGTGGGGATGGGAGGAGGGTATATGTGGTATTATGTAAATAAGTATGATAAAGATGATCCTGGGCAAAGGATAATTCAAAATGCTATCAGGAAGTGTGAGGAGAAAAAGAGATCACTTTGAGCTGGGAGGAATAAAGATGGTAGGGGTAATGATGGTGATGATGAAGATAAGCTTAAGCTAAATCACCTACTTTGCTGGGTGAATGCCAGTTGTCAAGATACTTTTCCAAAGACTTTGTTCATTTTTTCTCTTCTGAAACTAGTTTCCTTCTATGGTAAAACTACAAATTTGGTGTAAGGAAAAAAAAAGTTATAATATGAACAGATTTTCTTTTTCAGAAAACAAGGGAATTTAAGATGTGCTACATAAATTGACCATCAGGAGACAAAGGAAATAAGAGCTCTATTTGTTTAATAATTTGTATGTAAGTGGATAATTCTTTCATGCTATTAAAATATCCCTAAGATTGGACACTGAAAATGCAAATAATTTATGTGTATCTTGTAGATAGTACAGAATTTGTCTGAAAATTTTTTTTAAAAAAATTTAAATCAATATAATTTCAAGGGAATATTGAAAATGAGGGTACATTTACATGGCTATAATGACATTTATTAATTTCAGAAGATTCTTTTGAAGTGTTCATTTAGATGACCTCTCCATTCATCAGGTGTTGCTTGCAGAGAAGCCACTGGGCATACCTCACAACCTAGGAGGTAGCTTACAAGTGGGGGATTTCTTTTCAGCAAGCCACACCATTACTTTTCTCTAACAGCTTATGCAAAAGTTTTGTGGGGGAGGGAAAAGCCCTGGCGGAAAAAAAAAATAGAGGAGTGTGCATAACAATAACTACCTCTGTCCCCTCAGTTTTTGTTCTTTTCATGTCATGGAACTTTTTAGCTGCGCTGCCTGGGTAACTGCTCTGGAAGGTTGGAATATCTCTTGTTGAAGGAGGTTTGTGATTGAGGGCCCTCTGACACAACCTTTTGTTGCATTGAGGTGTTTGATCCTCTTTCCCTTTCTTCTAAAACCAATCCCATCCCTTTAAAAAATGGATAACCAGCACTTCTTTTACTTATTGTCAGCTTTTGGAAAGTTGCTGTGGGGGTCTGTAGAAGTTTAACTAGTTAACCCTTTGCATACTGATATGTTTTTGATAAATGTCTTTTTTCTCCCCTTTTTTGAAAAAAAAACATGGTGGATTTTAAAAGCTACTCCAGGTACATAAATCTTTTACCCATACCACAACAAGTAAGGCACAGCACTGGGGATATGAAAGTAAGTGTTTACTTTAAGTGTCTTGAATCTGCAGGATGATTCATAATTTATAATACTGGATGTCCTTATTTTTCCCCCAGAACTTGTGAGAGGTATGAGTCTCCCATTTGTTAGGTTTGATCTGATACACTCATTTTCTTTCTCCAGAAGAGCAACCCTTAGTAATAAGTAAATGCAAAGGGTTACACTTCAGAACTGGGTGGTGTAATCTTCGGGTAACAAAGAAGAGCTCCTTAGGATGAAAATTGCAATGGTCTTCTCTCTAAGAGCCTAGTGATTAAGCGCCGGAATATTTTTTCCCCAAAAAAGAAGGGACACAACCCAAGCTATAGGAAAGAAAAGCAGCTTAAATGGATTATTTAACAAAAAGCAACTTATGGCTCCTAGATAGTGACCTACATTCCTCACACAATGATGATGTTTTACGGTGGTGATAGGGTTAATAACCTAACATCATTCATGTAGTGTTTTTTGAAAATTGAATTTTACTGCTACAAAGTAAATGTAACAGCCCTCTGGAGACAATATTACAGGCACTTTATTGTTTGCTAAGCTGATGTCATCTTTCTACAGACTGACTTTAAAACAAAGGCAGAACATTTATTACAAATATCACTGTGTGAAAGGAAATCTACTGAAATATTGTTTAGAAGGTGAGCTGATAAAACAAAAGTATTAATACTTGGCTTTGATCATCTTACCCTGTAAAGCTATGACTCCAAAGTGATTCTCATGTGATCTCTATTCAAAGCAAAGCCTGATCCTGGAAGTTCCCATACACTTCTTCTTAACATTATGTGCTCTCAAACTGGATATCTATCTGCTTGAGCTTAGTGCAGATTCCAATTCTTCTCAGTTCTCCAAAGTTCCCTAAAGTTAACAAAGCTGATGAAATTTTGAGGGACATTTTTAAATTGTGTTTCTTGGTAATGCTATGTATAGGACACCAAAAGCATGCGATACGAGTGATTGTTGTGTAGGTTCTCTGATGAACTCCCTTAGTTCACCTATAAGTGGTGGCTTTGAAAGTTGGCGATTGAAATGAGCCATTTAAAACATCACTGAGCAAGGGATCCTGGATCACAGATTCCTTGCTATTCAGAGACTTTGGTTTCTGTATCAGATGCACGTGTAATATAGCATAAAGTTGTTTGTGGTCCACAGAGAAGCTTTTTTGAGCTTCATTTCCACCCTGTAGCCCTTGAAAATGTATCCAACGAGCAAACACATCTGATTCGTCCTTTACAAGACACAAGTAATTTGTTTGTACATCACTTACCTTTCTAGAAAAGTTAAATGAAGGCAAGGGGAGAGTTTTTAAAAATAATTTTCCACTTAGCCAAAGAGCAAATTAATGTTCATTTTGAAGCAATAATCATAATGAAGAAATATTATTTGGTTTTCTGCATTTTCAAAACAGCTGGTGAAGGTATGACATACAAATGACAAAAAAAAGAAAGATAAAAATAGATTAATGGTGTACTAAGGAAAACATGATTAGCAGTTCTGCATTTGCCTCTGAAGGCTGGTTGAAAGAAAAACATGAGTCAAGGAAATGAAGTTAGAAAGAACTACAATATGACTTACAGTATTTCCATCAGGACTGTCCCCTTTGGAATGTGAATGTACTTGAAGTTGAAGACTATTGGTGATAACAGCAGAATTTAGACTTCCAACTTCTTGTTAAGTATTCAATACTGACTGATAGCATTTGCATCAATCCATATAATATTTACTGATCTCTACTGCACTCAAATCACTATGGGGGATTAAAAAAAGTACAAGACACGGCCCGTCTTTAAATTTTTTACAATACTGCCACTGTGATTAAGCCAAAAGCTGTACCATAACTATTCCTGTTTGAGGTACTCACTGTAAAATGGCGAGCTTGTGCAGTTATTCCAGAAATACTTACCTATCTGTTTTGTGAGCATATTTCCAAAGCAGAAATATATCATAGGGAGAGGTCCTAGATCTGTGGCTTCAATTCTTTGGGGAACTCTCAGATAAAGAAACTCCTTCCACCTAAGCAGTTCAGCATCTTCTCAGCAACTTAGAATCTTGAGGGATTTTTCTAGAGCACTTGAGATGAGTGACCTGGCCAGGGTCGTATAGCTAATAGATGTCAGGGGTGGGATTTGAACCTCTGTCTTCATGGCTCCAAGGCCAGCTCTCTATCCATATCTATTTAGTTCTGGTTAACAAGCTATAAACCTTGCATATTTTTCTTCCTGAGTTTCTTAGAGTGCTTGCCCTCTGCTTCTCACATGGGAGATATCCTAGATAGCCTACCAAAGAAATTTTGAATTCTCTTTTTAAGGGAATTTGTCTGCCATAATAATTATGTCCTAAGTTGTATGCTAACGTAAACAAAAAGAGAACCCAGATTGTCCTGAGCAAGCGTCAGTGGCCTATACTAGCTCATCTGAATTTCAGCAGCATAAACCAGTTCCTGCCCTCATACTTCCCAACTTTGTTACATTTACAACGTGCTTTCATTTGAGAGTCAGCACGTTCCCATACATACACTTCCCTGGAGCAGGTCAATTCACACACTCTACTCTCCATCCCACATGAAAGGTCAAGAGCACTCTGACTAAAAAAAAAAAAATGTGTAATCTCTGAAATTTAATCCCAGCCAGACAAATTCAATTTCTGCATAGTGGGTTCATTTTTGTTCAAACTCTCCAAACACTGGTTTTAAAATAACTAAAATTCCTTATAATTTGCAGCTAGCTCAGAAAAGGGGCTAGACACTACCAACTTTTTGTGTGGTTGTTGCAGCATTTCCGCCTAGTAAAGAAAGTAACTTTCAAATATCAAGACCAAACTGCATGTCACTTTTCAATGTGACAACTGGGACTGCTCCAGCTTGTATGAGGCCTGATTTCCTTACCTTCCCTGATTAGAAGCAAGTTTCTTCCATAGCTCTGGGCTCCTTTTCCTTTGATGTCTTTCCTCTCCTTTTTCTCCTGGCAGGCCTCTTTGCTTTCCTTTTGCATCACTCACCGGTGAAGCAGATTCAATTCAATTCAATTCAATTCAACTAACATTTATTAAGTGCTCTATATCTCCTAACTACTAGGTACTCTCCTTTTCCATTTGCTAGACTTCTCTCTTCATCTCTAAGCTAACCCTTTTTGAAGTCTCTCTTACCTGTAGGGTAATTTTTATGCTCTCTGTCTCTGTCTCTCTGTCACTGTCTCTCTCTGTCTCTCTCTCTGTCTCTCTCTCTCTCTCTCTCTCTCTCTCTCTCTCTCTCTCTCTCTCTCTCTCACCACTCTAGTTTTTTCTTCCAATCTCATCAGTTACATTTGCTGTCCATATCAATGTCTACATAAAATGGTAATATACTTGACATAATTTCATTTGTTTGTTAAATATTCTTTTGACATACTCTCCTGACTTTGGGTTTGTAAGGAAAGGGACCAAGTAAGAGTAAGCTATATCGAAGTGATTCTTCTCTGACCAATCAGGCAGTCTAAAATGGGAAATTGAAAATCAGTGATAATCAAAAGGATTTAGCTCTGGTGAACAAGCTATAAACCTTGCATATTTTTCTTCCTGAGTTTCTTATAGTGTTTACCCTTGCTGTGAAATATGGATGGACAGATGGATGGATGAGCAAGTTGATGGATGGATGAGTGAACTAATAGATAGTTACTCTTCTTAATTCCCATAATTTAAATAAAAATAGTAAAACTATCTTCTCTATTCCTTTCTGTAGTCTGTGCTATTCTTTTTCTAGCACATTTTGAAGTCGCACATGCTTTATGCAGCTCAGAAAGAAGTAAGGACACGTACATTTAATAGTAATACTTACCTTCCATAAGTGGAAAAATGTTGAAATCACCTGCCAGGTTATACAATTCACATTTTTTATTATTTCAGTTTTACTGTAATTCAAAGACTAGGTTTTTTGTTGTTTTTTTTAACAATGGATATAATCACACATCTGAACATAAGAATTAGTTTTATGTAGTTCCATAGAAAACCAAAATCTTGAGGAACACTTTCAAAACAACCAGAGAAAAATAAACCATTCCTTATGTCAGTCTTGTTAGAGAGGGATTAAGAAACTGGCAATTATTTTGGCGACCTTAATTGTTGCTCTGCAGGAAAATATGTAATTAGAGCACGTTCCCAGGCCTGCACACCTGCAGCACATCCTACAGTATAATGTCAGCTTTCAGTGCTTGCTGGTGCCAGGTTCTATCACAACTAGTCACAGTGATGCTCTGAGAACATTTCGGACTCATGTAATGTGGCTTCTGTGTATGAAAGAAGCAGGCATTTACACTGCCATACAATGGAGTGCATTACTGCAACACTGGTTTCATTATTTTCTGACGCCTACCTTCAGGACTGCTCTGGTTTACTCAGTTTGAGGTTTTATTGTTACGGTATAATAGTCCTGTACATTTCTGAAATTCCCTTATTATTCAGCTTATTAATACAGTACTGACTTGATTATCAGGCTGCAGTTGTGAAGAGGAAGATTCAGTGTGTTAGCGAAGTCAGAAGCTGGGTAAATTCTTGGTATAATGAGAACAATTGTTTAACATGTTGTGTATAGAAAGATGGGCTATAGTGGATCTCTATATGCTCACATATTAGGATGTACTATATGGAATGCATACTTGGGGAAAGATTCATCATGTATATCAGAAAAATGCTTTAGCCAATTTGAAAGTGGGGGACAAGTATATGTTCTTGTGACTCTCATCGCCTGATCTCTTTTTTTTTCCTCCTGGAGAAGCTTTTATTTAAAAAAAGGAAAAGGAAAAGGAAAGGAAAAAACCCACAGGTTAGGGAAAAAAACTAGCTAAAATGGCAAAATAGCATGTAAATGCCTTTTTTTCGTGCTAGATCCAGTAATCTGGCATGCTGATAGTTAACAGACTTTCCCCCCCTAAGGGAGATACACTGTATTTTGCTATCTGACATGTTGTCATATATAAAGAAATCAATTGGTAATTAAATGATGCACCTTGTGAAGATGACAAAAGGCATTTGGTTGCGAAAAGAGAACTGGGTTTTGAGGGGTTTGTAATGAAGGCCTAATGACTATTCATAAGAGATTTTCAGTCCGTTGATCCACTTGACTGGAAAGTTCTGCCCTGGAGAGTTGGTGCTGTCAGTTTCTCTCACCTCAGAAAGCCGCCGCAATCGACGGTGTAGAGGATGAGCGAGAAATTATCTAGTTGTTGCTCCAGGCCTGTCTTGGGTCACATGCAGAAGGCACACATCTGGCTTCCTTTAGGTACCACCTTAGGACATAAACTTTGACTAATTTTTAAAGTATAAATATGTAAGAGTGACACTGAATAAGTTACCTTTTACTCATATTTTCTTCTTATTCCAGAACACATCAAAGTTGTTTAGTGAAACTACCACTGGATTTATTACCATTCTCGTTTTGGCCAGTACTCTTGGCTATGGCCATGCCAAGGTTCTGATTGTTTTCACAAACTTCTCTTCCTACTTGAAACCCATTGACCATCTCTTTTAGGAATAAAACTAAAGTTACTCCATATGATGGTCAACTGACTTTTCTATCATAGTATTTGTCAAGTTCCTACAATGTACCAGATAACTGATAGGCAGTTGAATATTTCATACTTAATGTGTGTGTGTATGGGTCTTAAGATTAAATTTGTGAAGCTGATGAGCACCACCTTTCTTACAACTGTCTCAAAGTCATTCTCTGTGGAAAGGCTACTAACTAAGGTTGGGGGGTATTGTGGCAGGGTATATAACTCTTGATCTGTACATTCTAATTTCATCTTTTATGACAAAAAAAACAAGTGGAGACATACTATTTGGGTTTTCTTTTCTAAGTGTTGGGAACAAGGCTTAAAGAAGTCTTCTCTCCTGGTCTTAATTTTAGAAAATGTGCCTAGAATTATAGAGCATGATTGATCAAAAGTAGCTAAAACTGGAACATGGCTCTTTAGAATCAATGTATGGGTCATAGGATGATGAGATGGGGGACTAAAAGAGACATTAGGAACCATCTAGTCCTTTCATTTTATAGATGAGAAAATAGAATCAGAGAGGTTAGTTGACTTGCCCAAAGTTACACAGTTATGAGCAGGCTGACTTTAGAACCCAAATCTCTCAACTCCCCACTTTCTCCTTTACCATTTGTAGTAGCCTGTAAATTCTGGGTTCCATGAATGACATGGAATCTCCTTGTATCTCTTATTCTTCCAATTGGCAAAAGCCAGATCAACCAAGGAAAAGATCTAAAAAGTGCAGTGTCGTGGAAAGCTAATTGGCTGTAGAGTGGGGGACTCTGCATTTTAATCCTACTTTTCTCACTTATTTGTATGCCCTTGGGTAACTCAATGCCTTTGACCTCAGTTTCCTTATCTGTCACATGATGAAAATTGGACTAGATGGTTTCTAAAGTTCCTTTCAGCTCAAAATCCAGGATCTATGATCCTGGGACCAGTGTAATTGTTTGCCCAGTAGAAATCTAGTCTAAAGGTAACAGCCAATGACCTTTATACATATTTGCTCTTGAAAAGTGATCCTCCATGTTATCTTATCAAGTTCACCTAATCAAAGGCAAACATATATATCGCCTCATTAAGTCTTGTTTTATGACCACTTGAAAACAATGTTTGGAATGGGGAAAAAAGCTGTCAAAGTCATTGTTTGAGACATCTGCAATCTAAGACTATATGGGGAACTTCAGAAGTTTCAATCTGTCAATGATAGAGCAGAAAATAAGTATATTTGAGAAGGCTTCACTGGTGCATTCTACTTATGTATTGTGGTTTACTAAATTTTAGCTAATGTCTTTGCCAGACCTGACAAGGTGGACCAAATGAATGGACAGATGCCAAAAAAACAATTATGTTTATTAATGTACATTGATTGCTTGTTTAGGTTATTAAGCAAATTAAAAAATACATTAGCATTTTAACCTTTTTATAGCTAGGCTAATGACTACTTGTAATAAAGTGTCTAGTAAGAGAACATTCTATAATACCTATAAGGGACAGTTATGCTATCAAATTAGTCAACTTTGATTAAAATGATTATATTTAGGAAAGGATGTTTTCTCTAAATAAGAGCATATGTTATATTTAAGTACATAAAGACATTGACTTGATTATTTAATTCTTGTAGTGTAGGCTATACAATAAATAGAGAATCCCTTATCCATTTAACTTCAACAGAAACAAATTATCAGTCAGTCAAAAGGTATTTATTAAATACTTAATATGTGACAGTCACTGTGCAAAGAGCTAGGGTTACAAAGAAAAAACAAAAACAATCCCTTCCTACAAGGAGCTTACATTCTAATGAATTATTCCAATAGTCCCACTAACTCTAGCTGTAAATGTTTTGGTGGAATTACAAGTATGCAAATAAAACATTATAAAAAAACCATTTTAAAGGTAAATAGATTAAGAATGCTAAATTTCAAACCAGGAGTCATATCACCCCCCAAAAAATTGTATTATGGGGAATATTACCAATTGACAAATGGAAGGAAATTAACACCATTAATTTCATTGTGTGGTCTGAGTAACTACTCCTTTTTATTCTTTCTAGAAACTTTCATTTTTTTCCAACTAATGGTTTTACCACTAACACAAAATGCATTGTTTTTTCTATACTCTCTGACATGGACTTCAGCTGAATTGATGAACACGTTTTTCCCCTTTTTCCTCACCCCATTTCCTTTAAGTCACTGATCTGAAATACTATATTTACCAGTAGCAATATAGACACTATTAGCTTTTCTCTTGTAACTTATTTGGTTTTCCCTTTGAACATAGAACATAGAGACACTCAGAGGGGTTTTTTCTCCAAACTGTTCACCATGGAATTTGAATGCAACATTGGGCTTTTCATTCTGAAAACATAGGCAGAAAGTGTTGATGTCAAATAATGTGTATGATTTAAAAAAATCAATTCTAAATTCACAAAATTCCCATATTATGTTTTCATACTGCTCTTCCAGAAACCGTACCAACACAATACCCCTATAAACCTATCTGGGTCCTGCCAAGTCCTATTGGAACTAATGGGGCCTGACAGTTCTTCAGTTAAAAATTATACATGAGGGTCACTTTCCCTTAAATTATCTATTGTATGCCAGCTGTTCACAACTGCAATGGCTTCACTTTCTTTCCATTGCCAGAAATGTCTAGCTGTCTCACAATGTCTCTGTGAATGGCAAAGTGGCACACCTCATCTTCTACCTTGATGGGAATCACCATTGGGGCAGAATTTAATATTTTCCTTATTTCTTTGGTTCTGGAAAAATGTTTAGATTATTCATTTTGCTCATTTCATGTCAAAGCCCTTGAGATATATAATAATTTCTCATTTGCTGCACAACTTTATTCTATTTTTATGCTTCTGAATGACGCAGCTTTAAGTGCCCATGAGTGGCATTTCCGTGCTGTGAGCACTGTCAGAGGCAACCTCAGACAGATAAAACTTCTTGTCCTTTTTGTTGGGAAGGGGCGAAAGGGTCATTATCAAGGGCCTTTTTTTCCTTTCTCATCTATTAAAACTATAATCAATAGAGCCTTCAAAGAAAAAAGGAAAGGAAGGAGGAAAGAGAAAGAAAGAAAGAAAGAAAGAGGGAGAGAGACAGAGAGAAAGAAAGAAAGAAAGAAGAAAGAAAGAAAGAAAGAAAGAAAGAAAGAAAGAAAGAAAGAAGGAAAGAAAGAAGGAAAGAAGAAATAGAAAGAAAGAAGGAAAGAAGAAATAGAAAGAAAGAAGGAAAAGAAAGAGGAGAGAGATTGAAAATTCACTAAAGTCCTATTTCAGAACCAATGCTTTCTTCTCAAACGCTTCTCATTAAGGCACAGTGGTCATCTTCAGATTACAATTAGAAATCAGAGTTGACTTTTTTTTTATTCAAAATGTCCCAAAATGAAGTTTCCTATGCAAAGCTTTCCAACTCATCCTACGTTACAAGTGGCTGGTATTTCAATAAGCCTACTCTTAGTTAATAGCATAACATGACTATATTAATGGTATTTTATGCTCCACCTTTTCTCCTCTTGGTAAAAACAGGAGAGGTAGATGTCAGAGGGAGGGGAGAAGAAGGGATTTTTTAAAGTCATAAGATAAGTGTAGTGATACTGGCCTTATGGGAAACTTGTGACAATACTGCCTCTTTAGATCCTGGTTTTGAGAATTAATATAACTGATGCCTTGTACTTTCCAAAGATTCTAGTAATTAAGGAACAAACAGCATACAACAAGTTGTAGAAAAAATGTGATCTTACTCCATCTTGGTGGTTGTCATTCATTTATTTTAAAAACAAAAACCTGTCGGATGATCTACAGACCACAGCAGCTGGGCAAGGTCATATTTTGGTGGTGGTTCCATGTTTCTCTCTTTCTTATTATAGGCTCTTTTAGGATCTGTGTGCATTAATATTCAACAGTTCTGTTTTCTTTCAGAAGGACTTGTAACAGTTTGCAATTGTTGCGGTACTGAGTGGGTGGATGGAAGCTCAGGCCGCAGCCTTGTCCAGTTGTAGATAGAATAAAACTGACAATGATGCAATGGAGTTGGCATCTAGACAACTCTGTGGGATGAATGGGGCTGCTCTAGCAGTCCCTCCGGTGGTGGTAGGCCCTGTAATAGCTAGCGTAGGAAGGGTGGTGAAAATTGATATGCACTATTACTACATGTATAAAACTTAACACTGGGGCCATTGCACAGGTGGGGGGTTCCTGTTTATTGATTTTTATTACTTTGTTAGAACATACGGCTAATGCTTTTATACTCCAGGAGCTCTGGGAGTGCTCACCTTAGGTAATAAACCTTTCTGTACTTTGCAATAGCTCACAATTTACATGTGGCTTTACATTGTGCTGTGCAAAGATGTGTGTCGCTCTTCTAGATGGCTTTAGTAGTGCTATTAAAAGGAAAAGAAAATAAATACAACACATTGTGAATTTAAAAAAAACCTGTCCATTCCTGCTATGAAAATGGTTTCATTCTAATTACTCATATTTCCAAGAAAATTAGTCACACAAACTTATGTTATGTGTTGTCTCAGAGGTTGAAAGCAAATTAGGTTTCCAATAAGACAGTACATCAAACAAAGTAGCACGTTCTTGATGCAGATGACTTTTTTTTTAGAATTATAGTTGGACATTTTTGGCAGACAGATTGTCTTTTGCTCTATCAAAATGACAGTTTCTTTTGTAACTGCTACATTCATAATTAGAAGGAGAGAAGCAATCTGCCCAATTTAATATACTAAAGAAGTTTAGTGTCTTGTGCTAGTAATTTCATTATTTTAAAATTTGAATTGTCTTAAAATAATATAGTGAGAAGTTTAACTCGTAGGATTATGAAGTTAGGTCTCTTCTATTTTCTCTTTTTAAAATAATCAGTGTTCTAAGTAATGTACTTTAGACAAGATTAGAAATTATTATTTATTTTTGTGCCAGGTGCCCTATTCTGAGATTCAGAGCAGGAATGTGAATATTCATCCTTGGAACAGAGCAGAGAGAAGTTGTGGGGAAACCCTGGGAACAAGGTCATTTTAAACAAAAAAGTTCTTCAAGTTTCCCATGCTGACAAGCCTGGCTGGGCTTAATTAAAGTCAATGGATGACCATAAAAAAAAATGTTAAAAAGAAAAATACCCCACCCCTTTTCAATGCTCTCTTCTGGGCCTCCATTCACATTCCATACCTTAGCTCTCTTCATCCTTCAAGCTCTTTAACATATCAAGAGTAATATTTCTTAAAACCCCCAGAAGCACTGATGTTTGTAGTGTGGAATTATTCCTACTCATTCCACTGTCTGAACCACCCTTTGGGGTTTGGCCTCACCTGCACTCACTACTACAGCAATAACAAAACTAGTATCGTATTCAGGATGAAATCATCATAACAAATTGACCTTGATCTGAACATGACGTCTTACTTTAGCAGCCCTCCTCAATGTAGCCCTTGCCAAGCTCAATGTTTCCTGTTGGCTCAAACAGTAACCTTTCTTCGAATTGTCTTCGGGCTCCCTGTTCTAGGGTACCCAAACTGGGGCACTGAGAATAGCTTTGGGGCAAACTTTAGCTTGCTGTGGGGCCCAGAGCTTGGGCAGCTAAATCTCACAAGTACAAGGGCCTGTTTGCCTCCATTTACCAACAAATGCATACCTTTTTAAAAAAAATCATAATGGTAAATCTTTTCCCCTGCAAACTCTTTCATCCAAATCATTTCGTTTGACCCTCACTATAGTTCTACAAGATAAGTGGGATTCTCTTAGCCAGTGTTTTCCTGCCCTGCCCTCGGAAGAACACAGGCACTGGGCTCAGTGATGTTCATCACCCTCAACATTGCATCCGTGCATGAGACAGCCAGATCATCAGTCGCTGAATGACTTTATTTCAGAGTTGCTGTTCCTGTCTTTCCTTTTTAACAAGCAGCAACAACACACAATACCTTACACCTTTTGTCTGCTTACAAGATCTGGGGGGGAGGCAAGGGAAGTAACAAAATCCACTAAGAAAGCTTCCAACCTATGAGCTATACTCCCCAGTAAAGCCATGTCAGGGGCTTCAAAGTCCCATGCTCTCTTACTACACATCTGCAAGTGAAAAGGTGAATTTCCCCTACAGCAGAACTGAAACTTCACATAAGGCCAAGAGGATATTGATGGTCATTTTTTATACCTACCGTCTTAGTCCAATCGTCTTCTCTAATATCTTACTACTACTAGCAAACATTTCTATAGCACTAGGCACTAAATGCTTTACAACTATATTATTGCTATTTTTATCATCATGCTATTGTTATCCCCATTTTAAAGATAAGGAAACGGAGGCAAACAGAGGTTAAGTGGCTTGCCCAGGGTCATACAGCTAGTGTCTGAAGGGAGATTTGAACTCAGGTCTTCCTGACTCCAGGCCCTGGGCTCTATCTACTGTACCACCTAGCTCTAGTAATTTCAAGTATTCTTATTATAGTTCTGTACTAAAGAATGAACTGGCACTTTCTTTTTTTCATTGATCTTAATCTGTTTTATGCTGAAGGATAGCCACATTTTTATAACCCCAAAAAATCAGTCATTGAAATGCAAAGTATTTAGTGCAACTTCTTCAATAATACCTAGCAACTGCCTAGTCTTTGAGCATATATAAAACCAGCCCTGACTTAGAATAATGGGCTATATACTGTCATTTATTGACCTTAATCTTTGAAACATTCTTACTATAAACACTAGGCAAGCAGTCTTTTTTGTTGTCATTGTTGTCAACCAAACCTCTATATAAATAACTATCTGGTCAGCATCCTTCAAAATACATTGCAGGATTTCCCTTCTAAATTAAACGCCTCCGAGATTGGTCCTTTTATCGCTTCTTTCTTCTTGGTCTTAGAATTTCGAAGTCTTCTCCTTTGTCTCGGAAAGGGAAACTGCTGAAAGCATTTCCACCTGGATGTTTAAATTATTTAAGTTGCAGGAACCAGACCTTTTCCCTCTTGAGTAGTTGTGGGTTTTAAAGGCTAAAATTGCTTCATCATGCCAAAGTGAAAGTATGCATAAATTATTTAGTTAAACCTGAGAAAATACAGACTTTTCCCGGTGATCTTTCAAGGGCTGCCTACTTAAATTTCAGAAGAATGAGCAGAGTTTTTTTCCCCCTTTGCTTTCTCTAGGAAAATGTTTTAAGTATCTGTTCAATCTTCTACTGGATGAAATGTGAGCAAAACTCTAAGAAGGTGCTTTTTTTTAAAGGTACAAATCTCATTATGTTCAGTAAATATAAATCAATGTGAAAAGGTGAACGCTCTCATATCATTCAAAACAATATTCTTCAAGCTGGTAAAAACTGTAATCTAACTCATTCTTACGAAAATCAGATCTTCCTGTGCTTCTTTAGCCTTTATGCTTCAGTAAAGATTGGGCCGATATTTCCAGTTTGATCCATGTTTATAACTGAGCTGTAAAAATGTAAAATAGGATAGGGAAGGAGAGGGGAAAAAAACCACTCACATAGCACCTACTATGTGTCAGCCACTCTGCTAAGTACTTTGTAAATATCTCCTTTGATCAAAAATAGAGTATTTTATACATAATGAAAGGTTAGTTGAAATATTTTATTAACTAGTTTTTGCTTGTTTAAACTCTAAGAAATAAAGAAGGGTATCTGACAAAGTTTGCAGTGTCTGTACATTTGTAAAGAAGCAAAGATGGGGAGAAGAGGGGAGGAGCACAAGGGAAAGAGGAAAGGTGAGTCAAATTTTGATTGCTGTAGAATATCAGGTGCATCAATCTGCTGGAGCAGTGAGGTATCACAGTGGATAGAGCACCAGCCCTGAAGTCAGGAAGACCTGAGCTCAAATTCAGCCTCAGACACTTACTAACTGGGTGACCCTGGGTGAGTCACTTAATCCTGCTTGCCTCAGTTTCCTCATCTGTAAAATGAGCTGCAGAAGGAAATGGCAAATCACTCCAGTATCTTTGCTAAGAAAACTCCAGATGGGGTCACAGAGATTCAGACACAACTGAAATGACTTAACAACAACAAATGTGCTATGAAAACTAAGCTAATATATACCTGGATCCTCAATCGTTCTCATCATGTTCTCATCACTCTTGACTATCAAGACTAAGCATGGAATCCTGTTTAAAATATAACAATATTGCATTCAAAATTCCTAAAGGAATGGGGCAGCCAGATGGCACAGTGGATAAAGCTCCAGCCTTGAAGTTAGGAGGACCTGAGTTCAAATCTGGACTCAGACACTTGACATTTACTAGCTGTGTGACCCTGGGCCAGTCACTTAACCCTGACTGCCTCGCCAAAAAGCCAAAAAAAAAATTCTTAAAGGAAAAATCAATAATCAGTTTCATCATCTGTAAAATGGAGCTAATAATCACACTAACTACATGATATTGTGGTTGTAAAGAAAATTGCTTGTAAATCTTAAAGTGCTATAGAAATATGAATTATTATTGGTGTCAGAAAACAGTATGCCAACAGACAGACATAAATAATGTGAATTTAGATTGTATGTTTGATCCGACAGTGTATTTGGGGGGATCTATTTGTGCTCTATGCTGGCAGTACGTGATGGATAAGGTATTGTTGGCCTTGGGGTCAGAAAAGTCCAGTGAGCCCAAATCATGCCTGAGACACTGGATGGTTGGGTAAAAATGGAGATAATAATAGCACTTACCTTGCTGAGTTATTCTGAATATCATATATATAAAGCACTTCATAAACTTTGAAGTGCTAAATTCATGGTAGCAGATACTACTACTATTATTATTATTATTATTATTATTATCATTACTTAGAGCTGGCAGGTACCTTAGACATGGTCTAGTGCTAATGCCTTACGTTGCTAATGATAAAACTGGGGCCAAGAGAGTCTAAGTAACTCACTCAAAGCCATTTAGGTAATAAGTGGCAGAGTCATGATTCGAACTGAGGTCCTCTCACTCCAGATCTAATGATGTTTCTACCCGATGACATGACCTCTCAAATTTAATCTTTGATACTGTATTTTCTGTGTAATCCTAGTCCATCTAAATCATAAAAGGGTTGCTTTTTGAATTGATGGTAGTAGTTTCCTCTAGTGAGGAAATCATATATTTGGACGTTAATGTGAAATAAGTTGGAGAATGAGGGTAGTTGGGTGAGTGGCTGGTTTATAGTTATTGCGGGATAAGGGAGCATATTGACAAATGTTTAACAACTGGCTCTCTGAAAAGACACAACACACTTTAGTTTAATCTGAATTATTAATATTTTATCTATCACTTTTTAAAGCCTAGACAATCAACAAAATAATAAATGAAACACTGTTTCACAGCATGTGCTGATTTCTGAGGTGAACATCTATGTTCATACTGAAAATTTAACAATTGGCTCTCATTTGCCAATTCAGTGCTCATTCAAATTGGCTCCAGCCTGCCATTGGTTGTAGGTGTCCACAGAAAACCCTGCGAATGAAAAAACCATGACAGATAACATTTAATGAGTGCTTGCAGTTTTTCAAGGTTCTTTTACATACAGTTAGTTCTGAGGTCAGCACTTACAGATATTACTTCCATTTAACAGATACAGGTTAGGTGACTTGATCTTGCTCACACAACTAATAATCATCAGACATGGGATTTTAACTTAGTTCTCTCCTGATTCCAGTGTCTCATTCCACTATGCCATGTTACCTCTGCCTTGACAAGGACATTTCAACAATCGTTTTGCTTTGAAATCAAACTTTTACGGATGAAATTAAACTAATAGGAAATACAATCCTTTCATTGCACAGGTGGAGAATATTGCATATGCTGAACTGTTAGAGATGGTTTATGTGTTACCTAGTTTAACAGAACTGACTTTTTACTCTTTGTTACAAGGGATGGTTCACTGGGTAGGAAAAGAGAATGGATATATTCTAAAAATTAATATGAGGTTTAGAAAAAATGAGATAATTTTTAAAGAAGAAAAATAAATTAAACCTATCAACAGACACCAATGGCACTATTTATAAAAACTATGTGGGAAAGAAATTCCAACATTCCCTTCAGAAATTCAAATGGATGTTAAGCATTTGTCACTGTTAAAAAATTCTTCCCAAAACCTAACTTGTATCTTTCTCTCCTATTTTGGTTTAGGACCAATTGTCCTGTTCTTTTCTCAATGCTCTTCTAGCTAAATAGGATCATGGGATTTGAAAATAGAAGGCGTTTTAGTTCCACCCATCATTCAATACATGAAGAGAGTGAGACCTAGGCAGGTTAAGTGACTTGCCTACGGTTATGTAGGCAGTCAGTGGTAGAGCCAGGATTGAAATATAAATATTTTGATTCCCAATCCAGTGTCACTTCCATCCTATTAGGCTTCCCACTGAGGTGTAAAGGACTGTCCCACTCTGAACTTTCTTTAAAGGAGAAATGAAGTACTCTCTTCTTCTGCTGTATCAAAACCATAAAAGCCTTTCTTCCCTCTTGTTCAATGTTACACATGTTTAGGTGCACTGAATTATATACATATGGGCTCTTTACTTCTTTGTTAATTCCATGCCAAAGTTATCCTACATCTAAGAAAAGTACCAGGGCTATCAATGGAACTAGAACCATTGAGATACTTGTCATAGAAGGTCTTATAAGGTGGTTGTGTCTCAGGACTTGTTTTGGTTGTTCTGTGTATGTTCCTACTGAGAGAGGCAGTCTTACCTGCTATAGTAGTTCCTGGAAGAAAGATGAAAATCAGAATTACAGAATATTAAAACTGGAGGAGGCCTTAGTAAACATCAAGTCATTGATACCAGAGAAAGAATCTTCACAACAACCTACCCAAGAAAGGATCACCAGTAGCTTCTGCTTGAAGGCCTCCAATGAGGGGGAAGTTGCTACCTTCTGAAGCAGTCCACTACATTTTTGGACAGTGAGAATTATTGGGAATTTTTTCCTTATGTCAAGCCTTGATTGGGCTCTGAAACATCTACTGTTTGCTTCCAGTCTGGCCCTTTAGAGACAAGCATAATAAATCCAGTACTATCTCCCATATGACATCCTTTCATAATTGAAGACAAGCCTAGCCTGAGTCTTCTCTTCTCCATTCTAAACATCCGTAGTTCCTCCAATTGATCATATGTCATGGACTCCAGGCCTTTCATCACTCTGACTTAATAGTGGCAATTGTGAGATTAGGGAGAGATTGGAATAAATGAAAGATTAGATTTAGAGATGAAAGAGAGCTTAGAGGCTGTCTAGTCCAACCTTCTGATTTTATAGATGAGGAAACCGAGACCCAGAGATCTTAAGTGACTTGCCCAAGATCATACAGATAAGTGGCAGAGCCAGAATTCTAATCCAAGCCCTCTGATTCCAAATCCAGGACTTTTGCCAATACACCCTGCTACTTCCCGGCCCCAGCATCAAAATGACTTTCATAACTTCTGACAAGTCCAAAATGAGAGAAGCTGTTCACTGAGGCAGGACTCCCTAACACTTAATGGAAGGTTTTATCGTTGTGTGATTGTGAAATTTCTTTGTTGTATACTCATAAAGCACATAATTTTTTGAAAAGTAGCCATTGTCCAAATGATTCTCAACAAAGAGAAATTACCTAAGGATTTGTTGGGACTACAAAGCCATGCTATTTTGAATTAAAAGGCAGGAACAATTATTGTGGCTTCTAGAGAATGTGTTGGTCATTAGTTTATTAACATATCAATATCTCTCATACCTATCTCCTCTCAACTCACATAATAATCACCCTAGTCCAGATCCCTATCACCTCTTGCCTAGTCTATTTCAATAGTTTCTTCATTGGTCTCCCTACATACAGTCTTTCCCCTCTCCAATTCATCCTCTACACAACTCTACACAAATCCTTAAAGTACAGAACTGACCATGTCATTCCCACTCAAGAAGCTCCAGTGTCTCCCTGTTGTTGCAGGCAACTTCCCAAGACTTTAAGGTACAGAAGAGTTACTGATCTCCATTGGAAGAGGGAGTTTCCTCACCTGGAATTCAGTACAGCAATAGAATCAAATCAAATTTTTTAAATGTGTTAAATATTGTTCTAGTCAGTGGAGGAAATACAAAGATAAACGAAGCACTGTCCCAGTCCTCAGAAAGTTAGCTGTCTATTGCGATAATATAAAGTACAACCTGAGCACATAAGAAAAGTTTACAATTCTTGTGAGTTCTGAAGGATGGATCATTAATGAATGGGAAGTGGGGAGGCCTTGCAGGAAGAAGTGACATTTTGGCTGGGTCCTTGAAGGATAAGTAGGATTTCAACAGGCAGAGTTACGAGTTGGGAGATCCTATGAAGGGAAACAACATGGATAAAGGCCAAGCCTGGAAAATATTCAGTGTGTTTGTGGTAGTGAGTGACATCTTAGCCAATGACACTTTGCCCTAAAGAAAAACCTACCCAAGATCTCAATGGTTCCAAATGTATAATTAATATTTGCAAACAAAAATATACACTATACTGAGGTATTTACAATTCTTACCCACTGGGGTCATTAGGAAGTCATGGGTAGGAATAATTAGGACTAGTAAAGGAAAGGATTGGCTTTCATGCTCACCTCACACCCATTGCTGGCAGTTGTTAATGGTGGAAAAGGAAAAAGACAAAGTTTGTGAATAAAGGACTCTCAGGAACTTTAAAGAAACTTAAGTATTCACAGACCAATCATGCAACAGTTTATGATGGAAGCTGTTACAACCACTCATATCAACTCTACTATATTTGAATCTCACATGGTTGTTTTCCTTTCTTTTCCACTACTACTCGAGAAAGGAAATGCCTAGGCAAATAAACTCTATTAAAATAGCTTTACAGTTGTGACACAGTTTGACAAAAGCAAAGGAAATTCAGAGTCACTATTCACACTCTATCCTCAGCTGATTCCAGGGTGGGGGGAAAAAAGCTCTTAAAAAAAAAAACCTCACCCAGAACAGAACACCCGGGAGATGGAATCAACCCTATGTCGCAGGCTCATTACTTATAATGATTTGCACAATAATCTCAATGTGATAACTCTCCATCTCTGAATATGATCAGATTTATATGGAATTACCATACAAGGGATAGAGCTAGATTAAGCAGTTTGGCTGAAGTGCCATTTTCAAATACAGCCCTCTCTTATTTGACATACTTCCTATCAAAATTAAAATACCTCAAATTAAGTTTACTCTGTCTTTAATTTCTTGGGTGGCAAAAACCTTTCCTGAGGCTTATGTAAAATAATGACAATAACACACTTTTTTAAAAATTAAGTTTAGGGGAAATGTGAGGCTTTTTTCCTTCATCAACTCCATAAACATCCTAATCAACAGACAATTCATTTCAATTCACTGAACATTTATTAAGTCTTTAGCACCAGGTGAGATTAGGCAAGAGATGGGGGAAGGAGGAGAAATAAAAAGTTTAGATAAGAGAGGGTCCCTACATGGTGGAGCTTACATTGCAATGGCATCTGGTACTTACATAGCATGGCATAGTGGATAGAGCTTTGACCTTGAAATGGGAAAGACCTGAGTCCTACCTAAAATATGTGATTCTACACTAGTCACTCACCTCTCTCAATGTTAGTTTCATCCCCCACATAGCGTTGCCTTGAAGAAGTAATGTAGGTAAAGTGTTATGCTATATAAATGTAAATTATTATTATTATTGTTCATTATTTTTATACATTGAAACATGGCAAGCATTAGTTAAGGTGTTAGGTGATTTCTGTGGGAGAAAAGGTCATTTTTTAGGGAAGGGCATGATCAGGGAAGGCTTTCTGTATGAGATAGCATTTGAATTATGTTTTCAGAGAATGGCTAGAAATTCAGCTGATGAGAAGAATGAGAGAACATTCCAGGAACAGGGAATAGTATAAGCAAAGGCACAAGGAAGCAGAAAGTGCTAGAAATGTTCAGAAGACAGCATAAGGTTAAAACATAGAGTAGGTAGAAGGGAATGACTTGCAAGAAGTCTGGGAAGGTATGATGGCACCAGATTACAGTCTTGAATGCCAGGCGAAGAAACTTGAATTTTACTTGGTAAACCCTAGAGAAACAGTTAAGACTTTTAAGCAAAAGAGAAGGCCAAATCTATGCATGATAAGAATTAGTGAGCAGGTGTATGAAGCAAGCATTGGAGTGTGGAGAGAGTTCACACAGGAAGACTTATTAAAATTCTTGCCATACGGGGAAGGGGGTTATGCGAGCTTATGCTGGGTAGAAGCTATGAGAACAGAGAAGAAGGGGATGAATTT
Organism: Phascolarctos cinereus; assembly: GCF_003287225.1. Lineage (NCBI taxonomy): Eukaryota > Metazoa > Chordata > Mammalia > Diprotodontia > Phascolarctidae > Phascolarctos > Phascolarctos cinereus. The sequence goes on along the minus strand of NW_027556098.1, from coordinate 166,675,862 downwards.
TAGATATATTTCAGGGATTGCTTCTAGAGGCTTTGGTAGCTGATTGGCTGTAAGAAGAGAAGGAGAGGGAACTGTCAAATACAACTGCCAGTCTTCAGACAAGGGAGACTGAGGAAGAATAGCAATGTTGCTGCCTGAAAAAAAAAAAGCAAAGAAGAGAACAGATTTAAAACAAAAAAAAAATTAGTATGGCCTATTTGGGATATGTTGAGTATGAGATGTTGCTGCAGTTTGATAAGACTAGACCTGTGATTTCATTGGCGTAAAGAACTCTCATGTAAAGATGCTCTCTCTACAAATACAAGTCAGCCCATTCTCTGCAATTTAGAAAGTTGTTGAACACTGCGATGTTAAGTGATAGGGGGTCACACAGCTACTGGCTAGCAGCAGGAATTGAACACACACATCTTCCTGGCTTTAGGCGCAGTTCTCTCTCCATTATACCACACTTCCTCTCAATATGAGTATAAAAAAATCCCTAGTGACCAAGCTCCTAGACTGCCATGTGAATTATAAATCTTACAAACAGGGGTGATACATCACTTTTTATTAAACTTATAACATGCCTGCTACACAAATAGTGTTTGCATAGAAGGTTATACATTTAATTCTCTCCCAGGAAATATTTTTGAAGAATATGAATTACATTTTGAAAGCTTCCCTCTCCATAAAGTTCATCAATTTCCCCCCCTCCCCAGTTTTGGCATTTTAATTGAGGCTTCCAAACTGTGTATCCTTCCTCAAAGTATCAAAGTGCAAATATCGGTTGGGCAGTTATAAAATCAACTCTTAATTTTCTTACACTGAAGTACTAGATAATCAGCCTGTAAATTTTACCTATATTACTATGTGGCTATAGAGCTATAAATTCAAAACAGTATGCAGGTTGGGGAAAATTGAGGTCTAGACAGCAATGCATGTCCATAAACTTTTCTCAGGTTATTGGAATAGAACAAATCAAAAGCTGCTCCTGGTTGTATGATATTCTCTTTTGATAGACCAGACTGCTTGTTGTTAGCAATACAAGTGCAGGGGTTAGTCAGAGCAGAATGTAATTTCTAGCAATCTGACAGACCTGCGGATTGAAGCGGCAGGTTTTCCCTTCCGATTTCAGGGAATTGCTTCTTACTGTGACAAATGATTAGCTGTTATCTCTGACTGAATTTGATTTCTACAAGCAGCTGAGTCAGGTAACTTCGCAGCATTTGAGGGGGTTTTTTACAGGAAATGAAATCGGCTCCCTAGTCATATGTGGACCAAATGAAATCTTCCCTGTCAGGGCAAAATTGTGCTTTTGGTTAATTGGAGGTAGATTTACTATATAAAGGGTGTGTGTGTGTGTGTGTGTGTGTGTGTGTGTGTGTGTGTGTGTGCACATTTTGGATGATTTCATGGTTTCTTCTCTAACTTTAGAAAAGCTTTCATTCCATTGGAATCCTAATATCGTGGTGTTTTGAACAGAGTTAAAGCTTTTAGGACTGTGATCACAAATTTAACCAGGAAAAGACCTTCAAAGACCATCCAATCTAAACCTCCCCCCCATTTTATAGATACAGAAACTGAGGCCCAGAGAAGTTAAATGGTTTTCTTAAGGTCACACATGAAGTAAAGCAAGGATCTGAACCTAGTCTTTGTGTGCTTTTTAGGTGTACCACAAGTAAGTATAGGTCAATGGGGAGAAAAAAATTGTATAATTCCAAATCAGGCAGCCCTACCATCAGACCAGAGTGTGAATTACAATATTAATCAAACTTACCTAAGTTCGAACCATTTGTTTTTAAACATCAGTTATAAGCGTCAGTCCTTTTTTAAAGTGACGAAAGTGAAACAAAATTGTTTATTCTTATGTATTCCACAATCCTGGATACATATGGAATATTCAGAGATTCTGGTCCTAGCAAATGTCTTCTAGAGGTAAAAACAAAAATTTTGGCATGAGAAAT